>NC_137454.1:43943538-44320538 GCF_964235325.1 Thermobia domestica | reverse complement strand
TAAAACGTACTGAAGAAATATTTAGTGTTTCTGGCTAAGGTTCTGCTAACTGACCCCAGTGATCAGAGAAACATAAAGCTGTTTCAAACGTTATTTTACTTCTTACTTAAGATTAACATACTTTACAATCACCCTTGTTTCATTTCCCTTCTTCAGTGGAACTGTAGTTCACAAATATTTGTGAATTTTCTGCTTTTCCTATTCTTCACTAACCAAGTATGCACCCATATTGTATTACTACGCAAAAGTAGCACTTTTTAAATATTCAGTGCTCCAAACTCTGTTACATTCGGAATTACCGAAAACAGTGGTCATACGGACGGTGATCACTAAAAGCACGTACGCTATCTAATCATGTAGGGCAGGAGCGCACCAGGGGGGACCGTCCAATACTGTGGGGATGAGTCCATAGTAAGCATGTGCGTCAGTGATGCTTGGTATACACATGAACGATAGTGAAAAAACATTTCAAATAGCTTAAAAAGATATGACTGTCAGGTTGGTCACACAACTGTATATTTTCGCCGACTTTTAATCATCAGGTAAAATATTTTATTCGAGTGAAAAACATTTGTCTGATGCTTAAATTTCGTATAATTTTATCAATTTCCTTGTTAATATTGATATTTTGGGGGACGACATGCGTAACTTACCCATTATTTGCGTCTTAGTTTACACACATTACCACTGTCGTTGGGGTGTTTGCTCCCTACGCACTCAGGGGTGTCATTTAGAGGGGACAGTTGCCCCCCCCCCAAAGAGTTTGAGGTTTGCGTATACTTTAATCGATTGTCTACTAATATATTAGTACACATGAGTCTTACGTCAGTTATGCTTTTGCTCCCTTCAAGCGAAGTCTGAAATGAAGGCCCTGTACGGACGCACCACCGCAGGGAACCACCAGATTAGCCCTGCCCTACTTTTTGACATTGTAAAAAAATGAAATGAAATCTTTGAGTTTTACGTCCCACGCTTATGCCGGTTAGGCTAAAGGAGACGGTGATGATGAGTAATGAATGAAATGGTGGAATGAAGAAAGTGGGAGGAAACGGGAGAACCCCGAGAAAACCCACGCACACGGTGTTTGTCCACCACAAAGTTCACTTGGCGGGGGCTGGGATCGAACCCGGAACCCCAAGCACCAGAGATGAACGCTGTACCACTGAGCCACCGCGGCTCCTTTTGACATTGTAGTTTGTATGACATATGTTCGCACGCTGTGTACGCGTAACGGCTAAGTGCACCGAGAAATCCAACTCCTCCCATACAAAAGAATATTTCAAGGTTCTAGAAGTAGATTTCCTCTCGAATGAAGTACAGATACAATAAATTCATATATGGAATCATAAGATACGTCTGTACACAAAAGTGTATCTACAATGAATTTACGTATGGATCTTCAGTCTAAACATTGTTTATAAAGAAGCAAACGATGCTGAGACTTTCGACTTATGAGTATAGGCTACTTTTGTTTTCGAAATGTAAAGTAATTCTCTAAATTTTCCTTTTTCTGAAGCAATTATTCGAAGTCTATCTTCATTATCTCATCCTCTTGAAAGGAGCCTTTTTGATAGACACAGGCACTGCATTCTAGATGCCTTTATCCTAAGTTTGTAATAAAACTTAGGTTACAGTATGTGGATAATCGCAATTGTATTTGGTTGTGAGAATACTGGTGTCTTGTCTCATATTTTTAAAATTTTTTTGGCAGAATTGGTAATTTTATGATTGTTGAGTATTAGTTGCTGCTCAATATTCTTTTGTTCATAATATACAGGGTGGCCCAAAAGTAGGTATATAGTACCGATCTGATCAGTTCACAGCATTTTATATAATTTCTTATTGTTATCCATCAGGCAGATTTAATTTCTTTAGTATTTGTTCTTAATGTGTTGTAGAAGGCCGAAGTCCTTCTCCTTCATCTGCATATCAAAATGCAGATGAGGGGCACATTTACATATTATTATGTAAATAGATTAATTTGTGATACAATTAATTGCTTGAAAATTAGTATGCATATTGAATATTATCTAGTTATTATGATTAAAGATGTTTAAACACCGAGCGTAGTACGGAAATATTAATACAATATTGTATTATATTGTATTTATTCATGTATGTTATTTCTTTTATAGGCTAGGTATATTCAAGTTAATTGCGTGCATCTCATTACTGGGTCATTGTATTATATATAGTATACATGGGAAAGAAGGAAGAGAGTTATTATATTACTCTACATTGGATTAATTAACGAAGAAATAAGCATATTCTATGGAATCATGCACTGAGTTTAGAATCTTGGAAGACGGAGCTACGCTGACAGAGAGTTTTTTTTTTTTTCTCGCGACTCTTCGTCGCCTGGAATACTGTATGTGAGGTCCTTCACAACTCACAGTTGCAGGAAAGCACCATATGAGCGTGAGAATAAGACTCATTATACACAGGAAGGATTCTACTCACTTCCTTTAGTGAAGCAACGTTGATTTGGAAACATTGCTTACAGACGCTCAACTTCTATTGTTGAAAATGTTGTAAAAATTTTAGCATCAACATGTGAGTTTTTGGATTTGTATAGGTGTGATTTTGTGAGCAGCGAGCTTGAAGCGTCTCTTCCGCCTCCCCTTCACCCATGTCCAGTATCGTCAGCGGACGGGCCTAGAATTTTTACCCAGGATGCACAGCAGTTTTGAAATGTTTACTTTATTTTGATTCATTTTTCTATGTAAAATATTAATATTAACGTATTACGCTCACTCGTTCTTGGAAATACCGTTCAAAATTCATGACTATTTTTGTCAACGTGTATCCCTTTCGTACAAGACATTTGGCTCTTGTAATTGTCAAAATTAACAATAACTAAAGATGTTTTCCGCTCTCCCGCTCCTACAAACATGGATGCCGATTAGTAGCAGACAGTTGAAAGGCAGCCGCAGGAAAATAGGCTTATTTCAAGTACTGTGAGAGATGACAGTTTATGACACTATTATGAATGTATTCTATGTAAAATTTGCTTTATTTCTGTATATAGTATCATGTATTTCTCTTATTTGTAGTATTAGTTACAAGTGAAAATAATTATGTGTTTTGGAAAACTCCATAGACTTCAGTTGTGAACAGGATTTTCAAATGTTACCGCTATTTGAAATGATGGCAGCACATGTCAAAGGATGGCTGGAAGAATGAGCAGCCAGAAGCAGGCTTCCGAGTTGGTATTTGCGGAAGACCTCCCAGTAGAATCGCCGGAGGCATAACAACCTTTGTTGAAAGACTCGAAAAGGAGCGAGTCCTTCCTTTTCTTGGTTTTGGTGCGTTTAATATACTTGTTCGGTGAGTGAACAAGTTAAGTTGGTTCTTAGCTCGAGAAGAGTAAACATTATACGATTGCGGAAGGAAGTCATCTATACTTCCTTAATTATCGGGCAGTTTTGACCCAGGAAAACGTGTGAGCATCGGTCTCCCAAGGATTTCCTGTTGAACATACATGAACCGACATGTATCGGGAAACCGTGTGTGTGGTGAACTTTGCTTTTACTCAGTGCCTTCTATTGTGAGATACATCAAAGCGTTGAACAGTGCTAATATTTGAAAGTTGTGAAAACTAAGTCATCCGTATCAACGACGATTTACCATGAAAAGTTACTTTTAACATCATTTGTTTTTTTTTTATCACGACACAGTGCTATCTGTAACTCGTATGAAGCAGAACTAAGTAGACAGTTTTGTCTAAAAACCCTATGTTAGCACAGGGGAGCATTTACAACTTCCAGTATGGAAGTGGAAACATAAATATACAATATCTCTAGTTGAGATATTATAGGCCTGTCACGTCATTTAAGGCAGTGCCTCCTTGGACTTTTGAACAAGGATCTAAGCAATAGGTAAATTGCTTGTTTAATGGATATATAATATGTCCACGTCAAGATAATTCGTCCTCCAGCTTATTAAATTGAAAGAACATTGCAGCTTCTCCAGTGGAATGGAAATGTACAACGACGTGGTGACGTTAAGCAAGAACTGTGCGTGTGAGTGTTACTTCTGATACTGGAACAGTGCGCCGAACATATTAACATATTTATCAGTTTATTTTTTTTTTTTTTATTTTATATTCTTCAAAGTGTGCATCAATATTATTTGTGTTTGAATTCCTCCTCTCTGAGACAGTCAGACATATTAACTCACAAAATAATGAGGAGCTAAAAATTTGTAGTTTAAATTCAAAGCATTTTCTGAGATCAAACAGATCTCTAAAATTCAAGTTTCAACACATCCTCTTTTATTTTTTTTATATATATATAGTGAAAAGAAAATTTTAGTGTATATATATATATATATTTCATAGTGTGTGGTGAGTAGTGCACTACTGGAATAAAGTTCAAAGTTAATGTGTAAATGGAGTGTTAACGTATTATCAGCACTCATCCTATGTTCTACAAACACGGAAATAAACCGCCATCTTTACCCAGTATTTCCATTGGTGTTCTTGCTGCAGGGTGAGTACCTGTTACTAATTCAAAATGTTTTGTTTCAGGAGTGTGAGACAAGGAAGCATTTTCCCTTGTTGTTTGTATATCTGACCAGCTCTCTGAATGGGGCCCAGAGAGTATTATGCCCATAGAACCAATGCTTACAGTCATGAGTATAGTGAGTTTAAAACAGGCTGCTACCTGTTAGTTTAAAGTAAAGATTTTTTTTTAACCTATTTGTTATTTGCATAAACTCACTAAAGTAGCTTCTAGGCCATGACTGTCATACAGAGTACCCTGAGATCTGTTGTTCTGGTTTAACTAAATTTCATATGCTCTACCGAATTTATATTTGTGGCAGTGGCGGCTTCACAGGAGATTACTGTTCTCTCCAAGCAGGGAATTAGGTATGCAGATGCCGGTAATTTGCATTTTATGAAAATTTTGAACCTTGTTTTGAATATTCCCAGCCACTCCACCTTATTTTATTAATTTTATTTGTGTTGGTGTTCTTTGGTATCCTTGGTTTCGGCTCTGGCTACCTGCACCTCACAGTGTGTTTACTTATATCTTAAGCTCGAAAGAGCCGAAGAAAATAAACCCCTAAACTAGAATGTTATACTTGATCTATCTTGATGTTATCTAGTCAATGCAGGGGTGTATACCTACTTTTGGGCCACCCTGTATATATATATATATATATATATATTAGTATTCTAGCTGTAAAATCCAAATACAGAGAAAAGTAAATATAATCATAGTAGGGGTGTTATTATTGTTAATATTATTTTAATAAATTCGAGTTGCTTTCGTGCATATATTGAAGACGACTTTTTATTAGCTCCTGAATCTGGGAAGTTAGTATTATATCTACAGTAACCAGTATTCTATTCATAATTTGGGCGAACGTTACAATACACGCTCTAGCTTGCATCGATAAGTAGGGCCACTTTAAGAGGATATAGTACAGTAAGATAGGGTAGAGTAAACATATGGTAGGGATAGGACAAGGTTTCTACTGATCTGGAGAAATCTATTTTCCTGACTTTCCCACGAAATTCCTTGACTTTCATGATAGTTGTTGGATGATACTGATCTAAGTAATGAATAAATAACTGTGAAGGCAAGAGTTTACTTTGTGCCGATCAGCCTTTTAATTTGCCCAACCTCTGCGGGGCTTCTAACCTGTTCCTACTGCTACTCCTACTACTACTTATACTACGGAGTACCGGTTCTAGTCACTGTTCGGCACAAAGTGAACTCTTACCACTGTGGCAATTTATATATGAGAACATTTATTCTATATAGACAAATAGTAATCAATTGCTCATACGTACATTCCACTTACCTCCCATAAAAATCTGAGCAACGTCCCATACTATGATCATTATCTACTCACAAACTTCTGACAACCAATCACTCTGAAGATACTTCTTATACATTCATTTGGCTGAAACTGACGTACAAATAATGTTAGAAAAAATTTATATTTTATAAAATTTCCCTGATTTAGTCTTTTTCCCTGAGCTTGCCTGACCCGCACCATTTACCCTGAGATTTTCTTGACTTCCCTGACCATTAGGAACGGATCAGCATTAGGGAAGTTTTGATTCATTTCATAAAATTAATGTTTCTGAGTCAGTATACCAGCTGGAGCGGGCATTGTAAAGTTAACCCCATATTTTTATAACTCAACCTTGATAAAAACTATATGAATGATGCCAAGATGTAACTACACAATATCGCAATAACAGAGAATGAGCGTAACATGTAAGAGGTACATAATATACTTACTTCGTAATGGGATTCGAAATTTAATATATCTGACATTTTGTACCGCGTATTCTTAACTTCTCATTTCATAATTACACTTCCACAAGCTACACCATTAGTAAAACAAACATAATTAAACGCATTTTGACACAACACTTTCTTTGTCGTACCACGGTAAAAACTCCGCTCATACAGTGTTGTCAGTTAAGCAATAGTAACTTTCCTGTTAGCAGCCTGAAATTCCCCAAGTGGATGCATAATTCCCACCGAAAACTTAGTATTTCTTCTGAAGAGGAACAGACATGAACGTGTCATCCAGACATCCGAATCAAACCTAGTCCATTCGATAAACATAACAAAAATATGTTCATGCAAAAAAAAAAAAAAAAAGTCATAAGCAACGGAGTAAGTCCCTGGGGCCCATTTAGACGGAAGTATTTATCGTAGCATTCCTCGTAGCAAAAATCGTATCATCGATATCGTACCGTGTAAAGTAACAAATGCTATAGCATTTTCCGTGCCATGGCATATCCTATGGCATTTCTTGTCGATAGAACCTGTTCTATTTCGTAGCATTTTCCCCAGCATTTCTGGTCTGATTGCAGTGCCGTGATGTGTTAAAACGAAGCAAAAGATTTTGGGCCTTATGCAGAGTCGTTTTGACGTCTGATTAAAGTCATACTACTGGGTTGACTAACGAATGGTTATCAAAATTGTATTCAGAGTCTCTGATTAGGTCGTAGTATTTGTCGAAGTTAATCACATGTGACTAATTAATCTAGAGCAGAAGCTAATCTTTTACCCACGGTTTACCGTGCGACACAATATTTCGTATTTCATATATTTTCATTTTTACAGACTACGCATGCACTCATCTACTTTTCCGCAGTTGCCACATTTATTTTCCTCACCCGATGCATTGGAGTTATATAAGTTAATTATACCCAAATCATCTTATTAGTTGTACTCAAAGTAGACTCTGAATACCATAACGTGCACCTTCCTTAGTAAAAGTTTAGTATGCCTACTAACTAGTCCGTGACTAAACTTCGATTAACGACTTCTCTCTGAATACCGCCCTTTGTGTCAAATATCCAGGCTCTTTGTTTTGTGTGGGAAATTGAATTGTAGTAAAGAAAAATGAGTTGGAGTAGGGATGCTCTTTGCCCACATACTTCTTTGCGATTTTCGTTCTTTTAATATGACCGGCGAGAACTGTTGTTACAATTACTATAGGTTTAGCTACCTCACGCTTAATTTCGGAGTCATAATTGCGCTCTTCTCCAGTGATTTGTTTGCTATGTCACGACAGATGCTTATCAAATGCTACCGTTTAAAAGCACCATATATTTTTGATGCCATAGAATATTGTATGAAATTTTTGGGAGCACATCTGCTATGAGAAAGCATCCTTACTCCGTCTAAAACTAGCCTTGGTATAAAGAAAATCGTAGACTCGCAGTGAAATAGCTATTGCATCAACACTATTCATAGTTTATAGTTCATTCTAGTAGTAATGGCATGACTTGAGGCAATTTTCCGCCCCCTGGAGCGTGGCGCCCGCCGCCGCCGCAAAAATTTTGCGCCCCGGACGCCCATTTTGGGGGTTGCATGTTATGACTCATAGGGTCACGTGATGTTAGGCCATGTCTTTTTTGGGTTACGTGATGTTAGGCCACGCCTTTATGGGTTACGTGGTGTTAGGCCACGTCTTTATGGGGTAGTTTTACCGAGGGGAGTTGATTTTGTTTTCTTTTACGGCATAAAATTTTGGAGATCGTTACTTTTTAATGGAATATAGGTGTATGTATAGTTTACTTTGCGGTATATAATTTCAATTTTTGCGCCCCTAGGCCACACCCCGTTCGCCTTTATGGGGTAGGTTGTTGATTTTGTTCCCTTTACGGTATAAAATTTGGAGATTGTTACCTTATGATGGAGTACAGGTGTATGTGTAGCTTATTTTGTGTTACTTGATTTTAACTTTTGCGCCCCTGGAGTGTGACGACGCTGAAATTTTGCGCCCCCGGCCCTTTAGTTTACATAGTTTACGATCTGCCTTTATGGGGTAGTTTCGCGTATGAGTTTATTTGTTTCCTTTTATGGTTATAAATTTGAAGAATGTTATTTCCTTTTTTTACCTTATAGGATGTATATATAGCTTTCCTTATTTTTGTTCCCTTTGATACGCCCATGCGCACACCTTAGCATTACGTCATGGGGTCACGTGGTGTTAGGCTTTATGGGTAGACCTACCGAAGGGGTGCAGGGGTACATAGGACCACATCCCTTAAATTTTGGAAATTGCCAAATCTAAAAATTTGGTATGGTAGCCTAGGATCATAGTATGTACCTCTACTAGTATTGGGGGTTCACCTCGTTTCCTTTCTTGGTTAAAAAAAATTGCCAAAAATTTAAATTTCGGAGGATTTTTGACCTAATTGATTCCTTTGATGAGGTCTTATTACCCTATCTGGATATAGTGCATATACAGGGTCAATTACCTTTCATAAGACATGGGTATATTTGTGCACCCCTTTAAAAAATTTGGGAGGAGTACCTTGGCCCACCCCTTAAATTTTGGAAATCGCCCAATTTAAACATTTGGTATAATAGTATAAAACTCTAATATAGATTACTATAAATTTGGGCGGTCTACCTCGTTCCCTTTTAGGGGTATAAAATTGCCAAAATATAAACGTAAGCAATACGTTGTATCACGAGTTTGGTTTTTGACCTAATTTATTCCAATGGATGAGGTCCTATTACCTTATATGGTCATGTATAGGGGTCCATCTCCTATTATAAGACATAGGTACATTTGTGTACCCCTTGAAATTTTTGGGAATGGTACCTTGGTCCACCCCTTAAGTTTTAGAAATTGCCAAATTTAAACATTTGGTATCATAGTACTGGACCCTAATATATATATTACTATAAATTTGGGTGGTCCACCTCGTTTCCTTTTAGGAGCCATTTTGTTCTGCTTTAGGGGTGAACATGGATACAGTGGTCCACCTCGTTCCCTTTTAGGGGGCATTTTGTTCCGCTTCAGTTGTGAACATGGATACCTTGGAATCGTCCCGAGTTCGATTCTTGGTGCTAGTTTAAGAAATGTTGAATTTAACGTCACCGCGAAAACGATGGTGAGAAATGATAGGAGGAAACATGAACTTGCTTCGTTGTGGATTGAAGCAGAGACCTCATACATTAGAGACAAGCACTAAGCGACCGTACACGTGTGTTGATTACTATGTAATGGTCCCGAATTTGATTCTTGGTGCTAGTGAAATAAGAAAACATCATAAACTTACTTGCTTGCGGATTGAAGCAGAGACCTCACACATCAGACATAAGAGCTGAGTCACCATACTCCATTGAGAAGTTCAGTTTGTTGATTACTATGTAATGGTCCCGAGTTCGATCTTTTGTGTTAGTTTCAGGAAACGTTGAGTTTAACGTCCCCCTTGTAACGATGATGAAAAATGATAGGAGGAAACATGAACTTACTTCGTTGTGGATTGAAGCAGGAACCTCACACGTTACAGACAAGCGCTGAGTCACCGTACTCCATTCAGTGCGAACAGTTTCGCGTATGAAAAGAAGATGAGCAGATTTAAACAGATTATGTTACATTACACATTTCAGTGCGAGCAGTTTACACTAGGTTTATGTTTCATATAGAAAGATAGAAGATCTGTGTTGTCATGTTTATACTTCGTGTGCGACTTTGACCTTGAAGAAAACCTTGCTGACTCAGTGCTAAGCATTGACATATACACATAATCTTATTGTTTAGTTGGCTGTATTTAGAGATGAATCAGACATTTGAGGTTGTTGGTTCGAATCTAGTTGTGTTCGCTGTAACTCAGTGCCTGAGCGATACTTACCGAAATTTTCCAGTGTTGCCAACACTATCAGGATGAATCGATTCATTTAGTCGGAGCAGTTTCGTGACGAAAACTGATTTTTGTTTTGTACACAAAATTTTTTCTGAAACAGAATTTTGTTTGTACATAAAATTTTTTTCTGAAACAGTTTTTGTTTTGTACACAAAAAGATCTGAAACAGAATTTTGTTTTCGTACACACAAAATTTTTTTCTGAAAACATTTTTTTTCGTACACAAAAAATTTTCTGAATCAGTTTTTGTTTCGTACACAAAAAAATCTGAAACAGAATTTTATTTTGTACACATTTTTTTTATTTCGTACACGAAAAAAAAGTTCTGAAACAAAAAATTTAGTTTGATTTTTTTTTCATAAAACATTTTTTAGAAATTTTATTTTATCGGTTAACTGATTCAGAAAAAAGAAATTGAAATCGCAGGACATGAAAAGAATTTGATTTTAGGATGTGAAATAAAACACAGAATCATGTTTTTGTACATTTATTTTTAGCATGTGAAATAGAATACAGAATTTCTTTTTCTTCAAAGGAAGACGTGTCCGTGACGGGTACAAATTCTGTAAAGAGAAAATAAAACATATGAATATGCATGATAATATTTATTTTGTTTCCTGTGAAAGAAGAAAAACAGATTATTAACATCGAACTAACTGATCAGGAGAGAGTGAGGTGAGAAAAGAAACGCAAATGTGACGTACCTAAATTCTTTTTTTTTTTCCACTGGTTTCTGCAAGGTGATGTCATCTGTGAGTTTGTCTCCGCTCGTGCATCGTTGAAGCATGTCCCGTGCACCGTCTTGATTCTTTGCCCCGTCTTTGGGAGGTGATGTTGGTGGGGTTAGGGAAAAATATGGCTGTTATTCTGTTCTGGCTTTTTTATACCCATAGGGCAATGTCTCGTATGTGTCTGGTATTAATCGGCGTTTTTTATAGTTGAAACTGTACTTCTTTTCTTCAGGTTTTGTGACAAGATGATGATCGTGGGTTCTGTAAATTTTGTGCGGCGTGCTAATGGAGATTTTTTCACTCGATTGATTTATGATCATTTGCTCCAGACTATTAAAATTTAACTTTTGACTTGCAGTATAATTGAGTGTAAACCCACGAATTTTGCATACATAACTGGTTGATTTCGTGTCGGGGTCGTAGATTTCCAAGGCGTATTGTTTTGGGCCACCAGACACGAATTTTTTAATGTATGCTTTTGGTCCAATTGATTCCAGTTCATTTGACATTGAACCAAGAAATACTTCTGGTTCTATTGTGGGCTGTAATGGTCGCTGCGTGAATATCACGGAATCTGTATCGAAATATAGTACTTTTTCTTGCAGCAATTGTAAATATTTGTAGAGTTCCAGACGATCTTGACACGTTGCAAATGCTCCAAGGACAACATTAGCATTGTGATTTTGTACTGGAACATCATCTTCATACTGCCAATAAAGGTATAACAATGAATCATTAACAGGTAAAATTTGGTTGACTTTTATATCTGGAGCAGTTAATTTCTGATACAGTTCTTTGGGGTCGTTAATGATGGTCGTTTGGCTGAAATTGTCTCTTATAGCGAGTCGTCCCCAGAAGGCATTCATACAGAGTTTTGCAAGACTACGACGTGCTGAATTTTGAAATTATATTTGCTGCATCCAAAGTTATGCCTTCACGTTGTTGTACCATTTGAATATGCTGCTGCTTTTCTTCTTCGGTGACGCAATTGGCAGGCCAACCAGAAGCTTCCAGCTTCGATTTCAAAAATGTGTTAATGTATTCGTTGAATAATCCGCCAGTCTTGGTTTCTGGATCATATACGGTGATGTCGTAATCCCAAATTTCGTAAATTTCAATGACTTGATACCCAAGTTCAATGGCTTTTTGAATTTCATAGGACACCCACGTTCCTGTTAGACTTCGTTCACTGTCCGAATGTGCACATTCAGAATCTTGATTTAATGCTGTGGCACAGGCAGCACAAAGTGGAAACAACAACTTCTTATTTGAGCGAAATGGCAGCACTGGATGAAACACATTTCTGCTAGGCAAAATCTTCAACTTGACCAATCCGTTGACATCTTGAATGTCGGGCATTTCTGGATCTCCCTGTAGATATATTCGTGGATGCCCTATTGGATACCGTCCACATTTATTCACGTAAGGATACAGGGAAACGATATCCAAGAATTTTATTTCTTCGCCTTCATTTTCATTTGCGACGTGATACAATTTAATGGCATTTACACGGCCACCATAGAAGCTGTCTCTTGGATTTAATGGTGTCTTATTAATATGAGGATGTGTGCTTAAAGAAGAGGCCAATGCTGGATTGGATTTTAACACTTGACGAAATTCACATTCCCACATTGCATGTATTTTATATCCCATGGATCGTAATAACTTCATTTTACTCTGTGTTCTCTCGGAGCGATAGTTAATTGTTTCTTCGGAGTTCTCATAAATGGGCTGATCACGGCCTGTAGGGATACATAGAGGACAGCCATGATAAAAACAGCCGGCATGCTCATACACGTGTTCCTCTTTAGTGTCGGGATCTTGGTAGTAGCCGTCCAGATGAAAACCAGCAACATAAACTTCTTTTCCTCTCGCAGCATGCAGAATTGAATGACCCTCTTTTTATCCATGTAGGCAAGCCACTGCAAAGCAATCCGTGACTGATTGTTTCTGTGACGATATCCTCGTGCAGGAAGAATACTAATAGTATTGGGTTTTAAGAAATTTCGTCGAAATACTAAATTGCAGTACTAATAATTGAAATACTAATAAGAGAGAGAAATTATCGTTCAATAAAAAGAGTATTCAACATCTGAAAATGGAGAGGTTTAGGTTAAAGAAATTAGAGAAGAACCAGGAGAGAGGGGAATACAAAATTGAAGGGTAATAAATTCTCGTTGTTAGAAGGATTTGAGAGCACTAATGTTGAGGACACTTGGGTTCAAATTAGGGATAGCATTAAAATTTCAACAAGAGAAAAATTGTGGCACACGGAAATACATAGGAACAAAATCATGGTTCGACCAGGAATGCACTAAACTAACGGAGAAGGGCAAATACGTGAAACTGCTTTGCTACAAAATTCGAACAATATTACTACACTAAATTTCGTTGATATCAGACGCCAAACTTCTATCATGTTTAGAAGAGAGGAGTGTGATTTTTTGAAAGCTTAAATTAATGAACTTGAAAATAATAGTAAAAGAAAAAAGTTCGAGGCATGTTTAAGGGCAGAAGTCATTGGGTAAGGACAGAAGTCATTGGAGAGGTTTTATGAACGCGGCTTTGAATCTCTGGGTTCTATAGGCCATAGAGTTAGTTAGTTATTTTTTTATGGTAAAAATATTTTGTGAAATATAACGGAAATTCAGAAGGTTTATGTTCTGTCTGTACGTAGATAGATAAAACAGAGCACAACCAGGCCCGTGCTGGCCCTTCGGGACACCGGGACGCGTCCCGGTGCGCCCTCCGAAACATCACAGTATAAATGAAGGTACTAGTTTTTAGTAATAAATTCTTACAGTTTTATTGGTATATTGGTACTCACTGCGCCCTTTACATTAGACGCCCTTGCGAAACCACATCGAAGATGAACAATTTTATTCACTATTCTGTATACCGCAGTTCTGTACAATAAATACATACAGTTACTGCTGGTAAAGAATCCGTGAAAGGTACAGTGCGCCCTTTACATAAGTCGCCCTACGAAACATCACATTATAGATAAGCGGTTTTAGTTATCCTGTATACCAGCTTTGTATAATAAATTTAAATAGTGACTGTTAATAAAGAACCTGTGAAGGATAGAAGGCGCTCTTTACATAATTACCCTGCTAAATATCACATTACATTAAAAAAAAAATATTCTTCTGTATTTCAGTTTTGTATTCTAAATTCATACAGTTGCTATTAGCAGAGAATAGGTAGAGTATAATCACTTACAAAAACATTATAAAGTTAGGTAGCTATAAAACGAAACAATGTGATACATCAAGAAGAATTCGGATAGTCAAACGTACCATGCATTCATGAAATACTTCATTGACACTAGCCTCTAATTTACGATTTTTACGGCATCGAAGCTTTCACAGTCTTAATATGCATCTATATATCCGAGCATATTGATTGTTCCTGTGGATTTTAAAGGAGTGTTCGGATTATCAGTACCTCTTGTATTTCTAAAATATAGCTATATTAATTTCCGTGAAATGTGGTCTTCCTGTCACCACGGCATGGCGCGTCCTCAGGTTGTGGGTCAAGGAGAAGGCCTCTAGATATAGAGGTTAGCTGCAAATATACTGAATAAGCAGTCGCGGACAGACAACAAGGAGTGATCTTCCAGCTTGGGGATTTGGTGTGAGGCTAACAATCTCATCCTATATATATATATATATATATATATATATATATATATATATATATATATATATATATATATATATATATATATATATATATATATATATATATATAAGCATTGTTCAGATATACCCGCAGAATCATCGGATCAGAACTGATAACTTGGCACGAACTCAGCAAAGTAAAATCGACATGAGATTTGGAACATGGAATATAAGAAGTCTCTATAGGACAGGCGCCTTAAAATTTGTAACGAATTTGTTTAGAAATCAAGCATGGACCTAGTGTGATATCAGGAAATTAGATGAGAAGGAAATGGAGGAGTCAAGTCGGGAAATTTTACGTTCTTTTACGGGGAACGCATTAAAAATTACCAATTAGGAACAGGGCTTTTCGTTCACTAACGAATAATATCAGCAATTACGTGGGTTGAATTTGTTAATGATAGATTTTCTTTTACTTCTCTTAAGGGTCGGTAGTGTAATATTATTGTTTTAAATCCACATACCCCAACAGAAAATAAGGATGACGATAAAAAAAGATAGTTTTTAAGAAAGAATAGAACGTGTGTTTGATCATCTCCCGCAATACCATATGAAAATTCTGTTAGGCAGTTTCAATGCGAAGGTAGGACGAGAAGCTATTTTCAAACCGATTATAGGGAATAAATGTCTGCATAAGGAAGGTTGTGACAATGGCGTTAGACTCGTGAACTTTGCAACATCCAGAAACCTTATCGTGAAGATTATAAAATTCCATCACGACATTCATAAATATACTTGGACTTCATGACATGGAAAAGCACATAATCAAACTGATCACGTTTTAGTAGACAGAAGAAAACACTCTAGCACAACTGATGTTCGGTCGTTCAGAGGAGCTGATTGTGATACTGATTACCACCTGGTAGCAACGATAATAAGAGAGAGACTATCATCGAATAAAGGAAATATTCAATATCTGAAAACGGAGCGGTTTAATATAAAGAAATTAGAGGAGAGTCAAGTGAGAGTGGAGTCAGATTGAAGTGTCAAATACATTCTCGGTTTTAGAAGATTCGGAGTGCACTAGTGTTCAGGATACTTGGTTGAAATTAGAGATAACATTAAAATTTCAGGAAAAAATATTGGGGCACGCAGAAATACATAGGAACAAACCATGGTTCAATCAGGTATGCACTAAATTAGCAGAGAAGAGAAAACAAAAGAAACAGGGTTGGCTACAAAATCCGAAGGAAATAACTACATAAAACTTCATTGTCATCTTGCGGAAAACTTCCAAAACTTTTAGAACAAAGAAATGCTATTTTTGAAAGCTAAAACTAGTTAACTTGAAGATAATAATAAAAAACAAAAACATTCGGGACATGTATAAATGCATCGACGAACTTAAGAAAGACTATCAACCTCGTGCTTATCTATTAAAGAAAGCCAACGGAAGAGTTCCCACTGATCAGGATTGCATCTTAAATAGGTGGAAAGATTTCTGTGACAATTTGCTTAACACGTAGCCAAAAACAAATATTCATGGAGAAAGTGAAATGCATACAGCAAAACCGTATATTTCAGAACCTAACCAGACAGAAATAGAAATCGCTATTTAAAATTAAAGAAACACACATCTCCCGGTGTAGACGAAATTCTGGTTGACTTAATTTTAGCTGGAGTGGAAAAATTGTAGAGCAAGATGCACAAACTCATTCTCTTTATCTGGAACAAGGAGGAATTTCAATAAGAATGAATAGAATCAATAATTGTTCCAGTTCAGAAGAAAAGCAAAAAAAAAAAAAAAAAAAAAAACTGATTTAATAATTATTGATTCATTTCTCTACTGTCAACATCTAATAAATCCTCTTAAACATTCTATTTGCAAGATTAACTCCATACGCAGATGAAATTATTGGAGATTATCAGAGCGGATTTAGGTAAAATCGATCAACTATTGACCAGATATTTACCATTCGACTAATACTTGAAAAGAAATGGGAATACAATATCCTGGCACATCAATTATTGACTTTAGACTCAGGTAGGAGGGAAACATTGTACAACATGCTTATAGAATTTGGAATATCGAAAAAGGTAGATTAGTTAAGTTATGTTTAAATGAATCTCAAAGTAAGGTTCTAGTAGAGAAATTCTTGTTCATGAGCTTTCACGTTGGCAATGAACTGAAACAAGGAGATGCGTTATCACCATTATTATTTAACTTTGTTCTGGAGAACACTATATGGAAAATCAAAGCAATCAGGTCCTAGAGTTGAATTGCATATAACGTATGCTGATGATGTAAATTTAATAGGGGATGATAAAACAATGGAAAGGAATGAAGAAATCTTAATTAACGCTCGCAGGGATATGGGCTTAGAAATGCAGAGAGAAATAAATACATGGAAGTTTGTCGAGATCGTAATACTGCATTTTATGGATGCGTTAAAATAGCAAATGATATATATTTTCGACAAAGTGGATACTTTGAAATATCTGGGATCATTATTAACAGACCAAAACCATAATCACTAAGAAACTTGATGTCAACTGAAAACAGGGATTTCGTGTTATTATTCAGTTAAAAATCTTTTGTTGTCGCGAATTTTGTTGAGGAATTTGTGGCTTAAAATATAAAAACGAGAATCATGCCTGTTGTTCTGTATGGTTGCGAAACATGATCACTGACTTTGTTGGAAAATCGGAGATGAAAGTATTTGAAAATAAGATTCTTAGATCAATATTCAGACTCCAAAAGGAACGGAAAGGGGGAATGGCGGAAACTTCATAACGAGGAACTGCATAATTTATACGTTTACCGAACATTGTTAGGGTCATCAAGTCTAGGAGGCTCAAATGGGCAGGTCATGTAGCCAGAATGGAAGAAATTAGAAACGCTTTCAAAGTTCTAACTGAAAATTCAAATAGGAAAACGACCATTAGGAAGACCGAGACGCAGACGGGAGGACAATATTGAAATGGTTTTCGCAGAGATTGAAATATAAAGTAGAAACAGGGTTTCTAGGTAGAAACTAGAAAAGGACAGAAATCAATGGAGAGCTTTTGTAAACGCAGCAATGAACCTCCTACGTCCATTGGCGTGCTATATTAAGTTGTTGATACATTTAGCTTCTTTTTATTTGACAGAAATGTTATTACAGGAACTAAAAAGTTTTTCTGTAGTAAAGAGGATTTCGATTCGAGGTTAGCTATTTACGTTAATACTAAAACAAATTTGGTGGTGATTTTGATATAAAATGGCACCCATACTTTCTTTCAAAGTCTCTCTCTCTCTCTCTCTATATATATTCCCGTTTGGGGCCGCGGTGGCTCAGTGTTAGAACGTTCACCTCTGGTGCTTGGGGTCCCGGGTTCGATCCCAGCCCCCACGAAGTGAACTTTGTGGTGGACAAACACCGTGTGCGTGGGTTTTCTCGGGGTTCTCCCGTTTTCTCAAATTTTCTTCATTCCACCATTTCATTCATTACTCATCATTACCGTCTCCTTCAGCCTAACCGGCATAAACGTGGGACGTAAAACTTAAAGATTTTTATATTCCCGTTTGTATGGGCGCCCTTTTAGTAGACTTGTCCACCGCCCTCATTAGTATCCCAGCACGGCCATGGCTGAAGACCGTGGAGCATAGAAGCTTCTCAGTTGCGGCAAGTGATCTGCCAATAATGTCAGAATACCTATCATAACGACCACGGGCGTCTCTGGCTGGGGGTGGGGGAACGAGGGGGACGCGTCCCCCAATATTTTGAAGTACAAAATATTCAATATTTTATTCTAATTTAATTTATATGCTAACGACAAAATAACATATAAATAATAATAGCTATGTTTATTTGGAATATGACATTCAGGCTGTGAAACGATTATAACAAAGTTCTTGATATAGCTCAGGGGCCCCAGAAAGGTAAACAGAAAGATAAGAAATGGAATCGAAGATAATACACAGGTTGGGCTAGGTTTCCATTTAAATAACTTTCTTTGTTGTTCCCTCGAAATTTTACATGTCAGAGACGCCAGTGATGACGATGAAATCATATGAAACTTTATTCACGAGGCGAGATGCAGCCTACTTGTCATGCCTACTTAAATACCGCCAATTAACCGTTCATTCTGCTTTTGGAGATATGTATATCTTGCCAATTTTCGTTGATTTTTATTAAACTTTATAAAAAATATATTATTATTATTATTATTATTATTATTATTATTATTATTATTATTATTATTATTATTATTATTATTATTATTATTATTATTATTGTATGTGATATCACAGAGAAAATAAGATAATCTTGTTATTTTCTCTGCGGTGATATCGAAAATTCAGATTTGTAATTAGGAAGGGTTAGCCAAACTCGAACTGGCAACATTGATCGAATGGCGGGTTAGGATTAGATTGAATAGAATCAGCGTTTATTTTACTTTCGTGCTCTGAACGTAGGTAAAGACATTCTGGTCTCATTGTTTTAAATGAGCGACCTTTCCTTGTCTATCCAAACTAATTGTAATTTTATTTTTATTTACAACGTAGAGTGCGATTATGGTTTAACGGAATGTATTACGCATTTGTCTATCACTTGTTATTCTTATGGATATGGTGCAAAACAATAACAGTTTTTATATATAAGTAAAATCTGTTATACGGTGCATAATAATAGCTGTCATGTTAATTCAAAAAGGAAGACTGATTAAGGAAATTATACCCTTCGTGCCGCAGATAAGGTCCAGTATTTTCAGTTTTAAAAACTCGGAGGTAATAGTATACATGAGAACCCCCTGTCTTCCGTGCGCGAGGATACTTTATATTATATATTTATACGTTACCAAATTAAATCACTGCGTTGTCTTCATTATATGTGCTTAACATTCTATTTTTACTTTCTAGAATAAATTTTGTTGATTTCGATTCGAAAAATGTTAAATATTTTTAAATTTATATCATGATGCAGACCAAAATCCTTGTTGCATATAATGTAATGCGCTATAGCATATAAAGTACAAGGGCAAATAGGTACGTTCTTTTTTATTTTCGTATCAGTGGATAAGTAAATGAAAGTGGGTTTGTTACCTCCTTTCTAAGTTCGTAGATACTCAATGAATAATCCCTAAAAGTATGAGCGTCCAGCTTCTTCTGGAACTCAGACGGTCTTACGTATACTATATCCAACTCGGAATTTTTGTCATTTATGAGAAAATTCATTGTTATTACCTTAGAAAATGCTTCTTAATCCTTCGGTGCACATTCGTTTTAAGACAGCTGTACCGTTTGCATAAAAATACTGTGTTCGGAAATGTACCATGAATACTAGTGTGAAAAACGAACTGTGCTAGATGGCCACTAAATAGTACGAATTCTATGTAGCCAAGTCACGGCAGAAGTGCAGCAGGGACCGAAAGATAGTGAGCGGGTGCGTTCGTAGGGAGAAGGGGCGTCAGCGATGGTGGGTATGTGCGTAAATGAGGAAGTCGCAAAAAATACCAAGTTCCTTTTTTAATTTTGCACCAATACTCCATAGATAACTAAACTTTATCTTGTTATCGACAACTTTGTGTCCTCGAAGAAATAATAGCTTTTACTGCCGATTTTTGCAATTACGTTACATGCTATCAACACCATGCGGGTTTACTTTTGGCGCACCACGCGAAATATTTTTTTGAAAAATTTTAATTGAGTAATTTCCTTTTCATTCTCTCCTAAAAGATTTGAATTGGGCGACATGAAAATATTTAACTTCAGATAGATATAATTAAAGGGGATCACCAGAAGCAATTGTTACAAGTTACATTTTCTTTTTACGATTTGCGTATAAATACGGTTTCCGGATGTATGACAAAAAGTAGGGGTTAAGTTTAGAGTTACCCCTCCGCTTTTTATAAAAATGGTGTAAGAAATGATAATTTGAAGTTCTTATTTGATGTTTAGGAATGTAAGTTCGGCAGGAAATTTATGTTTAATAGGAGAAAAGATATGTGGAAGTTAGTACTATTTGCCGGATGCGGAATCATACGCGGAAGGTTTCAGCAGCATGGTAGTTGTAAAATATGGCGAACAGTTGTAACGGATGCGTAAGAATAATGAAGAAAACCTTTTAAATTTTTGTGAAGCCCACGGAGTACTGAAGTCAAGTGAAATGTAAGAATTTTTAATACTTTAAGCACTGTTTTTTGTATGTTGCAAAGTCCAAGGGCACCTTCAGACTGGAGGGGCAATTCTAAACTTAAGCCAAAAGTAGTGTAATACAAAGCAACCTGTGCTAGGTGGTCACTAAACGCACGAATACTATCTAACCGAGTCAGGGCAGTGTCAAGCTATTGGGCCCTCGCGGCTTGCGTTCGAAGTCAGCAGGTGCATCTGCGATGGTGGGTATACGCGTAAATAAAGATAGTGAAAAGTAACATTTAGCAAAGGCAGAAGTTTCAGTAGCACCTGTCATGGTTTCATACTAGTAACGCTTTACTTGTAAACATAAAATATGACATCTGTACACTGTGCAGAAATACACCACCGGTGAAAAATAACATCTATTAGAGTCATCTTTCATGTGCACTCACATGTCAGTTTATCAATCGTAAAGCACTTGTAGTGATTTTACACTAGTAACCCTACACTTGTAAACCTAAAACACATCTGTATTTCTTTGTATAAAATTCTATCGCCTGCAGAAATGTGTTACTTATAAATATGTCTTTTCATACAAAGTATTCAATTTTACCTGTAAATTTTCCAAAATGTGGTGCGCCAAAAGTAAACGAGCACCATCCAACACGATGTTAGCATTTGAAAATGTAACTGTTCCTCCATTTCATTATTTTGGCAGTTTTGGATTTGGATGTCAGAATGTTTTTGAGGTAAAATTTCGTATTTTCTGTATTTTTTGTTGGTTCAGGTTAGAATAGGTTACTTTCAGTTAGGTTAACTTTGTATTGCCCCCCTCGTTCCAAAATTATCCCTTTATTTTTAATGCCTTCCTATGTACCGTATATGCCACACTTTCTGCTGAATTTTAATAGTCTGTGCCGCTCCATGAAATAACTCATTTTCTTTACCAATATAGGTTGTTATAAATGTCATGGGAATGACAGATCCGTCACATGCAACTGTTATCTTTGAATGCTGAGAATTAATTTCCTCACTGCATCGTAATGTCTGACGTCAGCATATCTTCACTAAAAGTAGTACCAACCGCACCCAGCTACTCACACTTGCATATAGTATATTACATTTCTTTTGTTAGCATGCTTTTATATGTATATATATATATGGGTGATACCACGAAAAAGGGAAATTTTCACTTGGAAAATTTTTGTTCCGTTGATGGTCGCCTATTTCGAAAAAAAATATCAGATGCACTTACTACTACTAAGTACATGTTAATTAGGTGTTCAGCAGAGCTGAATCGTTATTGGTCTAGTAAATAAAAAATAATAAACTTTTCAGCACCCACGGAGTTCAGACCATAGGTCACGGAGTTGAGATTAGTTAACACGGAGTTGAAAATTGCTGTGGAGTTGAGAAACGTGATACATCTGGGTGATAAGTTTTGGTTTATAAGTGGTTAAGCGTATAATTTACATAAAAATTGAAATAATTTTCCAATAGTTTTTGTAAGTTAGAATTATTCTCCTTATGTTGAATAAAATTCTAACAAAGTAGATGACACGTAATTTGTTATACAAAATTACTCCAGAAAACACTGCAAACATATGAAAATATATCTAATGAAGGTTCAAAAATTGAGTATATATATATATATATATATATATATATATATATATATATATGAATATGTGACGCAAATAAGAAAAAAGAAATACACATACACTTATCGAATATTGAAAAATTATTGCGCTTTCAATATGTTGACTATCATATGGAGAGGATAAACTTTTCACACCAGCTTATGAAACTGACGAAGTAGTCACTAAACCTGTCTATTGTCTACTTCATTTGTTTTCTGAACTTATGTAAACCGTCCGTCTTCTCTGTGTGATCAAGTCAACACGTTGAAAGTGCAATACTTTTTCAACATTTGGTAAGTGTATTTGTACCGTATATTTGGTATATATACAAGGTGTTTCTAAACAATTCACACATCGTTTGGGAGCTGATTCCTGACACCAAGATAAGACGAAAAGTATAGACAACTTTGTGGACAAATGCTTCCTTTCGGAGTTATAAGCTGCCGAAAACATGAAAAAATGAACTTTAAAGGTCCATAGCTCCAAAACTATGAGACCTGCCGTATCGGGTCACGACTTCACTTAGGAACTAATATGTGCACTATCCAAAAATATGTTTCAGAATCCTGAGGTACTCACGAAGCAATTTTGATAGAGGGAGTTTGGCTACGGGCGTATAATCTGAAGTACTCACCAACTACTTCTATAAAAGTTGTTGTGGAAGTACCGCAAGATTCTGAAACATGGATATTTGGATAGCGCAGATACTAATTCCTAAGTGAAGTCTGACCCGACTACGGTAGGTCCCATAGTTTTATGCTATGGACCTTTAAAGTTCATTTTCTTCATGTTTTCTGCAGCCTATAACTGCGAAAGGAAGCATTTGTGCACCCAGATTGGTCTATACTTTTTATCTTATCTTGGTGTTAGGAATCACCTCCCCAACATTGTAGGTATTGTTTTGAAACGCCCTGTATAATGCACACTAAATGACAGTGTAAGGCACTCATCGTTTCTGTTTTCTTTGGATAATTCGATGTTATTTGTTAAGTAGCCCTCATTTTCCACTCCAATGAAGGAAATGCCTTGAGGAAACAGGGAAGGGCTGTTCTAGTCTACACAGAATGACAACTGCCAACGCTTTTTAAACATCAGGTTTAGTAGGCCAGGAGAAATTTCTCCCGATCCGCGTCATAAAATTGACTCAGACTCTTCGACAATCCCTAAAAAGAAAACAATTAGCTGATCATAAGATTGAGACGTCAATAGGTTAAAAACAGATACCATCCATCTTGACTTGACTGAAGTTTTACCTCCGGCTACCTGACAGCCCCAATTCTGAACTTCCGCGAAACACTCCTTAAATGGGCTAGGACCCACCAGCCGGCCTTTGAGTGTGAATGACACGTGGTCAGCTTGTTGGCTCCTACGACCGTTGTGATGGTCTGCGCGATTAGGTTTCAGTACATCTCTACTCAAATGAGTTTTTCAATTGCCTCACTGTGCGAAGTAAACACCATTAATTTTTGAGCTTCCACCGGGAAACAAACCAAGAACCACGCACGAAAGGCGAGCATACTAGTCACTAGACCACAAACGAAGTTTATTTCTATCAATATATTGAAAGAACAAATATTTGGAAGAGCATGAGCATAACAAACACTATAGGATTCTCAACTCCGTGAACTTGTCTCAACACCGTGGATTCCTTAGTTTTCAGATGGACATGGAGTTGAGAACCATGGAGTTGAGAAAATCGAATATAATTTATCTTTACCGGCCCACTTTTTAACCAGTACATGTGAGTAATTGTGTACGAATTTTCTACGTTAAGGCGTAGGTTCCTCAAGGAAAAGAAGGTATATACCATACAAATACATTCAGTAATAAATGCCATGGTGTTGAGTATCAATTAATATACACACCTGCTTTCCACACACAAAAATATTTTTCCTATAGCTTTTAACACATGCACACAACTTTTTCTGTTCTTCAGTCAAACATGTCTGCCTTGTCTTCTTGTGGGTGTTGCCAATGTGGACGACCATGCTATCTGTTGAGAGCAATGATCATTTTTTCTATTGCCATGGAGTTGAGACGAAATAGAGGTGACAGAAACGAAGCATAGTCAAGCTTTCGAAAATAATCGTTATAAAGGTTTATTTTCCACAAAACTGAAACATTGAAGTGTTCTCTTCCATTTAATTACCATTAAATGATGTTTGATTTGCGACTTCAGTTGTAATTTATTGATTAAAATCAGTCAACTGTAGTCTGTGACAGCCCACGGTGTTGAGAAATTAGGTAATAATTAATTTTTTACATATGTTTCGTGTTACATTTGCAAACTGTTATACATGGCATACCTACTTTGTGACAGTTACTACCAAACAAAATAAAAATGAGGTGATTCTTTCTAGTAGTAGTTTGAAGAAATGCCCGTGACAGAAAATTTCCCTTTTTCGTGGAATCACCCATATATATATATACAGAATTTCTAAACGATGGTTTCTGGTCTATTTTCTCGTCTCTGCATTGGGAAAAGTCTTTCTATGAAACACTTATTTCGAATTTCCAAAAATATTGCTATGCTCCAGTTGGTGTTTATTTAGGATATAAATATCATCTGAAGCTTTGAGTTTTCAGGGTTCCACCAGGAAACGTTCTTTTACCAAGTTATGATGTGAACAATTTAAATATCGAAAGATGTCTTCCTCAAGTGTCCAACACCTGACCTAAACCTATCCATGGTAAGTCCAGTCTCAGATCACTCATCAAAAAATTCTAGTTAAATCAGTTTTACTAAGGTTTCAAAGGTTGAGTTAGGTTAGGTGGAAACCCCAAAGGAGAGATTTGAAAGATCTTCACTAAGACCTGAAAAAATATATAAAGTCATATTATGTCCAATCCTGTAGTATTCTAGAGCTGAACCATGTAAACAAAATTATCAGCCAGGTCTTAAGCGTCCTGACGTCAACTGGATTCGAACCAGGAGCCTTCCAAGAACCCTAGACTGGTCTCGTAGAGAAAGACCAAGAATCTCAATTAAAAAAAAAAAACTTTCTAACTAAATTTCATTAACAAACGCGCAAGCTTGTTATAATAAATAAAAAGCAGCATTTGGTCTTTATTAAATAAAAAGAATAAATTGAAATAAAATTTTGAGTTTTACTTCCCACGGTTATGCCGGTTAGGCTAAAGGAGACGGTGATGGTGAGTAATGAATGAAATGGTGGAATGAAGAAAGTGGGAGGAAGCGGGAGAACCCCGAGAAAACCCACGCACACGGTGTTTGTCCACCACAAAGGATAAATTATAACACAAGAAAACAGAAAAGTATCTTTCAAGTAACCCCATGGACTCCTCTTGTCAGTTTTGTCTTATATACGAGTGTTCTTTTCTTCTAGTACAGTCCGCGGCATAAAATTTGTTACAAAAATTCTAAGTCCAAATGAATAACAAACTCTTGCCCAGTTTTCTTATGCATTCCCGCAATACATGTATCAATCGATTAGTTGCTTCTGGTATTTATTCCAACTCCTCCCCGTCCTCCACCTCTCCTTGTCTAAAGCAGTGTGTGTGACGTAGTACACTTTCCATTCAGCTGAAAAAGAAACAGGAATCAAGTTTATAACGTTATAGCTTTGAAACAGTCTTTTCCATTCGTTTGTTCTGAAATATTTTTAAGAGCCTAAATTAAAGGAAAGTCACACAATCTTCCCAGAGCTTCATAAATATCTTTAGTTTCATTCTTTTCTTTCTTTAAAGAGTGCAAGCTAGTAAGATGCTCCCTAAGAAATCTATGGAAATTGCCAAGAGCTCTAAAATATCTACGGACAGAAACAAGTTTTATTCAATGATTCATTTAATTTCTTTTCAGTAAGTGCAAGCAAATGTTTCAGGGGCGTCATTTGGGCAGGACAGGAGGGTGTAATTCCCCCTCTCTTGAGCTTCATAAATACGTATTTTTTGATCAAATGTATAGTAATACACTAATAAAAAGTGAAAATCTTACGTCGCCGGAGAATCTCTTCCTCCCTCCCCGAATAAAGTCTAAAAGACACTGGTTTTAACAACAAACCTATAGAGCTACGATAGCATATTGCTAAAGAGCTTACATTTGGTTTCAAGAGTCGAAGGTTTGATCTCAAGCCATATTACTTCCTAGGTGACATTGAGAGAGAGAGAGAGAGAGGAATTCAAGTATGAGACAGAGAGGGATGATTTGTATACACAGATTTAGAATTGGGGAAAAAATGATCGGACAGCATTCGTATTATGACGAAAATTCTGATTTTGTGAAAGATAAGAAGGGAAGTTTTCGAACTGCGAGGATCACACTAGGCAGTTGTCGAATTAATGTGGAGAACTCTTTTTAGAGCATCAGATGATTACGAAAGGAGAGAAAGATTTTCAGAACTGAGGAATTAAGATTTTAAAAAATCTGATTTCGGCGACGGGTTTCGAACCACGAACCTTGTGTTTATCGAACCATGACTTTATCCATTCTGCTACGGAGAATTCTATTACTCGTTCACATACGTTTCCCTTAGCTGCGTTGAAAGCTACCTTAAGGGGATATTCCAAAAGTTGACTCGGTGGATGCGCCGTTCAGATAGGACGTAAACCTCTTGTAACTTAGTTACAATGTGCAAAATGAACTTCCTCTTCTTCAGGACGCTTTTTAAAGCTTTAAAATTTGTTACTATTGTTTTAATTAAGTTACATTTGATAGAACCATCTGATAAAGTAGTGCCAAGCCCTGTGCGTCATTGTCTGTTAGGTGAATGGTTAATGTAAGTTACTTTTACGTGGATGGTCCGAGCTTCCAATCAAGACCATTCTTATTGATTATTTTATTTGAGCTACGCTCATACTGTATATTCCACAAGTTCAATTTTGAAGTAATGTAGTCACAGCTAGTTTAATTCGAAATAATTTTCCAATATTATATTTGTTACTAAATTGACATGGCACTCCTCACTGTTTGTAGCCCTGTGCATAAATGCAAAATTGTTTTAAAAGTATATTTTACTTTCAAGTTTTATTGTTTTTTTTTTAATTGTCCTTCAACTTTATTTTATAATTATTGTCTATTTCTTAATTATAACATATTTTCTATTTATATTGTATTCTATGTTACACGTTTATTATTTATATTTTATGTCTTACCTTTGAAGAGGAGCTTTTGACAATTCAGAGGAGCAGGGACATACACAGGATGCAGGCCTTGGCAATCCAGAGCTTTTGCCCCCACGAAATCACTACTTTTTTGTTTGTATATATATCTAATTTTATAGATGGTGATAGCAGGGGCGGATCCAGGGGAGTGTGTTTGGGGTGATCGCATCCCCCAGAATAGGGAACTTTTTATACTTTTTATTTTAAAAATAAAAGATATCCTAAGTATTTTTCATCTTTGTATTATAAACGTAAATTAAAACCTAAAGTAGATAGGCCTTACTTTCTTAAGAAATTTAATTCTACAGAAGAGCTCTTTCTCATTTTCTATTTTTTTCTTTTCTTTTTTTGCAATCCACTCTTACCTTGATTTGACTTCGAACGACCGCCCCTCCCAAACAATCATCCTGGATCCGCCCCTGGATGATAGACATTTTAGTAAAATATGCCCTCAATCGCTGAAATAAATTCCTGTCAAGCTTTCGATAGCTGAAATAAATTTCTGTCTACGGCCCTGCAAAACAGTGACGATTTTAGGGAGTGATCAGTTAGTAATGCCTCCCTGGAGCAACGACACTTCCCCAGAAGTCATATCTCCGATAATTCAGAATGTGATTTGTGCATTATCACTTTTCACTCTGTGTCTTGAAACGCACCGAAAAGGAACTGTTCTGAAGTATTTACTGGTTCTCCCTATGACCCCATTTCAGTATGGCCAACCTTGGACATATACACATCTGAAATATCACCTTTTATGTCAGTGATCCCGAAAACTATCCATTCGACACAAATATAGGATATTTTCGATTCTTTATTCCTGTCACCCTCCCATTGTCAACTCGAAGCCAACCAAGGCTTATTTTGGACTTACGCAGCATCCACAGTGTCACTTTTCATCTTTGCATATGAATTCGACACTAATTTCGTTTTATTTGACTACTTTTACATGTCACCTTCACCTCTTGGTAGGGATTTTTTTCAGTATCTCGCCCCTACAACTATGGAGAAATTTCAACCAACTAAGTATAATTATAAATTATCATCTGAAACACAACAGTACGGGTGATCTTTTTCGCAGAGGAATTCGTTAACTACTGTTTCAATATCAATGTATTGGCTTTTTTTGCTCTGCATGCCGGAGATTGCCAAACAGCTAAACTTCATTCTGTACTATTGTGCTATGAATATAGTGGTTTAATTCACTGAATACTCGCTTAGATGATGCTCTCGTCACAGGAAAAGTGATATACAGTTATAAAAGAAAAACGAAACGAAATATTTAAGTTTTACGTCCCACGTTATGCCGACTACGCTAATGGAGACAGTGATGGTGAGAAACGAATGAAATCGTTTAATGAAGAAAGTGGGAGGAAACTGGAGAGACCCGAGAAAACTCATGCACACGGTGTTTGTCCATAATAAAGTTCATTCGGCGCAAGCTGGTATCTAACCAACAACTCCATGTACCATAGGTAAAGTTATAAAAGAATAGCGTCTAAACAAATACGGAACACTACTATCAATGAGAGTTGTATAAGATTAGATTTTTATTTATTTCATTCTAAGTTGAAATTTCAATCAATCTTGATCTTCATTACTGTTCGAAATCCGGACCAACCAGTATTCCCTACTAGGGTAAAAATTAATTGATCGCCAACAGAAATCCAAAATCCTCTGTATAACCCCACGTTCCATTATTCCATATACACAATTAAGAGTTCAGCGTAACCTACCAGTTAATAAGTTTTCTTCTTCTTATTATTATTTTTAACACCTCAAAAATATAGGCTCATAATTGAACCACTGATCGGAAAAAGGAAATAAGTACATAAAAATATTTTTTCCACTTTTAAGCTTTTCTCACCAATTGCAGTGCTACAATACAAGATTCAAGATTCTTCTTCTTGTCTTAGAGTTTGTCAGTTTTTTTGCTACAATTAATGAGTTATACATGTGTTGAAACAAATACAAATACGGCTCGGGAAAGTTTTTTAGCGTTTCTGAAAACTTAGGTCTGATGTACTTACTCCCTTTTGCTGGAAATAGTTGCTGCAAGGACGTGATAAATCTTTTCAGTAGACTTCACAGTCTATAGCTGAGTGATTCCATTTCAAATCGTCCAGGGACTGTCTCAGATTTAGCTTATATTTTAAAATAAGAAACTACGTACAAAATTATTAGACCCATATTTTTTCTTTTTGCTGAAAAAAAATTTTTTTCGATATACAGCCTTCCTAAATGGCCGCCCTCCTCTCGGATTGCCCGAAAAACTGAAAAACATGTCAAATTAAAACTTTTATTGTAGAGAAACGAGTGTACTTAGTATCATAATCGCAATAGCAGGAAGAGTATAAAGTTGTATGTTTCGTTGGAGGGCCAAAATTCGTCTATTGGTCCAATAGGAATCGCGCAATTCACTCGCAATGTTCCCAACTTTGATGAAATTTTTGCTAACTTCAAACATTTTTTTTCCTGTCCTCACGAGCAATATCAACCATCTGCTTCTAGCATCGAAATCTACTCCATAAGGTCTCTTGAAAATGTAAAGGACTTACGTTTCTGATTACTACAATGTATAAATGTTTTTTTTTCTTTGTTAATTATATTATGATTGTATAAGCTTATAAAAGTCATAGTTATGTATGTATTACATTATCTGTAAGTTTTTTTTATAGCATATATGTAATTATTTCGTAATTTTGACAACTGTATGCGTGCTCGAGAATATTCTCATTTGTATGCAAAACAGGCAAATAAATAAATAAATTTTTACACCTCCTCAAACATATTTATATAGATTTTTACCCCCTCCCCAAATATTTCAATGACGCAGTTTGCGTCTTAGCCCCCCCTCTGTGGGCACCCCTGTCTTAGATGAACCCTCTGGGTGGGAAAAGTATGGTTGGATATTTACATTATATATAGACCTGGATATTTGTAAATCGTGAGTTGGAAAATACAGAGGATTTGTGCTTGCCAAATAAGTGGGAACCGTGGTAATTTTCTTTAGATCTTGTGTTACGATTATGTACCTTAACATCTTATAAATGTTTCGTTTGTGTTTCACGTACATTATACAATCTACTTCGTAAAGAGTTAGTAAAAAAAGTTCGTTATGAATTCTAAATTCTATATGTATGCGTGTGTTTGTTATTTGCGAATTTTTCAATTTTGATCCCTCCATTCGATAGAGCATCAAAACCTATCTGAGAAAATGATGGAATTTTTCGCGTCACTCTTACCGTTCCTGAGATATTTGCAAAAAAAAAAAAGTTCTAATTTCAGATTTAAGGAGCCATATCGTAAGTCGTAGAGAGATGATATTTTGCGAATTTTTCAATTTTGATCCCTCCATTCGATAGAGCATCAAAAACTATCTGAGAAAGTGATGGAATTTATCGCGTCACTCTTACCGTTCCTGAGATATTTGCAAAAAAAAAAAAGTTCTAATTTCAGAAGATTTAAGGAGCCATATCGTAAGTCATAGAGAGATGATATTTTGCGAATTTTTCAATTTTGATCCCTCCATTCGATAGAGCATCAAAACCTATCTGAGAAAATGATGGAATTTTTCGCGTCACTCTTACCGTTCCTGAGATATTTGCAAAAAAACAAAGTTCTAATTTCAGATTTAAGGAGCCATATCGTAAGTCGTAGAGAGATGATATTTTGCGAATTTTTCAATTTTGATCCCTCCATTCGATAGAGCATCAAAACCTATCTGAGAAAATAATGGAATTTTTCGCGTCACTCTTACCGTTCCTGAGATATTTGCAAAAAAAAAAAAAGTTCTAATTTCAGAAGATTTAAGGAGCCATATCGTAAGTCATAGAGAGATGATATTTTGCGAATTTTTAAATTTTGATCCCTCCATTCGATAGAGCATCAAAACCTATCTGAGAAAATAATGGAATTTTTCGCGTCACTCTTACCGTTCCTGAGATATTTGCAAAAAAAAAAAAGTTCTAATTTCAGAAGATTTAAGGAGCCATATCGTAAGTCATAGAGAGATGATATTTTGCGAATTTTTAAATTTTGATCCCTCCATTCGATAGAGCATCGAAAACTATCTGAGAAAATGATGGAATTTTTCGCGTCACTCTTACCGTTCCTGAGATATTTGCAAAAAAAAAGTTCTAATTTCAGAAGATTTAAGGAGCCATATCGTAAGTCATAGGGAGATGATATTTTGCGAATTTTTCAATTTTGATCCCTCCATTCGATAGAGCATCAAAAACTATCTGAGAAAATGATGGAATTTTTCGCGTCACTCTTACCGTTCCTGAGATATTTGCAAAAAAAAGTTCTAATTTCAGAAGATTTAAGGAGCCATATCGTAAGTCATAGAGAGATGATATTTTGCGAATTTTTCAATTTTGATCCCTCCATTCGATAGAGCATCAAAACCTATCTGAGAAAATGATGGAATTTATCGCGTCACTCTTACCGTTCTTGAGATATTTGCAAAAAAACAAAAAAAAAAGTTCTAATTTCAGAAGATTTAAGGAGCCATATCGTAAGTCATAGGGAGATGATATTTTGCGAATTTTTCAATTTTGATCCCTCCATTCGATAGAGCATCAAAAACTATCTGAGAAAATGATGGAATTTTTCGCGTCACTCTTACCGTTCCTGAGATATTTGCAAAAAAAAAGTTCTAATTTCAGAAGATTTAAGGAGCCATATCGTAAGTCATAGAGAGATGATATTCTGCGAATTTTTCAATTTTGATCCCTCCATTCGATAGAGCATCAAAACCTATCTGAGAAAGTGATGGAATTTATCGCGTCACTCTTACCGTTCCTGAGATATTTGCAAAAAAAAAAGTTCTAATTTCAGAAGATTTAAGGAGCCATACCGTAAGTCATAGGGAGATGATATTTTGCGAATTTTTCAATTTTGAGCCCTCCATTCGATAGAGCATCAAAACCTATCTGAGAAAATGATGGAATTTATCGCGCCACTCTTACCGTTCCTGAGATATTTGCAAAAAAAAAAAGTTCTAATTTCAGAAGTTTTAAGGAGCCATATCGTGTCATAGAGAGATGATATTTTGCGAATTTTTCAATTTTGAGCCCTCCATTCGATAGAGCATCAAAACCTATCTGAGAAAATGATGGAATTTATCGCGTCACTCTTACCGTTCCTGAGATATTTGCAAAAAAAGGTTCTAATTTCAGAAGTTTTAAGGAGCCATATCGTGTCATAGAGAGATGATATTTTGCGAATTTTTCAATTTTGAGCCCTCCATTCGATAGAGCATCAAAACCTATCTGAGAAAATGATGGAATTTTTCGCGTCACTCTTACCGTTCCTGAGATATTTGCAAAAAAAAAAGTTCTAATTTCAGAAGTTTCAAGGAGCCATATCGTGTCATAGAGAGATGATATTTTGCGAATTTTTCAATTTTGAGCCCTCCATTCGATAGAGCATCAAAACCTATCTGAGAAAGTGATGGAATTTATCGCGTCACTCTTACCGTTCCTGAGATATTTGCAAAAAAAAAGTTCTAATTTCAGAAGTTTTAAGGAGCCATATCGTGTCATAGAGAGATGATATTTTGCGAATTTTTCAATTTTGAGCCCTCCATTCGATAGAGCATCAAAACCTATCTGAGAAAATTATGGAATTTTTCGCGTCACTCTTACCGTTCCTGAGATATTTGCAAAAAAAAAGTTCTAATTTCAGAAGTTTTAAGGAGCCATATCGTGTCATAGAGAGATGATATTTTGCGAATTTTTCAATTTTGAGCCCTCCATTCGATAGAGCATCAAAACCTATCTGAGAAAGTGATGGAATTTATCGCGTCACTCTTACCGTTCCTGAGATATTTGCAAAAAAAAAAAAGTTCTAATTTCAGAAGATTTAAGGAGCCATATCGTAAGTCATAGGGAGATGATATTTTGCGAATTTTTCAATTTTGAGCCCTCCATTCGATAGAGCATCAAAACCTATCTGAGAAAATGATGGAATTTATCGCGTCACTCTTACCGTTCCTGAGATATTTGCAAAAAAAAAGTTCTAATTTCAGAAGCTTTAAGGAGCCATATCGTGTCATAGAGAGATGATATTTTGCGAATTTTTCAATTTTGAGCCCTCCATTCGATAGAGCATCAAAACCTATCTGAGAAAATGATGGAATTTATCGCGTCACTCTTACCGTTCCTGAGATATTTGCAAAAAAAAAGTTCTAATTTCAGAAGTTTTAAGGAGCCATATCGTGTCATAGAGATGATATTTTGCGAATTTTTCAATTTTGAGCCCTCCATTCGATAGAGCATCAAAACCTATCTGAGAAAATGATGGAATTTATCGCGTCACTCTTACCGTTCTTGAGATATTTGCAAAAAAACAAAAAAAAGTTCTAATTTCAGAAGATTTAAGGAGCCATATCGTAAGTCATAGGGAGATGATATTTTGCGAATTTTTAAATTTTGATCCCTCCATTCGATAGAGCATCAAAAACTATCTGAGAAAATGATGGAATTTTTCGCGTCACTCTTACCGTTCCTGAGATATTTGCAAAAAAAAAGTTCTAATTTCAGAAGATTTAAGGAGCCATATCGTAAGTCATAGAGAGATGATATTCTGCGAATTTTTCAATTTTGAGCCCTCCATTCGATAGAGCATCAAAACCTATCTGAGAAAATGATGGAATTTATCGCGTCACTCTTACCGTTCCTGAGATATTTGCAAAAAAAAAAGTTCTAATTTCAGAAGTTTTAAGGAGCCATATCGTGTCATAGAGAGATGATATTTTGCGAATTTTTCAATTTTGAGCCCTCCATTCGATAGAGCATCAAAACCTATCTGAGAAAATGATGGAATTTATCGCGTCACTCTTACCGTTCCTGAGATATTTGCAAAAAAAAAAGTTCTAATTTCAGAAGTTTTAAGGAGCCATATCGTGTCATAGAGAGATGATATTTTGCGAATTTTTCAATTTTGAGCCCTCCATTCGATAGAGCATCAAAACCTATCTGAGAAAATGATGAAATTTTTCGCGTCACTCTTACCGTTCCTGAGATATTTGCAAAAAAAAGTTCTAATTTCAGAAGTTTTAAGGAGCCATATCGTGTCATAGAGAGATGATATTTTGCGAATTTTTCAATTTTGAGCCCTCCATTCGATAGAGCATCAAAACCTATCTGAGAAAATGATGGAATTTATCGCGTCACTCTTACCGTTCCTGAGATATTTGCAAAAAAAAAAAAGTTCTAATTTCAGAAGATTTAAGGAGCCATATCGTAAGTCATAGGGAGATGATATTTTGCGAATTTTTCAATTTTGATCCCTCCATTCGATAGAGCATCAAAACCTATCTGAGAAAGTGATGGAATTTTTCGCGTCACTCTTACCGTTCCTGAGATATTTGCAAAAAAAAAGTTCTAATTTCAGAAGTTTTAAGGAGCCATATCGTGTCATAGAGAGATGATATTTTGCGAATTTTTAAATTTTGATCCCTCCATTCGATAGAGCATCAAAAACTATCTGAGAAAGTAATGGAATTCTTCGCGTCACTCTTACCGTTCCTGAGATATTTGTAAAAAAAAGTTCTAATTTCAGAAGTTTTAAGGAGCCATATCGTGTCATAGAGAGATGATATTTTGCGAATTTTTCAATTTTGAGCCCTCCATTCGATAGAGCATCAAAACCTATCTGAGAAAATGATGGAATTTATCGCGTCACTCTTACCGTTCCTGAGATATTTGCAAAAAAAAGTTCTAATTTCAGGAGTTTTAAGGAGCCATATCGTAAGTCATAGAGAGATGATATTCTGCGAATTTTTCAATTTTGATCCCTCCATTCGATAGAGCATCAAAAACTATCTGAGAAAATGATGGAATTTTTCGCGTCACTCTTACCGTTCCTGAGATATTTGCAAAAAAAAAGTTCTAATTTCAGAAGATTTAAGGAGCCATATCGTAAGTCATAGAGAGATGATATTCTGCGAATTTTTCAATTTTGATCCCTCCATTCGATAGAGCATCAAAAACTATCTGAGAAAATGATGGAATTTTTCGCGTCACTCTTACCGTTCCTGAGATATTTGCAAAAAAAAAGTTCTAATTTCAGAAGATTTATATAGCCATATCGTAAGTCATAGAGAGATGATATTCTGCGAATTTTTCAATTTTGATCCCTCCATTCGATAGAGCATCAAAACCTATCTGAGAAAGTGATGGAATTTATCGCGTCACTCTTACCGTTCCTGAGATATTTGCAAAAAAAAAAAGTTCTAATTTCAGAAGATTTAAGGAGCCATATCGTAAGTCATAGGGAGATGATATTTTGCGAATTTTTCAATTTTGATCCCTCCATTCGATAGAGCATCAAAAACTATCTGAGAAAATGATGGAATTTTTCGCGTCACTCTTACCGTTCCTGAGATATTTGCAAAAAAAAAGTTCTAATTTCAGAAGATTTAAGGAGCCATATCGTAAGTCATAGAGAGATGATATTCTGCGAATTTTTCAATTTTGATCCCTCCATTCGATAGAGCATCAAAAACTATCTGAGAAAATGATGGAATTTTTCGCGTCACTCTTACCGTTCCTGAGATATTTGCAAAAAAAAAGTTCTAATTTCAGAAGATTTAAGGAGCCATATCGTAAGTCATAGAGAGATGATATTCTGCGAATTTTTCAATTTTGATCCCTCCATTCGATAGAGCATCAAAAACTATCTGAGAAAATGATGGAATTTTTCGCGTCACTCTTACCGTTCCTGAGATATTTGCAAAAAAAAAGTTCTAATTTCAGAAGATTTAAGGAGCCATATCGTAAGTCATAGAGAGATGATATTCTGCGAATTTTTCAATTTTGATCCCTCCATTCGATAGAGCATCAAAAACTATCTGAGAAAATGATGGAATTTTTCGCGTCACTCTTACCGTTCCTGAGATATTTGCAAAAAAAAGTTCTAATTTCAGAAGATTTAAGGAGCCATATCGTAAGTCATAGAGAGATGATATTCTGCGAATTTTTCAATTTTGATCCCTCCATTCGATAGAGCATCAAAAACTATCTGAGAAAATGATGGAATTTTTCGCGTCACTCTTACCGTTCCTGAGATATTTGCAAAAAAAAGTTCTAATTTCAGAAGATTTAAGGAGCCATATCGTAAGTCATAGAGAGATGATATTCTGCGAATTTTTCAATTTTGATCCCTCCATTCGATAGAGCATCAAAAACTATCTGAGAAAATGATGGAATTTTTCGCGTCACTCTTACCGTTCCTGAGATATTTGCAAAAAAAAAGTTCTAATTTCAGAAGATTTATATAGCCATATCGTAAGTCATGGAGAGATGATATTCTGCGAATTTTTCAATTTTGATCCCTCCATTCGATAGAGCATCAAAACCTATCTGAGAAAGTGATGGAATTTATCGCGTCACTCTTACCGTTCCTGAGATATTTGCAAAAAAAAAAGTTCTAATTTCAGAAGATTTAAGGAGCCATATCGTAAGTCATAGGGAGATGATATTTTGCGAATTTTTCAATTTTGAGCCCTCCATTCGATAGAGCATCAAAACCTATCTGAGAAAATGATGGAATTTATCGCGTCACTCTTACCGTTCCTGAGATATTTGCAAAAAAAAAAGTTCTAATTTCAGAAGTTTTAAGGAGCCATATCGTGTCATAGAGAGATGATATTTTGCGAATTTTTCAATTTTGAGCCCTCCATTCGATAGAGCATCAAAACCTATCTGAGAAAATGATGGAATTTATCGCGTCACTCTTACCGTTCCTGAGATATTTGCAAAAAAAAAAAAAGTTCTAATTTCAGAAGATTTAAGGAGCCATATCGTAAGTCATAGGGAGATGATATTTTGCGAATTTTTCAATTTTGATCCCTCCATTCGATAGAGCATCAAAACCTATCTGAGAAAGTGATGGAATTTTTCGCGTCACTCTTACCGTTCCTGAGATATTTGCAAAAAAAAGTTCTAATTTCAGAAGTTTTAAGGAGCCATATCGTGTCATAGAGAGATGATATTTTGCGAATTTTTCAATTTTGAGCCCTCCATTCGATAGAGCATCAAAACCTATCTGAGAAAATGATGGAATTTATCGCGTCACTCTTACCGTTCCTGAGATATTTGCAAAAAAAAAGTTCTAATTTCAGAAGTTTTAAGGAGCCATATCGTGTCATAGAGAGATGATATTTTGCGAATTTTTCAATTTTGAGCCCTCCATTCGATAGAGCATCAAAACCTATCTGAGAAAATGATGGAATTTTTCGCGTCACTCTTACCGTTCCTGAGATATTTGCAAAAAAAAAGTTCTAATTTCAGAAGTTTTAAGGAGCCATATCGTGTCATAGAGAGATGATATTTTGCGAATTTTTCAATTTTGAGCCCTCCATTCGATAGAGCATCAAAACCTATCTGAGAAAATGATGGAATTTATCGCGTCACTCTTACCGTTCCTGAGATATTTGCAAAAAAAAAAAGTTCTAATTTCAGAAGATTTAAGGAGCCATATCGTAAGTCATAGGGAGATGATATTTTGCGAATTTTTCAATTTTGATCCCTCCATTCGATAGAGCATCAAAACCTATCTGAGAAAGTGATGGAATTTTTCGCGTCACTCTTACCGTTCCTGAGATATTTGCAAAAAAAAGTTCTAATTTCAGAAGTTTTAAGGAGCCATATCGTGTCATAGAGAGATGATATTTGGCGAATTTTTCAATTTTGAGCCCTCCATTCGATAGAGCATCAAAACCTATCTGAGAAAATGATGGAATTTATCGCGTCACTCTTACCGTTCCTGAGATATTTGCAAAAAAAAAAGTTCTAATTTCAGAAGTTTTAAGGAGCCATATCGTGTCATAGAGAGATGATATTTTGCGAATTTTTCAATTTTGAGCCCTCCATTCGATAGAGCATCAAAAACTATCTGAGAAAATGATGGAATTTTTCGCGTCACTCTTACCGTTCCTGAGATATTTGCAAAAAAAAAGTTCTAATTTCAGAAGATTTAAGGAGCCATATCGTAAGTCATAGAGAGATGATATTCTGCGAATTTTTCAATTTTGATCCCTCCATTCGATAGAGCATCAAAAACTATCTGAGAAAATGATGGAATTTTTCGCGTCACTCTTACCGTTCCTGAGATATTTGCAAAAAAAAAGTTCTAATTTCAGAAGATTTAAGGAGCCATATCGTAAGTCATAGAGAGATGATATTCTGCGAATTTTTCAATTTTGATCCCTCCATTCGATAGAGCATCAAAAACTATCTGAGAAAATGATGGAATTTTTCGCGTCACTCTTACCGTTCCTGAGATATTTGCAAAAAAAAAGTTCTAATTTCAGAAGATTTAAGGAGCCATATCGTAAGTCATAGAGAGATGATATTCTGCGAATTTTTCAATTTTGATCCCTCCATTCGATAGAGCATCAAAAACTATCTGAGAAAATGATGGAATTTTTCGCGTCACTCTTACCGTTCCTGAGATATTTGCAAAAAAAGTTCTAATTTCAGAAGATTTAAGGAGCCATATCGTAAGTCATAGAGAGATGATATTCTGCGAATTTTTCAATTTTGATCCCTCCATTCGATAGAGCATCAAAAACTATCTGAGAAAATGATGGAATTTTTCGCGTCACTCTTACCGTTCCTGAGATATTTGCAAAAAAAAGTTCTAATTTCAGAAGATTTAAGGAGCCATATCGTAAGTCATAGAGAGATGATATTCTGCGAATTTTTCAATTTTGATCCCTCCATTCGATAGAGCATCAAAAACTATCTGAGAAAATGATGGAATTTTTCGCGTCACTCTTACCGTTCCTGAGATATTTGCAAAAAAAAAGTTCTAATTTCAGAAGATTTATATAGCCATATCGTAAGTCATAGAGAGATGATATTCTGCGAATTTTTCAATTTTGATCCCTCCATTCGATAGAGCATCAAAACCTATCTGAGAAAATGATGGAATTTATCGCGTCACTCTTACCGTTCCTGAGATATTTGCAAAAAAAAAGTTCTAATTTCAGAAGATTTAAGGAGCCATATCGTAAGTCATAGAGAGATGATATTCTGCGAATTTTTCAATTTTGATCCCTCCATTCGATAGAGCATCAAAACCTATCTGAGAAAGTGATGGAATTTATCGCGTCACTCTTACCGTTCCTGAGATATTTGCAAAAAAAAAGTTCTAATTTCAGAAGTTTTAAGGAGCCATATCGTGTCATAGAGAGATGATATTTTGCGAATTTTTCAATTTTGAGCCCTCCATTCGATAGAGCATCAAAACCTATCTGAGAAAATGATGGAATTTATCGCGTCACTCTTACCGTTCCTGAGATATTTGCAAAAAAAAAAAGTTCTAATTTCAGAAGATTTAAGGAGCCATATCGTAAGTCATAGGGAGATGATATTTTGCGAATTTTTCAATTTTGATCCCTCCATTCGATAGAGCATCAAAACCTATCTGAGAAAGTGATGGAATTTTTCGCGTCACTCTTACCGTTCCTGAGATATTTGCAAAAAAAAGTTCTAATTTCAGAAGTTTTAAGGAGCCATATCGTGTCATAGAGAGATGATATTTTGCGAATTTTTCAATTTTGAGCCCTCCATTCGATAGAGCATCAAAACCTATCTGAGAAAATGATGGAATTTATCGCGTCACTCTTACCGTTCCTGAGATATTTGCAAAAAAAAAAGTTCTAATTTCAGAAGTTTTAAGGAGCCATATCGTGTCATAGAGAGATGATATTTTGCGAATTTTTCAATTTTGAGCCCTCCATTCGATAGAGCATCAAAACCTATCTGAGAAAATGATGAAATTTTTCGCGTCACTCTTACCGTTCCTGAGATATTTGCAAAAAAAAGTTCTAATTTCAGAAGTTTTAAGGAGCCATATCGTGTCATAGAGAGATGATATTTTGCGAATTTTTCAATTTTGAGCCCTCCATTCGATAGAGCATCAAAACCTATCTGAGAAAATGATGGAATTTATCGCGTCACTCTTACCGTTCCTGAGATATTTGCAAAAAAAAAGTTCTAATTTCAGAAGATTTAAGGAGCCATATCGTAAGTCATAGGGAGATGATATTTTGCGAATTTTTCAATTTTGATCCCTCCATTCGATAGAGCATCAAAACCTATCTGAGAAAGTGATGGAATTTTTCGCGTCACTCTTACCGTTCCTGAGATATTTGCAAAAAAAAAGTTCTAATTTCAGAAGTTTTAAGGAGCCATATCGTGTCATAGAGAGATGATATTTTGCGAATTTTTAAATTTTGATCCCTCCATTCGATAGAGCATCAAAAACTATCTGAGAAAGTAATGGAATTTTTCGCGTCACTCTTACCGTTCCTGAGATATTTGTAAAAAAAAGTTCTAATTTCAGAAGTTTTAAGGAGCCATATCGTGTCATAGAGAGATGATATTTTGCGAATTTTTAAATTTTGAGCCCTCCATTCGATAGAGCATCGAAAACTATCTGAGAAAATGATGGAATTTTTCGCGTCACTCTTACCGTTCCTGAGATATTTGCAAAAAAAAGTTCTAATTTCAGAAGATTTAAGGAGCCATATCGTAAGTCATAGAGAGATGATATTTTGCGAATTTTTCAATTTTGAGCCCTCCATTCGATAGAGCATCAAAACCTATCTGAGAAAATGATGGAATTTATCGCGTCACTCTTACCGTTCCTGAGATATTTGCAAAAAAAAGTTCTAATTTCAGGAGTTTTAAGGAGCCATATCGTAAGTCATAGAGAGATGATATTCTGCGAATTTTTCAATTTTGATCCCTCCATTCGATAGAGCATCAAAAACTATCTGAGAAAATGATGGAATTTTTCGCGTCACTCTTACCGTTCCTGAGATATTTGCAAAAAAAAAGTTCTAATTTCAGAAGATTTAAGGAGCCATATCGTAAGTCATAGAGAGATGATATTCTGCGAATTTTTCAATTTTGATCCCTCCATTCGATAGAGCATCAAAACCTATCTGAGAAAGTGATGGAATTTTTCGCGTCACTCTTACCGTTCCTGAGATATTTGCAAAAAAAAAGTTCTAATTTCAGAAGTTTTAAGGAGCCATATCGTAAGTCATAGAGAGATGATATTCTGCGAATTTTTCAATTTTGATCCCTCCATTCGATAGAGCATCAAAAACTATCTGAGAAAATGATGGAATTTTTCGCGTCACTCTTACCGTTCCTGAGATATTTGCAAAAAAAAAAGTTCTAATTTCAGAAGATTTAAGGAGCCATATCGTAAGTCATAGGGAGGTGATATTTTGCGAATTTTTCAATTTTGAGCCCTCCATTCGATAGAGCATCAAAACCTATCTGAGAAAATGATGGAATTTATCGCGTCACTCTTACCGTTCCTGAGATATTTGCAAAAAAAAAAGTTCTAATTTCAGAAGTTTTAAGGAGCCATATCGTGTCATAGAGAGATGATATTTTGCGAATTTTTCAATTTTGAGCCCTCCATTCGATAGAGCATCAAAACCTATCTGAGAAAATGATGGAATTTATCGCGTCACTCTTACCGTTCCTGAGATATTTGCAAAAAAAAAAGTTCTAATTTCAGAAGTTTTAAGGAGCCATATCGTGTCATAGAGAGATGATATTTTGCGAATTTTTCAATTTTGAGCCCTCCATTCGATAGAGCATCAAAACCTATCTGAGAAAATGATGGAATTTTTCGCGTCACTCTTACCGTTCCTGAGATATTTGCAAAAAAAAAGTTCTAATTTCAGAAGTTTTAAGGAGCCATATCGTGTCATAGAGAGATGATATTTTGCGAATTTTTCAATTTTGAGCCCTCCATTCGATAGAGCATCAAAACCTATCTGAGAAAATGATGGAATTTATCGCGTCACTCTTACCGTTCCTGAGATATTTGCAAAAAAAAAAAAGTTCTAATTTCAGAAGATTTAAGGAGCCATATCGTAAGTCATAGGGAGATGATATTTTGCGAATTTTTCAATTTTGATCCCTCCATTCGATAGAGCATCAAAACCTATCTGAGAAAGTGATGGAATTTTTCGCGTCACTCTTACCGTTCCTGAGATATTTGCAAAAAAAAGTTCTAATTTCAGAAGTTTTAAGGAGCCATATCGTGTCATAGAGAGATGATATTTTGCGAATTTTTCAATTTTGAGCCCTCCATTCGATAGAGCATCAAAACCTATCTGAGAAAATGATGGAATTTATCGCGTCACTCTTACCGTTCCTGAGATATTTGCAAAAAAAAAGTTCTAATTTCAGAAGTTTTAAGGAGCCATATCGTGTCATAGAGAGATGATATTTTGCGAATTTTTCAATTTTGAGCCCTCCATTCGATAGAGCATCAAAACCTATCTGAGAAAATGATGGAATTTTTCGCGTCACTCTTACCGTTCCTGAGATATTTGCAAAAAAAAAGTTCTAATTTCAGAAGTTTTAAGGAGCCATATCGTGTCATAGAGAGATGATATTTTGCGAATTTTTCAATTTTGAGCCCTCCATTCGATAGAGCATCAAAACCTATCTGAGAAAATGATGGAATTTATCGCGTCACTCTTACCGTTCCTGAGATATTTGCAAAAAAAAAAGTTCTAATTTCAGAAGATTTAAGGAGCCATATCGTAAGTCATAGGGAGATGATATTTTGCGAATTTTTCAATTTTGATCCCTCCATTCGATAGAGCATCAAAACCTATCTGAGAAAGTGATGGAATTTTTCGCGTCACTCTTACCGTTCCTGAGATATTTGCAAAAAAAAGTTCTAATTTCAGAAGTTTTAAGGAGCCATATCGTGTCATAGAGAGATGATATTTTGCGAATTTTTCAATTTTGAGCCCTCCATTCGATAGAGCATCAAAACCTATCTGAGAAAGTAATGGAATTTTTCGCGTCACTCTTACCGTTCCTGAGATATTTGCAAAAAAAAAGTTCTAATTTCAGAAGTTTTAAGGAGCCATATCGTGTCATAGAGAGATGATATTTTGCGAATTTTTCAATTTTGAGCCCTCCATTCGATAGAGCATCAAAACCTATCTGAGAAAGTGATGGAATTTATCGCGTCACTCTTACCGTTCCTGAGATATTTGCAAAAAAAAAAGTTCTAATTTCAGAAGTTTTAAGGAGCCATATCGTGTCATAGAGAGATGATATTTTGCGAATTTTTCAATTTTGAGCCCTCCATTCGATAGAGCATCAAAACCTATCTGAGAAAATGATGAAATTTTTCGCGTCACTCTTACCGTTCCTGAGATATTTGCAAAAAAAAGTTCTAATTTCAGAAGTTTTAAGGAGCCATATCGTGTCATAGAGAGATGATATTTTGCGAATTTTTCAATTTTGAGCCCTCCATTCGATAGAGCATCAAAACCTATCTGAGAAAATGATGGAATTTATCGCGTCACTCTTACCGTTCCTGAGATATTTGCAAAAAAAAAGTTCTAATTTCAGAAGATTTAAGGAGCCATATCGTAAGTCATAGGGAGATGATATTTTGCGAATTTTTCAATTTTGATCCCTCCATTCGATAGAGCATCAAAACCTATCTGAGAAAGTGATGGAATTTTTCGCGTCACTCTTACCGTTCCTGAGATATTTGCAAAAAAAAAGTTCTAATTTCAGAAGTTTTAAGGAGCCATATCGTGTCATAGAGAGATGATATTTTGCGAATTTTTAAATTTTGATCCCTCCATTCGATAGAGCATCAAAAACTATCTGAGAAAGTAATGGAATTTTTCGCGTCACTCTTACCGTTCCTGAGATATTTGTAAAAAAAAGTTCTAATTTCAGAAGTTTTAAGGAGCCATATCGTGTCATAGAGAGATGATATTTTGCGAATTTTTAAATTTTGATCCCTCCATTCGATAGAGCATCGAAAACTATCTGAGAAAATGATGGAATTTTTCGCGTCACTCTTACCGTTCCTGAGATATTTGCAAAAAAAAGTTCTAATTTCAGAAGATTTAAGGAGCCATATCGTAAGTCATAGAGAGATGATATTTTGCGAATTTTTCAATTTTGAGCCCTCCATTCGATAGAGCTTCAAAACCTATCTGAGAAAATGATGGAATTTATCGCGTCACTCTTACCGTTCCTGAGATATTTGCAAAAAAAAGTTCTAATTTCAGGAGTTTTAAGGAGCCATATCGTAAGTCATAGAGAGATGATATTCTGCGAATTTTTCAATTTTGATCCCTCCATTCGATAGAGCATCAAAAACTATCTGAGAAAATGATGGAATTTTTCGCGTCACTCTTACCGTTCCTGAGATATTTGCAAAAAAAAAGTTCTAATTTCAGAAGATTTAAGGAGCCATATCGTAAGTCATAGAGAGATGATATTCTGCGAATTTTTCAATTTTGATCCCTCCATTCGATAGAGCATCAAAACCTATCTGAGAAAGTGATGGAATTTTTCGCGTCACTCTTACCGTTCCTGAGATATTTGCAAAAAAAAAGTTCTAATTTCAGAAGTTTTAAGGAGCCATATCGTAAGTCATAGAGAGATGATATTCTGCGAATTTTTCAATTTTGATCCCTCCATTCGATAGAGCATCAAAAACTATCTGAGAAAATGATGGAATTTTTCGCGTCACTCTTACCGTTCCTGAGATATTTGCAAAAAAAAAAAAGTTCTAATTTCAGAAGATTTAAGGAGCCATATCGTAAGTCATAGGGAGGTGATATTTTGCGAATTTTTCAATTTTGAGCCCTCCATTCGATAGAGCATCAAAACCTATCTGAGAAAATGATGGAATTTATCGCGTCACTCTTACCGTTCCTGAGATATTTGCAAAAAAAAAAAGTTCTAATTTCAGAAGATTTAAGGAGCCATATCGTAAGTCATAGGGAGATGATATTTTGCGAATTTTTCAATTTTGATCCCTCCATTCGATAGAGCATCAAAACCTATCTGAGAAAGTGATGGAATTTTTCGCGTCACTCTTACCGTTCCTGAGATATTTGCAAAAAAAAAGTTCTAATTTCAGAAGTTTTAAGGAGCCATATCGTGTCATAGAGAGATGATATTTTGCGAATTTTTAAATTTTGATCCCTCCATTCGATAGAGCATCAAAAACTATCTGAGAAAGTAATGGAATTTTTCGCGTCACTCTTACCGTTCCTGAGATATTTGTAAAAAAAAGTTCTAATTTCAGAAGTTTTAAGGAGCCATATCGTGTCATAGAGAGATGATATTTTGCGAATTTTTCAATTTTGAGCCCTCCATTCGATAGAGCATCAAAACCTATCTGAGAAAATGATGGAATTTATCGCGTCACTCTTACCGTTCCTGAGATATTTGCAAAAAAAAGTTCTAATTTCAGGAGTTTTAAGGAGCCATATCGTAAGTCATAGAGAGATGATATTCTGCGAATTTTTCAATTTTGAGCCCTCCATTCGATAGAGCATCAAAAACTATCTGAGAAAATGATGGAATTTTTCGCGTCACTCTTACCGTTCCTGAGATATTTGCAAAAAAAAGTTCTAATTTCAGAAGATTTAAGGAGCCATATCGTAAGTCATAGAGAGATGATATTTTGCGAATTTTTCAATTTTGAGCCCTCCATTCGATAGAGCATCAAAACCTATCTGAGAAAATGATGGAATTTATCGCGTCACTCTTACCGTTCCTGAGATATTTGCAAAAAAAAGTTCTAATTTCAGGAGTTTTAAGGAGCCATATCGTAAGTCATAGAGAGATGATATTCTGCGAATTTTTCAATTTTGATCCCTCCATTCGATAGAGCATCAAAAACTATCTGAGAAAATGATGGAATTTTTCGCGTCACTCTTACCGTTCCTGAGATATTTGCAAAAAAAAAGTTCTAATTTCAGAAGATTTAAGGAGCCATATCGTAAGTCATAGAGAGATGATATTCTGCGAATTTTTCAATTTTGATCCCTCCATTCGATAGAGCATCAAAACCTATCTGAGAAAGTGATGGAATTTTTCGCGTCACTCTTACCGTTCCTGAGATATTTGCAAAAAAAAAGTTCTAATTTCAGAAGTTTTAAGGAGCCATATCGTAAGTCATAGAGAGATGATATTCTGCGAATTTTTCAATTTTGATCCCTCCATTCGATAGAGCATCAAAAACTATCTGAGAAAATGATGGAATTTTTCGCGTCACTCTTACCGTTCCTGAGATATTTGCAAAAAAAAAAAGTTCTAATTTCAGAAGATTTAAGGAGCCATATCGTAAGTCATAGGGAGGTGATATTTTGCGAATTTTTCAATTTTGAGCCCTCCATTCGATAGAGCATCAAAACCTATCTGAGAAAATGATGGAATTTATCGCGTCACTCTTACCGTTCCTGAGATATTTGCAAAAAAAAAAAAGTTCTAATTTCAGAAGATTTAAGGAGCCATATCGTAAGTCATAGGGAGATGATATTTTGCGAATTTTTCAATTTTGATCCCTCCATTCGATAGAGCATCAAAACCTATCTGAGAAAGTGATGGAATTTTTCGCGTCACTCTTACCGTTCCTGAGATATTTGCAAAAAAAAAGTTCTAATTTCAGAAGTTTTAAGGAGCCATATCGTGTCATAGAGAGATGATATTTTGCGAATTTTTAAATTTTGATCCCTCCATTCGATAGAGCATCAAAAACTATCTGAGAAAGTAATGGAATTTTTCGCGTCACTCTTACCGTTCCTGAGATATTTGTAAAAAAAGTTCTAATTTCAGAAGTTTTAAGGAGCCATATCGTGTCATAGAGAGATGATATTTTGCGAATTTTTCAATTTTGAGCCCTCCATTCGATAGAGCATCAAAACCTATCTGAGAAAATGATGGAATTTATCGCGTCACTCTTACCGTTCCTGAGATATTTGCAAAAAAAAGTTCTAATTTCAGGAGTTTTAAGGAGCCATATCGTAAGTCATAGAGAGATGATATTCTGCGAATTTTTCAATTTTGATCCCTCCATTCGATAGAGCATCAAAAACTATCTGAGAAAATGATGGAATTTTTCGCGTCACTCTTACCGTTCCTGAGATATTTGCAAAAAAAAAGTTCTAATTTCAGAAGATTTAAGGAGCCATATCGTAAGTCATAGAGAGATGATATTCTGCGAATTTTTCAATTTTGATCCCTCCATTCGATAGAGCATCAAAAACTATCTGAGAAAATGATGGAATTTTTCGCGTCACTCTTACCGTTCCTGAGATATTTGCAAAAAAAAAGTTCTAATTTCAGAAGATTTATATAGCCATATCGTAAGTCATAGAGAGATGATATTCTGCGAATTTTTCAATTTTGATCCCTCCATTCGATAGAGCATCAAAACCTATCTGAGAAAGTGATGGAATTTATCGCGTCACTCTTACCGTTCCTGAGATATTTGCAAAAAAAAAAGTTCTAATTTCAGAAGATTTAAGGAGCCATATCGTAAGTCATAGGGAGATGATATTTTGCGAATTTTTCAATTTTGATCCCTCCATTCGATAGAGCATCAAAACCTATCTGAGAAAATGATGGAATTTTTCGCGTCACTCTTACCGTTTCTGAGATATTTGCAAAAAAAAGTTCTAATTTCAGAAGATTTAAGGAGCCATATCGTAAGTCATAGAGAGATGATATTCTGCGAATTTTTCAATTTTGATCCCTCCATTCGATAGAGCATCAAAAACTATCTGAGAAAATGATGGAATTTTTCGCGTCACTCTTACCGTTCCTGAGATATTTGCAAAAAAAAAGTTCTAATTTCAGAAGATTTAAGGAGCCATATCGTAAGTCATAGAGAGATGATATTCTGCGAATTTTTCAATTTTGATCCCTCCATTCGATAGAGCATCAAAAACTATCTGAGAAAATGATGGAATTTTTCGCGTCACTCTTACCGTTCCTGAGATATTTGCAAAAAAAAAGTTCTAATTTCAGAAGATTTAAGGAGCCATATCGTAAGTCATAGAGAGATGATATTCTGCGAATTTTTCAATTTTGATCCCTCCATTCGATAGAGCATCAAAAACTATCTGAGAAAATGATGGAATTTTTCGCGTCACTCTTACCGTTCCTGAGATATTTGCAAAAAAAGAGTTCTAATTTCAGAAGATTTATATAGCCATATCGTAAGTCATAGAGAGATGATATTCTGCGAATTTTTCAATTTTGATCCCTCCATTCGATAGAGCATCAAAACCTATCTGAGAAAGTGATGGAATTTATCGCGTCACTCTTACCGTTCCTGAGATATTTGCAAAAAAAAAAGTTCTAATTTCAGAAGATTTAAGGAGCCATATCGTAAGTCATAGGGAGATGATATTTTGCGAATTTTTCAATTTTGAGCCCTCCATTCGATAGAGCATCAAAACCTATCTGAGAAAATGATGGAATTTATCGCGTCACTCTTACCGTTCCTGAGATATTTGCAAAAAAAAAAGTTCTAATTTCAGAAGTTTTAAGGAGCCATATCGTGTCATAGAGAGATGATATTTTGCGAATTTTTCAATTTTGAGCCCTCCATTCGATAGAGCATCAAAACCTATCTGAGAAAATGATGGAATTTATCGCGTCACTCTTACCGTTCCTGAGATATTTGCAAAAAAAAAAAGTTCTAATTTCAGAAGATTTAAGGAGCCATATCGTAAGTCATAGGGAGATGATATTTTGCGAATTTTTCAATTTTGATCCCTCCATTCGATAGAGCATCAAAACCTATCTGAGAAAGTGATGGAATTTTTCGCGTCACTCTTACCGTTCCTGAGATATTTGCAAAAAAAAGTTCTAATTTCAGAAGTTTTAAGGAGCCATATCGTGTCATAGAGAGATGATATTTTGCGAATTTTTCAATTTTGAGCCCTCCATTCGATAGAGCATCAAAACCTATCTGAGAAAATGATGGAATTTATCGCGTCACTCTTACCGTTCCTGAGATATTTGCAAAAAAAAAGTTCTAATTTCAGAAGTTTTAAGGAGCCATATCGTGTCATAGAGAGATGATATTTTGCGAATTTTTCAATTTTGAGCCCTCCATTCGATAGAGCATCAAAACCTATCTGAGAAAATGATGGAATTTTTCGCGTCACTCTTACCGTTCCTGAGATATTTGCAAAAAAAAAGTTCTAATTTCAGAAGTTTTAAGGAGCCATATCGTGTCATAGAGAGATGATATTTTGCGAATTTTTCAATTTTGAGCCCTCCATTCGATAGAGCATCAAAACCTATCTGAGAAAATGATGGAATTTATCGCGTCACTCTTACCGTTCCTGAGATATTTGCAAAAAAAAAAAAGTTCTAATTTCAGAAGATTTAAGGAGCCATATCGTAAGTCATAGGGAGATGATATTTTGCGAATTTTTCAATTTTGATCCCTCCATTCGATAGAGCATCAAAACCTATCTGAGAAAGTGATGGAATTTTTCGCGTCACTCTTACCGTTCCTGAGATATTTGCAAAAAAAAGTTCTAATTTCAGAAGTTTTAAGGAGCCATATCGTGTCATAGAGAGATGATATTTGGCGAATTTTTCAATTTTGAGCCCTCCATTCGATAGAGCATCAAAACCTATCTGAGAAAATGATGGAATTTATCGCGTCACTCTTACCGTTCCTGAGATATTTGCAAAAAAAAAGTTCTAATTTCAGAAGTTTTAAGGAGCCATATCGTGTCATAGAGAGATGATATTTTGCGAATTTTTCAATTTTGAGCCCTCCATTCGATAGAGCATCAAAAACTATCTGAGAAAATGATGGAATTTTTCGCGTCACTCTTACCGTTCCTGAGATATTTGCAAAAAAAAAGTTCTAATTTCAGAAGATTTAAGGAGCCATATCGTAAGTCATAGAGAGATGATATTCTGCGAATTTTTCAATTTTGATCCCTCCATTCGATAGAGCATCAAAAACTATCTGAGAAAATGATGGAATTTTTCGCGTCACTCTTACCGTTCCTGAGATATTTGCAAAAAAAAAGTTCTAATTTCAGAAGATTTAAGGAGCCATATCGTAAGTCATAGAGAGATGATATTCTGCGAATTTTTCAATTTTGATCCCTCCATTCGATAGAGCATCAAAAACTATCTGAGAAAATGATGGAATTTTTCGCGTCACTCTTACCGTTCCTGAGATATTTGCAAAAAAAAAGTTCTAATTTCAGAAGATTTAAGGAGCCATATCGTAAGTCATAGAGAGATGATATTCTGCGAATTTTTCAATTTTGATCCCTCCATTCGATAGAGCATCAAAAACTATCTGAGAAAATGATGGAATTTTTCGCGTCACTCTTACCGTTCCTGAGATATTTGCAAAAAAAAAAGTTCTAATTTCAGAAGATTTAAGGAGCCATATCGTAAGTCATAGGGAGGTGATATTTTGCGAATTTTTCAATTTTGAGCCCTCCATTCGATAGAGCATCAAAACCTATCTGAGAAAATGATGGAATTTATCGCGTCACTCTTACCGTTCCTGAGATATTTGCAAAAAAAAAAGTTCTAATTTCAGAAGTTTTAAGGAGCCATATCGTGTCATAGAGAGATGATATTTTGCGAATTTTTCAATTTTGAGCCCTCCATTCGATAGAGCATCAAAACCTATCTGAGAAAATGATGGAATTTATCGCGTCACTCTTACCGTTCCTGAGATATTTGCAAAAAAAAAAGTTCTAATTTCAGAAGTTTTAAGGAGCCATATCGTGTCATAGAGAGATGATATTTTGCGAATTTTTCAATTTTGAGCCCTCCATTCGATAGAGCATCAAAACCTATCTGAGAAAATGATGGAATTTTTCGCGTCACTCTTACCGTTCCTGAGATATTTGCAAAAAAAAAGTTCTAATTTCAGAAGTTTTAAGGAGCCATATCGTGTCATAGAGAGATGATATTTTGCGAATTTTTCAATTTTGAGCCCTCCATTCGATAGAGCATCAAAACCTATCTGAGAAAATGATGGAATTTATCGCGTCACTCTTACCGTTCCTGAGATATTTGCAAAAAAAAAAAGTTCTAATTTCAGAAGATTTAAGGAGCCATATCGTAAGTCATAGGGAGATGATATTTTGCGAATTTTTCAATTTTGATCCCTCCATTCGATAGAGCATCAAAACCTATCTGAGAAAGTGATGGAATTTTTCGCGTCACTCTTACCGTTCCTGAGATATTTGCAAAAAAAAGTTCTAATTTCAGAAGTTTTAAGGAGCCATATCGTGTCATAGAGAGATGATATTTTGCGAATTTTTCAATTTTGAGCCCTCCATTCGATAGAGCATCAAAACCTATCTGAGAAAATGATGGAATTTATCGCGTCACTCTTACCGTTCCTGAGATATTTGCAAAAAAAAAGTTCTAATTTCAGAAGTTTTAAGGAGCCATATCGTGTCATAGAGAGATGATATTTTGCGAATTTTTAAATTTTGATCCCTCCATTCGATAGAGCATCAAAAACTATCTGAGAAAGTAATGGAATTTTTCGCGTCACTCTTACCGTTCCTGAGATATTTGCAAAAAAAAAAGTTCTAATTTCAGAAGATTTAAGGAGCCATATCGTAAGTCATAGGGAGATGATATTTTGCGAATTTTTCAATTTTGATCCCTCCATTCGATAGAGCATCAAAACCTATCTGAGAAAATGATGGAATTTTTCGCGTCACTCTTACCGTTCCTGAGATATTTGCAAAAAAAAGTTCTAATTTCAGAAGATTTAAGGAGCCATATCGTAAGTCATAGAGAGATGATATTCTGCGAATTTTTCAATTTTGATCCCTCCATTCGATAGAGCATCAAAAACTATCTGAGAAAATGATGGAATTTTTCGCGTCACTCTTACCGTTCCTGAGATATTTGCAAAAAAAAAGTTCTAATTTCAGAAGATTTAAGGAGCCATATCGTAAGTCATAGAGAGATGATATTCTGCGAATTTTTCAATTTTGATCCCTCCATTCGATAGAGCATCAAAAACTATCTGAGAAAATGATGGAATTTTTCGCGTCACTCTTACCGTTCCTGAGATATTTGCAAAAAAAAAGTTCTAATTTCAGAAGATTTAAGGAGCCATATCGTAAGTCATAGAGAGATGATATTCTGCGAATTTTTCAATTTTGATCCCTCCATTCGATAGAGCATCAAAAACTATCTGAGAAAATGATGGAATTTTTCGCGTCACTCTTACCGTTCCTGAGATATTTGCAAAAAAAAAGTTCTAATTTCAGAAGATTTATATAGCCATATCGTAAGTCATAGAGAGATGATATTCTGCGAATTTTTCAATTTTGATCCCTCCATTCGATAGAGCATCAAAACCTATCTGAGAAAGTGATGGAATTTATCGCGTCACTCTTACCGTTCCTGAGATATTTGCAAAAAAAAAGTTCTAATTTCAGAAGATTTAAGGAGCCATATCGTAAGTCATAGGGAGATGATATTTTGCGAATTTTTCAATTTTGAGCCCTCCATTCGATAGAGCATCAAAACCTATCTGAGAAAATGATGGAATTTATCGCGTCACTCTTACCGTTCCTGAGATATTTGCAAAAAAAAAAGTTCTAATTTCAGAAGTTTTAAGGAGCCATATCGTGTCATAGAGAGATGATATTTTGCGAATTTTTCAATTTTGAGCCCTCCATTCGATAGAGCATCAAAACCTATCTGAGAAAATGATGGAATTTATCGCGTCACTCTTACCGTTCCTGAGATATTTGCAAAAAAAAAAAAGTTCTAATTTCAGAAGATTTAAGGAGCCATATCGTAAGTCATAGGGAGATGATATTTTGCGAATTTTTCAATTTTGATCCCTCCATTCGATAGAGCATCAAAACCTATCTGAGAAAGTGATGGAATTTTTCGCGTCACTCTTACCGTTCCTGAGATATTTGCAAAAAAAAGTTCTAATTTCAGAAGTTTTAAGGAGCCATATCGTGTCATAGAGAGATGATATTTTGCGAATTTTTCAATTTTGAGCCCTCCATTCGATAGAGCATCAAAACCTATCTGAGAAAATGATGGAATTTATCGCGTCACTCTTACCGTTCCTGAGATATTTGCAAAAAAAAAGTTCTAATTTCAGAAGTTTTAAGGAGCCATATCGTGTCATAGAGAGATGATATTTTGCGAATTTTTCAATTTTGAGCCCTCCATTCGATAGAGCATCAAAACCTATCTGAGAAAATGATGGAATTTTTCGCGTCACTCTTACCGTTCCTGAGATATTTGCAAAAAAAAAGTTCTAATTTCAGAAGTTTTAAGGAGCCATATCGTGTCATAGAGAGATGATATTTTGCGAATTTTTCAATTTTGAGCCCTCCATTCGATAGAGCATCAAAACCTATCTGAGAAAATGATGGAATTTATCGCGTCACTCTTACCGTTCCTGAGATATTTGCAAAAAAAAAAAAGTTCTAATTTCAGAAGATTTAAGGAGCCATATCGTAAGTCATAGGGAGATGATATTTTGCGAATTTTTCAATTTTGATCCCTCCATTCGATAGAGCATCAAAACCTATCTGAGAAAGTGATGGAATTTTTCGCGTCACTCTTACCGTTCCTGAGATATTTGCAAAAAAAAGTTCTAATTTCAGAAGTTTTAAGGAGCCATATCGTGTCATAGAGAGATGATATTTGGCGAATTTTTCAATTTTGAGCCCTCCATTCGATAGAGCATCAAAACCTATCTGAGAAAATGATGGAATTTATCGCGTCACTCTTACCGTTCCTGAGATATTTGCAAAAAAAAAGTTCTAATTTCAGAAGTTTTAAGGAGCCATATCGTGTCATAGAGAGATGATATTTTGCGAATTTTTCAATTTTGAGCCCTCCATTCGATAGAGCATCAAAAACTATCTGAGAAAATGATGGAATTTTTCGCGTCACTCTTACCGTTCCTGAGATATTTGCAAAAAAAAAGTTCTAATTTCAGAAGATTTAAGGAGCCATATCGTAAGTCATAGAGAGATGATATTCTGCGAATTTTTCAATTTTGATCCCTCCATTCGATAGAGCATCAAAAACTATCTGAGAAAATGATGGAATTTTTCGCGTCACTCTTACCGTTCCTGAGATATTTGCAAAAAAAAAGTTCTAATTTCAGAAGATTTAAGGAGCCATATCGTAAGTCATAGAGAGATGATATTCTGCGAATTTTTCAATTTTGATCCCTCCATTCGATAGAGCATCAAAAACTATCTGAGAAAATGATGGAATTTTTCGCGTCACTCTTACCGTTCCTGAGATATTTGCAAAAAAAAAGTTCTAATTTCAGAAGATTTAAGGAGCCATATCGTAAGTCATAGAGAGATGATATTCTGCGAATTTTTCAATTTTGATCCCTCCATTCGATAGAGCATCAAAAACTATCTGAGAAAATGATGGAATTTTTCGCGTCACTCTTACCGTTCCTGAGATATTTGCAAAAAAAAAGTTCTAATTTCAGAAGATTTAAGGAGCCATATCGTAAGTCATAGGGAGGTGATATTTTGCGAATTTTTCAATTTTGAGCCCTCCATTCGATAGAGCATCAAAACCTATCTGAGAAAATGATGGAATTTATCGCGTCACTCTTACCGTTCCTGAGATATTTGCAAAAAAAAAAGTTCTAATTTCAGAAGTTTTAAGGAGCCATATCGTGTCATAGAGAGATGATATTTTGCGAATTTTTCAATTTTGAGCCCTCCATTCGATAGAGCATCAAAACCTATCTGAGAAAATGATGGAATTTATCGCGTCACTCTTACCGTTCCTGAGATATTTGCAAAAAAAAAAGTTCTAATTTCAGAAGTTTTAAGGAGCCATATCGTGTCATAGAGAGATGATATTTTGCGAATTTTTCAATTTTGAGCCCTCCATTCGATAGAGCATCAAAACCTATCTGAGAAAATGATGGAATTTTTCGCGTCACTCTTACCGTTCCTGAGATATTTGCAAAAAAAAAGTTCTAATTTCAGAAGTTTTAAGGAGCCATATCGTGTCATAGAGAGATGATATTTTGCGAATTTTTCAATTTTGAGCCCTCCATTCGATAGAGCATCAAAACCTATCTGAGAAAATGATGGAATTTATCGCGTCACTCTTACCGTTCCTGAGATATTTGCAAAAAAAAAAAAGTTCTAATTTCAGAAGATTTAAGGAGCCATATCGTAAGTCATAGGGAGATGATATTTTGCGAATTTTTCAATTTTGATCCCTCCATTCGATAGAGCATCAAAACCTATCTGAGAAAGTGATGGAATTTTTCGCGTCACTCTTACCGTTCCTGAGATATTTGCAAAAAAAAGTTCTAATTTCAGAAGTTTTAAGGAGCCATATCGTGTCATAGAGAGATGATATTTTGCGAATTTTTCAATTTTGAGCCCTCCATTCGATAGAGCATCAAAACCTATCTGAGAAAATGATGGAATTTATCGCGTCACTCTTACCGTTCCTGAGATATTTGCAAAAAAAAAGTTCTAATTTCAGAAGTTTTAAGGAGCCATATCGTGTCATAGAGAGATGATATTTTGCGAATTTTTCAATTTTGAGCCCTCCATTCGATAGAGCATCAAAACCTATCTGAGAAAATTATGGAATTTTTCGCGTCACTCTTACCGTTCCTGAGATATTTGCAAAAAAAAGTTCTAATTTCAGAAGTTTTAAGGAGCCATATCGTGTCATAGAGAGATGATATTTTGCGAATTTTTCAATTTTGAGCCCTCCATTCGATAGAGCATCAAAACCTATCTGAGAAAATGATGGAATTTATCGCGTCACTCTTACCGTTCCTGAGATATTTGCAAAAAAAAAGTTCTAATTTCAGAAGATTTAAGGAGCCTTATCGTAAGTCATAGGGAGATGATATTTTGCGAATTTTTCAATTTTGATCCCTCCATTCGATAGAGCATCAAAACCTATCTGAGAAAGTGATGGAATTTTTCGCGTCACTCTTACCGTTCCTGAGATATTTGCAAAAAAAAAGTTCTAATTTCAGAAGTTTTAAGGAGCCATATCGTGTCATAGAGAGATGATATTTTGCGAATTTTTAAATTTTGATCCCTCCATTCGATAGAGCATCAAAATCTGAGAAAGTAATGGAATTTTTCGCGTCACTCTTACCGTTCCTGAGATATTTGTAAAAAAAAGTTCTAATTTCAGAAGTTTTAAGGAGCCATATCGTGTCATAGAGAGATGATATTTTGCGAATTTTTAAATTTTGATCCCTCCATTCGATAGAGCATCGAAAACTATCTGAGAAAATGATGGAATTTTTCGCGTCACTCTTACCGTTCCTGAGATATTTGCAAAAAAAAGTTCTAATTTCAGAAGATTTAAGGAGCCATATCGTAAGTCATAGAGAGATGATATTTTGCGAATTTTTCAATTTTGAGCCCTCCATTCGATAGAGCATCAAAACCTATCTGAGAAAATGATGGAATTTATCGCGTCACTCTTACCGTTCCTGAGATATTTGCAAAAAAAAGTTCTAATTTCAGGAGTTTTAAGGAGCCATATCGTAAGTCATAGAGAGATGATATTCTGCGAATTTTTCAATTTTGATCCCTCCATTCGATAGAGCATCAAAAACTATCTGAGAAAATGATGGAATTTTTCGCGTCACTCTTACCATTCCTGAGATATTTGCAAAAAAAAAGTTCTAATTTCAGAAGATTTAAGGAGCCATATCGTAAGTCATAGAGAGATGATATTCTGCGAATTTTTCAATTTTGATCCCTCCATTCGATAGAGCATCAAAACCTATCTGAGAAAGTGATGGAATTTTTCGCGTCACTCTTACCGTTCCTGAGATATTTGCAAAAAAAAAGTTCTAATTTCAGAAGTTTTAAGGAGCCATATCGTAAGTCATAGAGAGATGATATTCTGCGAATTTTTCAATTTTGATCCCTCCATTCGATAGAGCATCAAAAACTATCTGAGAAAATGATGGAATTTTTCGCGTCACTCTTACCGTTCCTGAGATATTTGCAAAAAAAAAGTTCTAATTTCAGAAGTTTTAAGGAGCCATATCGTGTCATAGAGAGATGATATTTTGCGAATTTTTCAATTTTGAGCCCTCCATTCGATAGAGCATCAAAACCTATCTGAGAAAATTATGGAATTTTTCGCGTCACTCTTACCGTTCCTGAGATATTTGCAAAAAAAAGTTCTAATTTCAGAAGTTTTAAGGAGCCATATCGTGTCATAGAGAGATGATATTTTGCGAATTTTTCAATTTTGAGCCCTCCATTCGATAGAGCATCAAAACCTATCTGAGAAAATGATGGAATTTATCGCGTCACTCTTACCGTTCCTGAGATATTTGCAAAAAAAAAGTTCTAATTTCAGAAGATTTAAGGAGCCTTATCGTAAGTCATAGGGAGATGATATTTTGCGAATTTTTCAATTTTGATCCCTCCATTCGATAGAGCATCAAAACCTATCTGAGAAAGTGATGGAATTTTTCGCGTCACTCTTACCGTTCCTGAGATATTTGCAAAAAAAAAGTTCTAATTTCAGAAGTTTTAAGGAGCCATATCGTGTCATAGAGAGATGATATTTTGCGAATTTTTAAATTTTGATCCCTCCATTCGATAGAGCATCAAAATCTGAGAAAGTAATGGAATTTTTCGCGTCACTCTTACCGTTCCTGAGATATTTGTAAAAAAAAGTTCTAATTTCAGAAGTTTTAAGGAGCCATATCGTGTCATAGAGAGATGATATTTTGCGAATTTTTAAATTTTGATCCCTCCATTCGATAGAGCATCGAAAACTATCTGAGAAAATGATGGAATTTTTCGCGTCACTCTTACCGTTCCTGAGATATTTGCAAAAAAAAGTTCTAATTTCAGAAGATTTAAGGAGCCATATCGTAAGTCATAGAGAGATGATATTTTGCGAATTTTTCAATTTTGAGCCCTCCATTCGATAGAGCATCAAAACCTATCTGAGAAAATGATGGAATTTATCGCGTCACTCTTACCGTTCCTGAGATATTTGCAAAAAAAAGTTCTAATTTCAGGAGTTTTAAGGAGCCATATCGTAAGTCATAGAGAGATGATATTCTGCGAATTTTTCAATTTTGATCCCTCCATTCGATAGAGCATCAAAAACTATCTGAGAAAATGATGGAATTTTTCGCGTCACTCTTACCATTCCTGAGATATTTGCAAAAAAAAAGTTCTAATTTCAGAAGATTTAAGGAGCCATATCGTAAGTCATAGAGAGATGATATTCTGCGAATTTTTCAATTTTGATCCCTCCATTCGATAGAGCATCAAAACCTATCTGAGAAAGTGATGGAATTTTTCGCGTCACTCTTACCGTTCCTGAGATATTTGCAAAAAAAAAGTTCTAATTTCAGAAGTTTTAAGGAGCCATATCGTAAGTCATAGAGAGATGATATTCTGCGAATTTTTCAATTTTGATCCCTCCATTCGATAGAGCATCAAAAACTATCTGAGAAAATGATGGAATTTTTCGCGTCACTCTTACCGTTCCTGAGATATTTGCAAAAAAAAAGTTCTAATTTCAGAAGATTTAAGGAGCCATATCGTAAGTCATAGAGAGATGATATTCTGCGAATTTTTCAATTTTGATCCCTCCATTCGATAGAGCATCAAAACCTATCTGAGAAAGTGATGGAATTTATCGCATCACTCTTACCGTTCCTGAGATATTTGCAAAAAAAAAGTTCTAATTTCAGAAGATTTAAGGAGCCATATCGTAAGTCATAGGGAGATGATATTTTGCGAATTTTTCAATTTTGAGCCCTCCATTCGATAGAGCATCAAAACCTATCTGAGAAAATGATGGAATTTATCGCGTCACTCTTACCGTTCCTGAGATATTTGCAAAAAAAAAAGTTCTAATTTCAGAAGTTTTAAGGAGCCATATCGTGTCATAGAGAGATGATATTTTGCGAATTTTTCAATTTTGAGCCCTCCATTCGATAGAGCATCAAAACCTATCTGAGAAAATGATGGAATTTATCGCGTCACTCTTACCGTTCCTGAGATATTTGCAAAAAAAAAAGTTCTAATTTCAGAAGTTTTAAGGAGCCATATCGTGTCATAGAGAGATGATATTTTGCGAATTTTTCAATTTTGAGCCCTCCATTCGATAGAGCATCAAAACCTATCTGAGAAAATGATGGAATTTTTCGCGTCACTCTTACCGTTCCTGAGATATTTGCAAAAAAGAAGTTCTAATTTCAGAAGTTTTAAGGAGCCATATCGTGTCATAGAGAGATGATATTTTGCGAATTTTTATATTTTGAGCCCTCCATTCGATAGAGCATCAAAACCTATCTGAGAAAATGATGGAATTTATCGCGTCACTCTTACCGTTCCTGAGATATTTGCAAAAAAAAAAGTTCTAATTTCAGAAGATTTAAGGAGCCATATCGTAAGTCATAGGGAGATGATATTTTGCGAATTTTTCAATTTTGAGCCCTCCATTCGATAGAGCATCAAAACCTATCTGAGAAAATGATGGAATTTATCGCGTCACTCTTACCGTTCCTGAGATATTTGCAAAAAAAAAGTTCTAATTTCAGAAGTTTTAAGGAGCCATATCGTGTCATAGAGAGATGATATTTTGCGAATTTTTCAATTTTGAGCCCTCCATTCGATAGAGCATCAAAACCTATCTGAGAAAATGATGGAATTTATCGCGTCACTCTTACCGTTCCTGAGATATTTGCAAAAAAAAAAAAGTTCTAATTTCAGAAGATTTAAGGAGCCATATCGTAAGTCATAGGGAGATGATATTTTGCGAATTTTTCAATTTTGATCCCTCCATTCGATAGAGCATCAAAACCTATCTGAGAAAGTGATGGAATTTTTCGCGTCACTCTTACCGTTCCTGAGATATTTGCAAAAAAAAGTTCTAATTTCAGAAGTTTTAAGGAGCCATATCGTGTCATAGAGAGATGATATTTTGCGAATTTTTCAATTTTGAGCCCTCCATTCGATAGAGCATCAAAACCTATCTGAGAAAATGATGGAATTTATCGCGTCACTCTTACCGTTCCTGAGATATTCGCAAAAAAAAAGTTCTAATTTCAGAAGTTTTAAGGAGCCATATCGTGTCATAGAGAGATGATATTTTGCGAATTTTTCAATTTTGAGCCCTCCATTCGATAGAGCATCAAAACCTATCTGAGAAAATGATGGAATTTTTCGCGTCACTCTTACCGTTCCTGAGATATTTGCAAAAAAAAAGTTCTAATTTCAGAAGTTTTAAGGAGCCATATCGTGTCATAGAGAGATGATATTTTGCGAATTTTTCAATTTTGAGCCCTCCATTCGATAGAGCATCAAAACCTATCTGAGAAAATGATGGAATTTATCGCGTCACTCTTACCGTTCCTGAGATATTTGCAAAAAAAAAAAAGTTCTAATTTCAGAAGATTTAAGGAGCCATATCGTAAGTCATAGGGAGATGATATTTTGCGAATTTTTCTATTTTGATCCCTCCATTCGATAGAGCATCAAAACCTATCTGAGAAAGTGATGGAATTTTTCGCGTCACTCTTACCGTTCCTGAGATATTTGCAAAAAAAAGTTCTAATTTCAGAAGTTTTAAGGAGCCATATCGTGTCATAGAGAGATGATATTTGGCGAATTTTTCAATTTTGAGCCCTCCATTCGATAGAGCATCAAAACCTATCTGAGAAAATGATGGAATTTATCGCGTCACTCTTACCGTTCCTGAGATATTTGCAAAAAAAAAGTTCTAATTTCAGAAGTTTTAAGGAGCCATATCGTGTCATAGAGAGATGATATTTTGCGAATTTTTCAATTTTGAGCCCTCCATTCGATAGAGCATCAAAAACTATCTGAGAAAATGATGGAATTTTTCGCGTCACTCTTACCGTTCCTGAGATATTTGCAAAAAAAAAGTTCTAATTTCAGAAGATTTAAGGAGCCATATCGTAAGTCATAGAGAGATGATATTCTGCGAATTTTTCAATTTTGATCCCTCCATTCGATAGAGCATCAAAAACTATCTGAGAAAATGATGGAATTTTTCGCGTCACTCTTACCGTTCCTGAGATATTTGCAAAAAAAAAGTTCTAATTTCAGAAGATTTAAGGAGCCATATCGTAAGTCATAGAGAGATGATATTCTGCGAATTTTTCAATTTTGATCCCTCCATTCGATAGAGCATCAAAAACTATCTGAGAAAATGATGGAATTTTTCGCGTCACTCTTACCGTTCCTGAGATATTTGCAAAAAAAAAGTTCTAATTTCAGAAGATTTAAGGAGCCATATCGTAAGTCATAGAGAGATGATATTCTGCGAATTTTTCAATTTTGATCCCTCCATTCGATAGAGCATCAAAAACTATCTGAGAAAATGATGGAATTTTTCGCGTCACTCTTACCGTTCCTGAGATATTTGCAAAAAAAAAAGTTCTAATTTCAGAAGATTTAAGGAGCCATATCGTAAGTCATAGGGAGGTGATATTTTGCGAATTTTTCAATTTTGAGCCCTCCATTCGATAGAGCATCAAAACCTATCTGAGAAAATGATGGAATTTATCGCGTCACTCTTACCGTTCCTGAGATATTTGCAAAAAAAAAAGTTCTAATTTCAGAAGTTTTAAGGAGCCATATCGTGTCATAGAGAGATGATATTTTGCGAATTTTTCAATTTTGAGCCCTCCATTCGATAGAGCATCAAAACCTATCTGAGAAAATGATGGAATTTATCGCGTCACTCTTACCGTTCCTGAGATATTTGCAAAAAAAAAAGTTCTAATTTCAGAAGTTTTAAGGAGCCATATCGTGTCATAGAGAGATGATATTTTGCGAATTTTTCAATTTTGAGCCCTCCATTCGATAGAGCATCAAAACCTATCTGAGAAAATGATGGAATTTTTCGCGTCACTCTTACCGTTCCTGAGATATTTGCAAAAAAAAAGTTCTAATTTCAGAAGTTTTAAGGAGCCATATCGTGTCATAGAGAGATGATATTTTGCGAATTTTTCAATTTTGAGCCCTCCATTCGATAGAGCATCAAAACCTATCTGAGAAAATGATGGAATTTATCGCGTCACTCTTACCGTTCCTGAGATATTTGCAAAAAAAAAAAGTTCTAATTTCAGAAGATTTAAGGAGCCATATCGTAAGTCATAGGGAGATGATATTTTGCGAATTTTTCAATTTTGATCCCTCCATTCGATAGAGCATCAAAACCTATCTGAGAAAGTGATGGAATTTTTCGCGTCACTCTTACCGTTCCTGAGATATTTGCAAAAAAAAGTTCTAATTTCAGAAGTTTTAAGGAGCCATATCGTGTCATAGAGAGATGATATTTTGCGAATTTTTCAATTTTGAGCCCTCCATTCGATAGAGCATCAAAACCTATCTGAGAAAATGATGGAATTTATCGCGTCACTCTTACCGTTCCTGAGATATTTGCAAAAAAAAAGTTCTAATTTCAGAAGTTTTAAGGAGCCATATCGTGTCATAGAGAGATGATATATTGCGAATTTTTCAATTTTGAGCCCTCCATTCGATAGAGCATCAAAACCTATCTGAGAAAATTATGGAATTTTTCGCGTCACTCTTACCGTTCCTGAGATATTTGCAAAAAAAAGTTCTAATTTCAGAAGTTTTAAGGAGCCATATCGTGTCATAGAGAGATGATATTTTGCGAATTTTTCAATTTTGAGCCCTCCATTCGATAGAGCATCAAAACCTATCTGAGAAAATGATGGAATTTATCGCGTCACTCTTACCGTTCCTGAGATATTTGCAAAAAAAAAGTTCTAATTTCAGAAGATTTAAGGAGCCTTATCGTAAGTCATAGGGAGATGATATTTTGCGAATTTTTCAATTTTGATCCCTCCATTCGATAGAGCATCAAAACCTATCTGAGAAAGTGATGGAATTTTTCGCGTCACTCTTACCGTTCCTGAGATATTTGCAAAAAAAAAGTTCTAATTTCAGAAGTTTTAAGGAGCCATATCGTGTCATAGAGAGATGATATTTTGCGAATTTTTAAATTTTGATCCCTCCATTCGATAGAGCATCAAAATCTGAGAAAGTAATGGAATTTTTCGCGTCACTCTTACCGTTCCTGAGATATTTGTAAAAAAAAGTTCTAATTTCAGAAGTTTTAAGGAGCCATATCGTGTCATAGAGAGATGATATTTTGCGAATTTTTAAATTTTGATCCCTCCATTCGATAGAGCATCGAAAACTATCTGAGAAAATGATGGAATTTTTCGCGTCACTCTTACCGTTCCTGAGATATTTGCAAAAAAAAGTTCTAATTTCAGAAGATTTAAGGAGCCATATCGTAAGTCATAGAGAGATGATATTTTGCGAATTTTTCAATTTTGAGCCCTCCATTCGATAGAGCATCAAAACCTATCTGAGAAAATGATGGAATTTATCGCGTCACTCTTACCGTTCCTGAGATATTTGCAAAAAAAAGTTCTAATTTCAGGAGTTTTAAGGAGCCATATCGTAAGTCATAGAGAGATGATATTCTGCGAATTTTTCAATTTTGATCCCTCCATTCGATAGAGCATCAAAAACTATCTGAGAAAATGATGGAATTTTTCGCGTCACTCTTACCATTCCTGAGATATTTGCAAAAAAAAAGTTCTAATTTCAGAAGATTTAAGGAGCCATATCGTAAGTCATAGAGAGATGATATTCTGCGAATTTTTCAATTTTGATCCCTCCATTCGATAGAGCATCAAAACCTATCTGAGAAAGTGATGGAATTTTTCGCGTCACTCTTACCGTTCCTGAGATATTTGCAAAAAAAAAGTTCTAATTTCAGAAGTTTTAAGGAGCCATATCGTAAGTCATAGAGAGATGATATTCTGCGAATTTTTCAATTTTGATCCCTCCATTCGATAGAGCATCAAAAACTATCTGAGAAAATGATGGAATTTTTCGCGTCACTCTTACCGTTCCTGAGATATTTGCAAAAAAAAAGTTCTAATTTCAGAAGATTTAAGGAGCCATATCGTAAGTCATAGAGAGATGATATTCTGCGAATTTTTCAATTTTGATCCCTCCATTCGATAGAGCATCAAAACCTATCTGAGAAAGTGATGGAATTTATCGCATCACTCTTACCGTTCCTGAGATATTTGCAAAAAAAAAGTTCTAATTTCAGAAGATTTAAGGAGCCATATCGTAAGTCATAGGGAGATGATATTTTGCGAATTTTTCAATTTTGAGCCCTCCATTCGATAGAGCATCAAAACCTATCTGAGAAAATGATGGAATTTATCGCGTCACTCTTACCGTTCCTGAGATATTTGCAAAAAAAAAAGTTCTAATTTCAGAAGTTTTAAGGAGCCATATCGTGTCATAGAGAGATGATATTTTGCGAATTTTTCAATTTTGAGCCCTCCATTCGATAGAGCATCAAAACCTATCTGAGAAAATGATGGAATTTATCGCGTCACTCTTACCGTTCCTGAGATATTTGCAAAAAAAAAAGTTCTAATTTCAGAAGTTTTAAGGAGCCATATCGTGTCATAGAGAGATGATATTTTGCGAATTTTTCAATTTTGAGCCCTCCATTCGATAGAGCATCAAAACCTATCTGAGAAAATGATGGAATTTTTCGCGTCACTCTTACCGTTCCTGAGATATTTGCAAAAAAGAAGTTCTAATTTCAGAAGTTTTAAGGAGCCATATCGTGTCATAGAGAGATGATATTTTGCGAATTTTTATATTTTGAGCCCTCCATTCGATAGAGCATCAAAACCTATCTGAGAAAATGATGGAATTTATCGCGTCACTCTTACCGTTCCTGAGATATTTGCAAAAAAAAAAGTTCTAATTTCAGAAGATTTAAGGAGCCATATCGTAAGTCATAGGGAGATGATATTTTGCGAATTTTTCAATTTTGAGCCCTCCATTCGATAGAGCATCAAAACCTATCTGAGAAAATGATGGAATTTATCGCGTCACTCTTACCGTTCCTGAGATATTTGCAAAAAAAAAGTTCTAATTTCAGAAGTTTTAAGGAGCCATATCGTGTCATAGAGAGATGATATTTTGCGAATTTTTCAATTTTGAGCCCTCCATCGATAGAGCATCAAAAACTATCTGAGAAAATGATGGAATTTATCGCGTCACTCTTACCGTTCCTGAGATATTTGCAAAAAAAAAGTTCTAATTTCAGAAGTTTTAAGGAGCCATATCGTGTCATAGAGAGATGATATTTTGCGAATTTTTCAATTTTGAGCCCTCCATTCGATAGAGCATCAAAACCTATCTGAGAAAATGATGGAATTTTTCGCGTCACTCTTACCGTTCCTGAGATATTTGCAAAAAAAAGTTCTAATTTCAGAAGTTTTAAGGAGCCATATCGTGTCATAGAGAGATGATATTTTGCGAATTTTTCAATTTTGAGCCCTCCATTCGATAGAGCATCAAAACCTATCTGAGAAAATGATGGAATTTATCGCGTCACTCTTACCGTTCCTGAGATATTTGCAAAAAAAAAAAGTTCTAATTTCAGAAGATTTAAGGAGCCATATCGTAAGTCATAGGGAGATGATATTTTGCGAATTTTTCAATTTTGATCCCTCCATTCGATAGAGCATCAAAACCTATCTGAGAAAGTGATGGAATTTTTCGCGTCACTCTTACCGTTCCTGAGATATTTGCAAAAAAAAGTTCTAATTTCAGAAGTTTTAAGGAGCCATATCGTGTCATAGAGAGATGATATTTTGCGAATTTTTAAATTTTGATCCCTCCATTCGATAGAGCATCAAAAACTATCTGAGAAAGTGATGGAATTTTTCGCGTCACTCTTACCGTTCCTGAGATATTTGTAAAAAAAAGTTCTAATTTCAGAAGTTTTAAGGAGCCATATCGTGTCATACAGAGATGATATTTTGCGAATTTTTAAATTTTGATCCCTCCATTCGATAGAGCATCGAAAACTATCTGAGAAAATGATGGAATTTTTCGCGTCACTCTTACCGTTCCTGAGATATTTGCAAAAAAAAGTTCTAATTTCAGAAGATTTAAGGAGCCATATCGTAAGTCATGGAGAGATGATATTTTGCGAATTTTTCAATTTTGAGCCCTCCATTCGATAGAGCATCAAAACCTATCTGAGAAAATGATGGAATTTATCGCGTCACTCTTACCGTTCCTGAGATATTTGCAAAAAAAAGTTCTAATTTCAGGAGTTTTAAGGAGCCATATCGTAAGTCATAGAGAGATGATATTCTGCGAATTTTTCAATTTTGATCCCTCCATTCGATAGAGCATCAAAAACTATCTGAGAAAACGAGGGAATTTTCCGCGTCACTCTTACCGTTCCTGAGATATTTGCAAAAAAAAGTTCTAATTTCAGAAGATTTAAGGAGCCATATCGTAAGTCATAGAGAGATGATATTCTGCGAATTTTTCAATTTTGATCCCTCCATTCGATAGAGCATCAAAACCTATCTGAGAAAGTGATGGAATTTTTCGCGTCACTCTTACCGTTCCTGAGATATTTGCAAAAAAAAAGTTCTAATTTCAGAAGTTTTAAGGAGCCATATCGTAAGTCATAGAGAGATGATATTCTGCGAATTTTTCAATTTTGATCCCTCCATTCGATAGAGCATCAAAAACTATCTGAGAAAATGATGGAATTTTTCGCGTCACTCTTACCGTTCCTGAGATATTTGCAAAAAAAAAGTTCTAATTTCAGAAGATTTAAGGAGCCATATCGTAAGTCATAGAGAGATGATATTCTGCGAATTTTTCAATTTTGATCCCTCCATTCGATAGAGCATCAAAACCTATCTGAGAAAGTGATGGAATTTATCGCGTCACTCTTACCGTTCCTGAGATATTTGCAAAAAAAAAAGTTCTAATTTCAGAAGATTTAAGGAGCCATATCGTAAGTCATAGGGAGATGATATTTTGCGAATTTTTCAATTTTGAGCCCTCCATTCGATAGAGCATCAAAACCTATCTGAGAAAATGATGGAATTTATCGCGTCACTCTTACCGTTCCTGAGATATTTGCAAAAAAAAAAGTTCTAATTTCAGAAGTTTTAAGGAGCCATATCGTGTCATAGAGGGATGATATTTTGCGAATTTTTCAATTTTGAGCCCTCCATTCGATAGAGCATCAAAACCTATCTGAGAAAATGATGGAATTTATCGCGTCACTCTTACCGTTCCTGAGATATTTGCAAAAAAAAAAGTTCTAATTTCAGAAGTTTTAAGGAGCCATATCGTGTCATAGAGAGATGATATTTTGCGAATTTTTCAATTTTGAGCCCTCCATTCGATAGAGCATGAAAACCTATCTGAGAAAATGATGGAATTTTTCGCGTCACTCTTACCGTTCCTGAGATATTTGCAAAAAAAAAAGTTCTAATTTCAGAAGTTTTAAGGAGCCATATCGTGTCATAGAGAGATGATATTTTGCGAATTTTTCAATTTTGAGCCCTCCATTCGATAGAGCATCAAAACCTATCTGAGAAAATGATGGAATTTATCGCGTCACTCTTACCGTTCCTGAGATATTTGCAAAAAAAAAGTTCTAATTTCAGAAGATTTAAGGAGCCATATCGTAAGTCATAGGGAGATGATATTTTGCGAATTTTTCAATTTTGAGCCCTCCATTCGATAGAGCATCAAAACCTATCTGAGAAAATGATGGAATTTATCGCGTCACTCTTACCGTTCCTGAGATATTTGCAAAAAAAAAGTTCTAATTTCAGAAGTTTTAAGGAGCCATATCGTGTCATAGAGAGATGATATTTTGCGAATTTTTCAATTTTGATCCCTCCATTCGATAGAGCATCAAAAACTATCTGAGAAAGTGATGGAATTTTTCGCGTCACTCTTACCGTTCCTGAGATATTTGTAAAAAAAAAGTTCTAATTTCAGAAGTTTTAAGGAGCCATATCGTGTCATAGAGAGATGATATTTTGCGAATTTTTAAATTTTGATCCCTCCATTCGATAGAGCATCGAAAACTATCTGAGAAAATGATGGAATTTTTCGCGTCACTCTTACCGTTCCTGAGATATTTGCAAAAAAAAGTTCTAATTTCAGAAGATTTAAGGAGCCATATCGTAAGTCATAGAGAGATGATATTTTGCGAATTTTTCAATTTTGAGCCCTCCATTCGATAGAGCATCAAAACCTATCTGAGAAAATGATGGAATTTATCGCGTCACTCTTACCCTTCCTGAGATATTTGCAAAAAAAAGTTCTAATTTCAGAAGTTTTAAGGAGCCATATCGTAAGTCATAGAGAGATGATATTCTGCGAATTTTTCAATTTTGATCCCTCCATTCGATAGAGCATCAAAAACTATCTGAGAAAATGATGGAATTTTTCGCGTCACTCTTACCGTTCCTGAGATATTTGCAAAAAAAAGTTCTAATTTCAGAAGATTTAAGGAGCCATATCGTAAGTCATAGAGAGATGATATTCTGCGAATTTTTCAATTTTGATCCCTCCATTCGATAGAGCATCAAAACCTATCTGAGAAAGTGATGGAATTTTTCGCGTCACTCTTACCGTTCCTGAGATATTTGCAAAAAAAAAAGTTCTAATTTCAGAAGTTTTAAGGAGCCATATCGTAAGTCATAGAGAGATGATATTCTGCGAATTTTTCAATTTTGATCCCTCCATTCGATAGAGCATCAAAAACTATCTGAGAAAATGATGGAATTTTTCGCGTCACTTACCGTTCCTGAGATATTTGCAAAAAAAAGTTCTAATTTCAGAAGATTTAAGGAGCCATATCGTAAGTCATAGAGAGATGATATTCTGCGAATTTTTCAATTTTGATCCCTCCATTCGATAGAGCATCAAAACCTATCTGAGAAAGTGATGGAATTTATCGCGTCACTCTTACCGTTCCTGAGATATTTGCAAAAAAAAAGTTCTAATTTCAGAAGATTTAAGGAGCCATATCGTAAGTCATAGGGAGATGATATTTTGCGAATTTTTCAATTTTGAGCCCTCCATTCGATAGAGCATCAAAACCTATCTGAGAAAATGATGGAATTTATCGCGTCACTCTTACCGTTCCTGAGATATTTGCAAAAAAAAGTTCTAATTTCAGAAGTTTTAAGGAGCCATATCGTGTCATAGAGAGATGATATTTTGCGAATTTTTCAATTTTGAGCCCTCCATTCGATAGAGCATCAAAACCTATCTGAGAAAATGATGGAATTTATCGCGTCACTCTTACCGTTCCTGAGATATTTGCAAAAAAAAAGTTCTAATTTCAGAAGTTTTAAGGAGCCATATCGTGTCATAGAGAGATGATATTTTGCGAATTTTTCAATTTTGAGCCCTCCATTCGATAGAGCATCAAAACCTATCTGAGAAAATGATGGAATTTTTCGCGTCACTCTTACCGTTCCTGAGATATTTGCAAAAAAAAAGTTCTAATTTCAGAAGTTTTAAGGAGCCATATCGTGTCATAGAGAGATGATATTTTGCGAATTTTTCAATTTTGAGCCCTCCATTCGATAGAGCATCAAAACCTATCTGAGAAAATGATGGAATTTATCGCGTCACTCTTACCGTTCCTCAGATATTTGCAAAAAATAAAGTTCTAATTTCAGAAGATTTAAGGAGCCATATCGTAAGTCATAGGGAGATGATATTTTGCGAATTTTTCAATTTTGAGCCCTCCATTCGATAGAGCATCAAAACCTATCTGAGAAAATGATGGAATTTATCGCGTCACTCTTACCGTTCCTGAGATATTTGCAAAAAAAAAGTTCTAATTTCAGAAGTTTTAAGGAGCCATATCGTGTCATAGAGAGATGATATTTTGCGAATTTTTCAATTTTGAGCCCTCCATTCGATAGAGCATCAAAACCTATCTGAGAAAATGATGGAATTTATCGCGTCACTCTTACCGTTCCTGAGATATTTGCAAAAAAAAGTTCTAATTTCAGAAGTTTTAAGGAGCCATATCGTGTCATAGAGAGATGATATTTTGCGAATTTTTCAATTTTGAGCCCTCCATTCGATAGAGCATCAAAACCTATCTGAGAAAATGATGGAATTTATTGCGTCACTCTTACCGTTCCTGAAATATTTGCAAAAAAAAGTTCTAATTTCAGAAGTTTTAAGGAGCCATATCGTGTCATAGAGAGATGATATTTTGCGAATTTTTCAATTTTGAGCCCTCCATTCGATAGAGCATCAAAACCTATCTGAGAAAATGATGGAATTTATCGCGTCACTCTTACCGTTCCTGAAATATTTGCAAAAAAATTCTAATTTCAGAAGTTTTAAGGAGCCATATCGTAAGTCATAGGGAGATGATATTTTGCGAATTTTTCAATTTTGAGCCCTCCATTCGATAGAGCATCAAAACCTATCTGAGAAAATGATGGAATTTATCGCGTCACTCTTACCGTTCCTGAGATATTTGCAAAAAAAAAGTTCTAATTTCAGAAGTTTTAAGGAGCCATATCGTGTCATAGAGAGATGATATTTTGCGAATTTTTCAATTTTGAGCCCTCCATTCGATAGAGCATCAAAACCTATCTGAGAAAATGATGGAATTTATCGCGTCACTCTTACCGTTCCTGAGATATTTGCAAAAAAAAAAGTTCTAATTTCAGAAGTTTTAAGGAGCCATATCGTGTCATAGAGAGATGATATTTTGCGAATTTTTCAATTTTGATCCCTCCATTCGATAGAGCATCAAAACCTATCTGAGAAAATGATGGAATTTATCGCGTCACTCTTACCGTTCCTGAGATATTTGCAAAAAAAAGTTCTAATTTCAGAAGTTTTAAGGAGCCATATCGTAAGTCATACAGAGATGATATTTTGCGAATTTTTCAATTTTGAGCCCTCCATTCGATAGAGCATCAAAACCTATCTGAGAAAATGATGGAATTTATCGCGTCACTCTTACCGTTCCTGAGATATTTGCAAAAAAAAAAGTTCTAATTTCAGAAGTTTTAAGGAGCCATATCGTGTCATAGAGAGATGATATTTTGCGAATTTTTCAATTTTGAGCCCTCCATTCGATAGAGTATCAAAACCTATCTGAGAAAATGATGCAATTTATCGCGTCACTCTTACCGTTCCTGAGATATTTGCAAAAAAAAAGTTCTAATTTCAGAAGATTTAAGGAGCCATATCGTGTCATAGAGAGATATTTTACGAATTTTTCAATTTTGAGCCCTCCATTCGATAGAGCATCAAAACCTATCTGAGAAAATGATGGAATTTATCGCGTCACTCTTACCGTTCCTGAGATATTTGCAAAAAAAAGTTCTAATTTCAGAAGTTTTAAGGAGCCATATCGTGTCATAGAGAGATGATATTTTGCGAATTTTTCAATTTTGAGCCCTCCATTCGATAGAGCATCAAAACCTATCTGAGAAAATGATGCAATTTATCGCGTCACTCTTACCGTTCCTGAGATATTTGCAAAAAAAAAGTTCTAATTTCAGAAGATTTAAGGAGCCATATCGTGTCATAGAGAGATGATATTTTGCGAATTTTTCAATTTTGAGCCCTCCATTCGATAGAGCATCAAAACCTATCTGAGAAAATGATGGAATTTATCGCGTCACTCTTACCGTTCCTGAGATATTTGCAAAAAAAAAGTTCTAATTTCAGAAGATTTATGGAGCCATATCGTGTCATAGAGAGATGATATTTTGCGAATTTTTCAATTTTGAGCCCTCCATTCGATAGAGCATCAAAACCTATCTGAGAAAATGATGGAATTTATCGCGTCACTCTTACCCTTCCTGAGATATTTGCAAAAAAAAAAGTTCTAATTTCAGAAGATTTAAGGAGCCATATCGTGTCATAGAGAGATGATATTTTGCGAATTTTTCAATTTTGAGCCCTCCATTCGATAGAGCATCAAAACCTATCTGAGGAAATGATGGAATTTATCGCGTCACTCTTACCGTTCTTGAGATATTTGCAAAAAAAAGTTCTAATTTCAGAAGTTTTAAGGAGCCATATCGTGTCATAAAGAGATGATATTTTGCGAATTTTTCAATTTTGAGCCCTCCATTCGATAGAGCATCAAAACCTATCTGAGAAAATGATGGAATTTATCGCGTCACTCTTACCGTTCCTGAGATATTTGCAAAAAAAAAAAGTTCTATTTTCAGAAGTTTTAAGGAGCCATATCGTGTCATAGAGAGATGATATTTTGCGAATTTTTCAATTTTGAGCCCTCCATTCGATAGAGCATCAAAAACTATCTGAGAAAGTGATGCAATTTATCGCGTCACTCTTACCGTTCCTGAGATATTTGCAAAAAAAAAAGTTCTATTTTCAGAAGTTTTAAGGAGCCATATCGTGTCATAGAGAGATGATATTTTGCGAATTTTTCAATTTTGATCCCTCCATTCGATAGAGCATCAAAACCTATCTGAGAAAATGATGCAATTTATCGCGTCACTCTTACCGTTCCTGAGATATTTGCAAAAAAAAAGTTCTAATTTCAGAAGATTTAAGGAGCCATATCGTGTCATAGAGAGATGATATTTTGCGAATTTTTCAATTTTGATCCCTCCATTCGATAGAGCATCAAAACCTATCTGAGAAAATGATGGAATTTATCGCGTCACTCTTACCGTTCCTGAGATATTTGCAAAAAAAAAAAGTTCTATTTTCAGAAGTTTTAAGGAGCCATATCGTGTCATAGAGAGATGATATTTTGCGAATTTTTCAATTTTGATCCCTCCATTCGATAGAGCATCAAAACCTATCTGAGAAAATGATGCAATTTATCGCGTCACTCTTACCGTTCCTGAGATATTTGCAAAAAAAAGTTCTAATTTCAGAAGATTTAAGGAGCCATATCGTGTCATAGAGAGATGATATTTTGCGAATTTTTCAATTTTGAGCCCTCCATTCGATAGAGCATCAAAACCTATCTGAGAAAATGATGGAATTTATCGCGTCACTCTTACCCTTCCTGAGATATTTGCAAAAAAAAAAGTTCTAATTTCAGAAGATTTAAGGAGCCATATCGTAAGTCATAGAGAGATGATATTTTGCGAATTTTTCAATTTTGAGCCCTCCATTCGATAGAGCATCAAAACCTATCTGAGGAAATGATGGAATTTATCGCGTCACTCTTACCGTTCTTGAGATATTTGCAAAAAAAAAGTTCTAATTTCAGAAGTTTTAAGGAGCCATATCGTGTCATAGAGAGATGATATTTTGCGAATTTTTCAATTTTGAGCCCTCCATTCGATAGAGCATCAAAACCTATCTGAGAAAATGATGGAATTTATCGCGTCACTCTTACCGTTCCTGAGATATTTGCAAAAAAAAAAAGTTCTATTTTCAGAAGTTTTAAGGAGCCATATCGTGTCATAGAGAGATGATATTTTGCGAATTTTTCAATTTTGAGCCCTCCATTCGATAGAGCATCAAAAACTATCTGAGAAAGTGATGCAATTTATCGCGTCACTCTTACCGTTCCTGAGATATTTGCGAAAAAAAGTTCTAATTTCAGAAGATTTAAGGAGCCATATCGTAAGTCATAGAGAGATGATATTTTTCGAATTTTTCAATTTTGAGCCCTCCATTCGATAGAGCATCAAAACCTATCTGAGAAAATGATGGAATTTATCGCGTCACTCTTACCGTTCCTGAGATATTTGCAAAAAAAAAAGTTCTAATTTCAGAAGATTTAAGGAGCCATATCGTAAGTCATAGAGAGATGATATTTTGCGAATTTTTCAATTTTGAGCCCTCCATTCGATAGAGCATCAAAACCTATCTGAGAAAATGATGGAATTTATCGCGTCACTCTAACCGTTCCTGAGATATTTGCAAAAAAAAAGTTCTAATTTCAGAAGATTTAAGGAGCCATATCGTAAGTCATAGAGATATGATATTTTGCGAATTTTTCAATTTTGAGCCCTCCATTCGATAGAGCATCAAAACCTATCTGAGAAAATGATGGAATTTATCGCGTCACTCTTACCGTTCCTGAGATATTTGCAAAAAAAAAGTTCTAATTTCAGAAGATTTAAGTCATAGAGAGATGATATTTTGCGAATTTTTCAATTTTGAGCCCTCCATTCGATAGAGCATCAAAACCTATCTGAGAAAATGATGGAATTTAGCGCGTCACTCTTACCGTTCCTGAGATATTTGCAAAAAAAAGTTCTAATTTCAGAAGTTTTAAGGAGCCATATCGTGTCATAGAGAGATGATATTTTGCGAATTTTTCAATTTTGAGCCCTCCATTCGATAGAGCATCAAAACCTATCTGAGAAAATGATGGAATTTATCGCGTCACTCTTACCGTTCCTGAGATATTTGCAAAAAAAAAAAGTTCTAATTTCAGAAGTTTTAAGGAGCCATATCGTGTCATAGAGAGATGATATTTTGCGAATTTTTCAATTTTGAGCCCTCCATTCGATAGAGCATCAAAACCTATCTGAGAAAATGATGGAATTTATCGCGTCACTCTTACCGTTCCTGAGATATTTGCAAAAAAAAAAAAAGTTCTAATTTCAGAAGTTTTAAGGAGCCATATCGTGTCATAGAGAGATGATATTTTGCGAATTTTTCAATTTTGATCCCTCCATTCGATAGAGCATCAAAAACTATCTGAGAAAATGATGGAATTTTTCGCGTCACTCTTACCGTTCCTGAGATATTTGCAAAAAAAAAAGTTCTAATTTCAGAAGATTTAAGGAGCCATATCGTAAGTCATAGAGAGATGATATTTTGCGAATTTTTCAATTTTGAGCCCTCCATTCGATAGAGCATCAAAAACTATCTGAGAAAATGATGGAATTTTTCGCGTCACTCTTACCGTTCCTGAGATATTTGCGAAAAAAAAAAAGTTCTAATTTCAGAAGATTTAAGGAGCCATATCGTAAGTCATAGAGAGATGATATTTTGCGAATTTTTCAATTTTGAGCCCTCCATTCGATAGAGCATCAAAACCTATCTGAGAAAATGATGGAATTTATCGCGTCACTCTTACCGTTCCTGAGATATTTGCAAAAAAAAAGTTCTAATTTCAGAAGATTTAAGGAGCCATATCGTAAGTCATAGAGAGATGATATTTTGCGAATTTTTCAATTTTGAGCCCTCCATTCGATAGAGCATCAAAACCTATCTGAGAAAATGATGGAATTTATCGCGTCACTCTTACCGTTCCTGAGATATTTGCAAAAAAATTCTAATTTCAGAAGATTTAAGGAGCCATATCGTAAGTCATAGGGAGATGATATTTTGCGAATTTTTCAATTTTGAGCCCTCCATTCGATAGAGCATCAAAACCTATCTGAGAAAGTGATGCAATTTATCGCGTCACTCTTACCGTTCCTGAGATATTTGCAAAAAAAAAAAGTTCTAATTTCAGAAGATTTAAGGAGCCATATCGTAAGTCATTGGGAGATGATATTTTGCGAATTTTTCAATTTTGAGCCCTCCATTCGATAGAGCATCAAAACCTATCTGAGAAAATGATGGAATTTATCGCGTCACTCTTACCGTTCCTGATATATTTGCAAAAAAAAAAGTTCTAATTTCAGAAGATTTAAGGAGCCATATCGTAAGTCATAGAGAGATGATATTTTGCGAATTTTTCAATTTTGAGCCCTCCATTCGATAGAGCATCAAAACCTATCTGAGAAAATGATGGAATTTATCGCGTCACTCTTACCGTTCCTGAGATATTTGCAAAAAAAAAGTTCTAATTTCAGAAGATTTAAGGAGCCATATCGTAAGTCATAGAGAGATGATATTTTGCGAATTTTTCAATTTTGAGCCCTCCATTCGATAGAGCATCAAAAACTATCTGAGAAAGTGATGCAATTTATCGCGTCACTCTTACCGTTTCTGAGATATTTGCAAAAAAAAGTTCTAATTTCAGAAGATTTAAGGAGCCATATCGTAAGTCATAGAGAGATGATATTTTGCGAATTTTTCAATTTTGAGCCCTCCATTCGATAGAGCATCAGAAACTATCTGAGAAAATGATGGAATTTATTGCGTCACTCTTACCGTTCCTGAGATATTTGCAAAAAAATAGTTCTAATTTCAGAAGATTTAAGGAGCCATATCGTAAGTCATAGGGAGATGATATTTTGCGAATTTTTCAATTTTGAGCCCTCCATTCGATAGAGCATCAAAACCTATCTGAGAAAATGATGGAATTTATTGCGTCACTCTTACCGTTCCTGAGATATTTGCAAAAAAAAAGTTCTAATTTCAGAAGATTTAAGGAGCCATATCGTAAGTCATAGAGAGATGATATTTTGCGAATTTTTCAATTTTGAGCCCTCCATTCGATAGAGCATCAAAAACTATCTGAGAAAATGATGGAATTTTTCGCGTCACTCTTACCGTTCCTGAGATATTTGCAAAAAAAAAGTTCTAATTTCAGAAGATTTAAGGAGCCATATCGTAAGTCATAGAGAGATGATATTTTGCGAATTTTTCAATTTTGATCCCTCCATTCGATAGAGCATCAAAACCTATCTGAGAAAATGATGGAATTTATCGCGTCACTCTTACCGTTCCTGAGATATTTGCAAAAAAAAAAAAAAAAAAGTTCTAATTTCAGAAGATTTAAGGAGCCATATCGTAAGTCATAGAGAGATGATATTTTGCGAATTTTTCAATTTTGAGCCCTCCATTCGATAGAGCATCAAAACCTATCTGAGAAAATGATGGAATTTATCGCGTCACTCTTACCGTTCTTGAGATATTTGCAAAAAAACAAAAAAAAAGTTCTAATTTCAGAAGATTTAAGGAGCCATATCGTAAGTCATAGGGAGATGATATTTTGCGAATTTTTCAATTTTGAGCCCTCCATTCGATAGAGCATCAAAAACTATCTGAGAAAATGATGGAATTTTTCGCGTCACTCTTACCGTTCCTGAGATATTTGCAAAAAAAAAGTTCTAATTTCAGAAGATTTAAGGAGCCATATCGTAAGTCATAGAGAGATGATATTTTGCGAATTTTTCAATTTTGAGCCCTCCATTCGATAGAGCATCAAAACCTATCTGAGAAAGTGATGCAATTTATCGCGTCACTCTTACCGTTCCTGAGATATTTGCAAAAAAAAAGTTCTAATTTCAGAAGATTTAAGGAGCCATATCGTAAGTCATAGAGAGATGATATTTTGCGAATTTTTCAATTTTGAGCCCTCCATTCGATAGAGCATCAAAAACTATCTGAGAAAGTGATGCAATTTATCGCGTCACTCTTACCGTTCCTGAGATATTTGCAAAAAAAAAGTTCTAATTTCAGAAGATTTAAGGAGCCATATTGTAAGTCATAGAGAGATGATATTTTGCGAATTTTTCAATTTTGAGCCCTCCATTCGATAGAGCATCAAAACCTATCTGGGAAAATGATGGAATTTATCGCGTCACTCTTACCGTTCCTGAGATATTTGCAAAAAAAGTTCTAATTTCAGAAGTTTTAAGGAGCCATATCGTGTCATAGAGAGATGATATTTTGCGAATTTTTCAATTTTGAGCCCTCCATTCGATAGAGCATCAAAACCTATCTGAGAAAATGATGGAATTTATCGCGTCACTCTTACCGTTCCTGAGATATTTGCAAAAAAAAAAAAAAAGTTCTAATTTCAGAAGATTTAAGGAGCCATATCGTAAGTCATAGGGAGATGATATTCTGCGAATTTTTCAATTTTGAGCCCTCCATTCGATAGAGCATCAAAACCTATCTGAGAAAGTGATGCAATTTATCGCGTCACTCTTACCGTTCCTGAGATATTTGCAAAAAAAAAGTTCTAATTTCAGAAGTTTTGAGGAGCCATATCGTGTCATAGAGAGATGATATTTTGCGAATTTTTCAATTTTGAGCCCTCCATTCGATAGAGCATCAAAACCTATCTGAGAAAATGATGGAATTTATCGCGTCACTCTTACCGTTCCTGAGATATTTGCAAAAAAAAAAAAAAAGTTCTAATTTCAGAAGATTTAAGGAGCCATATCGTAAGTCATAGGGAGATGATATTTTGCGAATTTTTCAATTTTGAGCCCTCCATTCGATAGAGCATCAAAACCTATCTGTGAAAATGATGGAATTTATCGCGTCACTCTTACCGTTCCTGAGATATTTGCAAAAAAAAAAAAAAAAAAAGTTCTAATTTCAGAAGATTTAAGGAGCCATATCGTAAGTCATAGAGAGATGATATTTTTCGAATTTTTCAATTTTGAGCCCTCCATTCGATAGAGCATCAAAAACTATCTGAGAAAATGATGGAATTTATCGCGTCACTCTTACCGTTCCTGAGATATTTGCAAAAAAAAAGTTCTAATTTCAGAAGATTTAAGGAGCCATATCGTAAGTCATAGAGAGATGATATTTTGCGAATTTTTCAATTTTGAGCCCTCCATTCGATAGAGCATCAAAACCTATCTGAGAAAATGATGGAATTTATCGCGTCACTCTTACCGTTCCTGAGATATTTGCGAAAAAAAGTTCTAATTTCAGAAGATTTAAGGAGCCATATCGTAAGTCATAGAGAGATGATATTTTGCGAATTTTTCAATTTTGAGCCCTCCATTCGATAGAGCATCAAAACCTATCTGTGAAAATGATGGAATTTATCGCGTCACTCTTACCGTTCCTGAGATATTTGCAAAAAAAAAAAAAAGTTCTAATTTCAGAAGATTTAAGGAGCCATATCGTAAGTCATAGAGAGATGATATTTTTCGAATTTTTCAATTTTGAGCCCTCCATTCGATAGAGCATCAAAACCTATCTGAGAAAATGATGGAATTTATCGCGTCACTCTTACCGTTCCTGAGATATTTGCAAAAAAAAAGTTCTAATTTCAGAAGATTTAAGGAGCCATATCGTAAGTCATAGAGAGATGATATTTTGCGAATTTTTCAATTTTGAGCCCTCCATTCGATAGAGCATCAAAAACTATCTGAGAAAGTGATGCAATTTATCGCGTCACTCTTACCGTTCCTGAGATATTTGCGAAAAAAAGTTCTAATTTCAGAAGATTTAAGGAGCCATATCGTAAGTCATAGAGAGATGATATTTTGCGAATTTTTCAATTTTGAGCCCTCCATTCGATAGAGCATCAAAACCTATCTGAGAAAATGATGGAATTTATCGCGTCACTCTTACCGTTCCTGAGATATTTGCAAAAAAAAAGTTCTAATTTCAGAAGATTTAAGGAGCCATATCGTAAGTCATAGGGAGATGATATTTTGCGAATTTTTCAATTTTGAGCCCTCCATTCGATAGAGCATCAAAAACTATCTGAGAAAATGATGGAATTTATTGCGTCACTCTTACCGTTCCTGAGATATTTGCAAAAAAAAAGTTCTAATTTCAGAAGATTTAAGGAGCCATATCGTAAGTCATAGAGAGATGATATTTTGCGAATTTTTCAATTTTGAGCCCTCCATTCGATAGAGCATCAAAAACTATCTGAGAAAATGATGGAATTTTTCGCGTCACTCTTACCGTTCCTGAGATATTTGCAAAAAAAAAGTTCTAATTTCAGAAGATTTAAGGAGCCATATCGTAAGTCATAGAGAGATGATATTTTGCGAATTTTTCAATTTTGAGCCCTCCATTCGATAGAGCATCAAAACCTATCTGAGAAAATGATGAAATTTATCGCGTCACTCTTACCGTTCCTGAGATATTTGCAAAAAAACAAAAAAAAAAGTTCTAATTTCAGAAGATTTAAGGAGCCATATCGTAAGTCATAGAGAGATGATATTTTGCGAATTTTTCAATTTTGAGCCCTCCATTCGATAGATCATCAAAAACTATCTGAGAAAATGATGGAATTTATCGCGTCACTCTTACCGTTCCTGAGATATTTGCAAAAAAAAAGTTCTAATTTCAGAAGATTTAAGTAGCAATATCGTAAGTCATAGGGAGATGATATTTTGCGAATTTTTCAATTTTGAGCATATCTTCGTAAAACAACATATCGTAGAACGGTTTATTAGAACTCTTAAACAAAATATGTGAAAAAGTTGAGTACTTAAGGAAAGTATAAATGGATATTTATATTACAAGAATTGTTTAATGAGTAACAATCAATATAAAGTCTGTAGAAGTTAATAAGGAAAATTAATTCTTTTTAAGTTCGCTCTGGCAATGCTCATGGAGCATTCTCAACTGTTCTTAATATTTTAATAATTATCTGCTCTGAGTTGTTTTAACTTACAATGTAATGTTTTACTTACATCCATCGTTATTTTTTCAATTAACAAATTTACGAAGTACATCATTTTTTTTTTTTTTTTAATACAGGTTATATTTACAAAGGGTTAACTTGGGTAAGGTCTCTGTTACTAATTTGAAATTTTCACGGGTTTTCGTTTTATAGTTTTCGTCTCACCTTTGACAATTTGGTTCTCTAGTTCGTTTTTGTGGATATATATTTATCCTTCTGCCCATACTTTGACAAGCTTCGTGTTGTAAGTGCCATAAATAAAATGAAATTTAAAAAAAACTGAATAAAGAAAAAAACTTCATTGATATGTTTGACTTCGATGTATTTTGATTTGTCTCATATAGCCCAGGATTTTTACTAGTGCTGCCTGTTTACGGAGAATCGACATGCAGATCACAGTATAACAGTCTAGTATCACCGAAGACCTCAACTATAACTTGGAATCGAAGTGGAACACCGACTCCCTACGTCTCACTAGAGAGAGCACTCATTGTGGAAATACGGCTGGTGGCGGATCCAAGGTCGCAATCGCACCCCCTCCCCCAGAAGAGGAAACTTTTTTTATTTTATATATATAAATAAACCCATCCCAGAGTTTGGAGCTCTTAAAAGTAGCTCTAAGTAGCAGTAGTACAACCCCCCCCCCCAGAAGTCCGTCCTGGATCTTCCCCTGAATAGGGCCCACATCTCGCTTTTATTTTACTGAAGGCCAGATTTATTACCAGTACCCTACTCGTGTACGAAGTGTCAGTCAAGGAGAGGAAGAAAAAATCAGACCTAACAATTTTCAAATAAAAAAAATAAAATAAAACATTTGAAAAACGTCGATAAAACAAATCTGAATTTGGATGGATGGAGGTGTGAACTCAGAATTGACCCATCCATTTAGCATTCAAAAAGACAGTGAGCATGACTGATCTTTGATTGCTCATTGTTGCCTTTTATCGGCGAGAGAACTGCTCCGTGTGTTATTCAGCACTCTGATTTTTCTTTACGATGGTCTTCTTCACAACACTGCAAAAGTTCTTCACAAATGTTTCGGTTGTCACTTGACAACCGAACATTCACTCTTCGATTAGAAAATTCGGGCCACAGTGTCGTCATTACCCAATGTTACAGGGCTCCCAGAGCGGACTTCATCAGTGGCGTTCTCGGCCCTCTCTGAACATCTTATGCCAGCTATCCGGATTGGGATTGGTTAGAAAGTCATCACAAGGCCTCTTGAATCATCCGATAAGTGTCTCCTGGGATCTTGCGTATGCTCCAAGGCAGTGGTTCTTAACCGATGTGTTCTCAGTGGTAGAGCGTTCACCTCCGGTGCTTGGGGTCCTTGGTTCGATCCCAGCTCGCACCGTGTGGACTTTGTGGTGGACAAGCACCGTGCTCGTGGGTTTTCTCGGGGTTCTCCCGTTTCCTCCCACTTTCTTCATTCCACCATTTCACTCATATCTCTTCATCACCGTCTTTTTTTAGCCTAACTGGCATAACCGAGGGTCGTAAAACTTAAAGATTTCATTTCATTTAAACTGTGTCGCGACACACTGGCGTGGAATTTAACAATAATTACTTAAAATCGAGACGGATTGTACCAGTCAACATCTCCAGCTGTAGCATAATGCTCAGTCCTATATAAAATCATTATAAAAACTAATTGGTTTCACTAACTCACTCTATGGCTTATGGAACCCGAAGGTTCAATGCCGCGTCTTCCATCCTAGCTGCATGACTTGTCCACCTCAGCCTCCTAAACTTGATGATCTTAACAATGTTTGGTAAACCGTATAAATTGTTTAGTTTCTTGTTATGAAGTTTCCGCCATTCCCCATTCCCGTTCCTCTTGGGTCCGAATATTCTTGTTTTTAAGGACTCTCAGGATCTTGTTCTTAAATATTTTCAGTCTATGTTCTTCCCTCAAAGTAAGTGACTATGTTTCGAAACCATACGGAACAGCAGGTATGATTATCGTTTTGTATATTTTAAGCTTCAGATTCCTCGATAGAATTCGCGACGACAAGAGATTTTGAACCAAATAGTAACACGAATCCTAGTAACACGAATCCCCTGCGTTTAGTCGACATTTAATTTCATCGTGAATATGATTTTCGTCTGTTAATATTGATCCTAGATATTTGAAAGTATCCACTTTATCAAAAGTATTATTTAATATTTTAACGTATTCATAATTTGCCTATTACGGTCTCGACGCACTTCCATGCATTTAGTTTTCTCTGCATTTACTTCTAAACCCAAGTCACTGCAAGAGTTTAATAAGATCCCTTCATTTCTTTCTATTGTTCTCCTGTCACCCCCTATTAAATTTACATCATCAGCATATGCCATAATCTGGTGAACCCCGTTCAACTCTAGGCCCTGGTTGCTATCTTTGATTTTTCTTATAGTGTATTCCAGGACAAAGTTGAATAATAATGGCGACAACGCATCTCCTTGTTTCAGGCCATTCTTGACGTGAAAGCTCGTAGACAAAATTTTGGATTCATTTAAACACCCGGACTTTACTTTGGGATTCATTTAAACATGCCTTAATCAATATAATAAATATTATTATTATTTATAATAAAAAATATCAAACAAGTGGGTCGCGATGTTCTGGACGCTCAGTAAAGTGTGCCTTCAGTCAAAGAAGGTTGAGAAGCACTGCTCCAGGGACTTCTCCATCACGACTTCGACGACACTTTCAAAGAGGGTTTCCCCTGCCTTGACGCGGAGCTAACTGCCGCACGGTGCGCTATGTTCTCAAAGCCCCCACCGCACACCCTATCTGGCGGGAACGCTCTGCTACGGGTAATCGCATCAGAAAATAATGTGACTTATTACTTCAGGAACACTCTTCATTAGAGTCATTATTATTATTATTATTTCCAGGTAAGTGCTCAGAGCAGTGAGAGACGTATAATGATCCGTTATAGAGTGTTCGCATTTGATATCCAAATTTAATTGTAAATCATGCAAACTTGGCTTTTTTAATTTTGTGGTTAATGTATGTAACACTTTCGTTTCTTTTACTTCCTTATTCCACCAATTTTCGCAATTTGTTTGCTTGCATTTATAATATCTTTCGGCATGCTAATCTTCATCGGATAACCTTTATTTTGTTTACTTTGCTAAATTGAACACAGACTTCCACAAAAAGCGACAGAACTTCCTTGTTTGCGTTTATATTTCGTATATATTTTATTATTGAGATTTCTTAGATATGTGTACCTTGTGTGAAACGTACATAAGTGTGGTTGTAATAATATTTATGTATTCATGACAAAGCAAAATTCGGTATGAGAATTAAGTAACATATTAGAGACTTAGAGGAAGACAAAGCTGCAGTTTGAAGTTTGACTCATCACTTGCATGCTACTAAGCATAATATAAAAAAATGTTAAAATTTTCCATAAGCGTCTCCCGAAAACTGCGAGAAGCATATATTTATAAATCTTATCTGCAATCTGGGATACATCAGGTACATGTTTTGTGTAAACCTAAAAATTGTACTACCCGTAGCAGCGCCTTGAGATATTTTATCAAAACCAAGAGTCCAGCCTTAAATACTTATAAAAGAAATTTTGATAAAGAATGAGATTTCATATTAAAGACTTTTACTAGCGAGATATGTATTTGTAGCTTTCTGTTACCTAATGCGGTTATGCTTACCCAAATCGATATGTTTTATTGAAAGCTATAAAGGTTTCAGTGAATTCTATTACTTTCCCCAGTTGGCGAAACTTTTTTTCAAATGCTTCTCACACACCTAATTCGTATGAGATTTTCTTCATCTCAAATATAGATGATAGATACTAACTTGCTGTAAGTGGAAAAACTTATTCACCTAAGTGCAAATCGGCAATGGATTTTTCTCCTTTAATACATTAACAGTAAATATCTCAGTTGAGTTAAGAATACAATTATGGTAAATTTTCAACTAAATATTTTAAACCATTGCTAATAAATAAGGACTTGGATTTTAAGATTTTAACACTATATACATAACCGCAGATTAATGATAATGCATATCTTGGGTCAGCGTTGTCAGTTCCAACTGTGGTCATGCATAGGTCATAAGTAACTAAAACCTTTCAATTTTAGCTGTGGAGTTTCTGTGATATCACTGTCACCTGTAAAATGATACTCATAGTGGATATTATATGATTAGTTTGTAAACAATTTCTGTTGTTGTCAACTATTAAAATGTTTATGTTAACAAAATTATTGTTAGTGTGGAACTATTATTTATTGTTGAAATTCCTGATTAGACAGTCAGTCCGATTGCTTATCCAGTTGTCCAAATTTAACCCTATATTTTTAGTTCTGATGAAATATCACTCAAGCTTTTATTTTAAGTAATGACACAGTTTTGTGAATGACGTTAAATTCGTAATTTTGTTTGTTTGATTCGAGTTTAGCATTCCATTCAGCGGATAGGCTATTTGAGACGTGGACCTATAGCTTAAGGTGGGATCCGAACCACTTGACCTGTTGGAAATCGAACCCGGGTCTCCCACACCAAAGGCGCGTACGCTAACTGCGTAGCCACGAGGGAGCTCACCTTTTATTTTGTATTATGGAATGTTAAAATGTTTTGATAATTCAGAAACTCCAGCTGAAAAGGTTATAAAACTATTTTAAAGGCAATTGACCCATTTGCGAGTCTACCAAGCTTGCTGTGAATGTGACAAAATTTATATTCTAATACAAAGGACATTAGAACGGTGAAGTGGAGATTCTGCAGTATCGGACTTGTATTTGATTTTGTCAAAATACGTGCGATAAACGTGAAATGGATTGATTTTCTTTAGAACCTCTAATGCTTTCTTTAAGTCTTTTTATTGTGTTTAATCATACTTATACCACCATCTTATTCATATTTAACTTAATAAACACCAGAGTGATTTTCTTAACTGATAAAATATTGTTTATAGTCAGTTAATTTTTTCAATGGAAATTGGAGGTTTCATGTGAATTTGTATTTTTTTGAACTGTTTTCTTAAATCTGTGTTTATGAAATAGGGGTTTGTTACCTATTTCTGATTCATGAGAGGTTTTAGATTCTTAATTTCTGATTCTGTAGATCTTGAAGCTACAGAGTGCTATGTTCAGTCGCGTGTGTATAAGCTCGAAACTCTAAAGATGCTAGTGTATTTTAACCTTATTAAATGAATTTATCAGGCTTACCTTGAAATTAAAACGAAAGTCGATGTATTTCTCCAAGCATTTGCAGTTGGTATAGCTGGTTGTGATGATGGGGTAAAAGATAACATCTGATCATCATCTATTTATTGGATAATTATACAAATTGTTACAGTCAGTTTTTACCTACGTCGAATACTTCTTTAGAAAAGGAAATCTTATCTATAGAAGGGATACTTTAAGTAGTAGAAGCCACTTTTGGGTTACATTAGTGGTTGAGACACTATAGCACTTGAAAGTTTAAAGTGTGATGTTATTAAATTTTGAAACATCGACGATATTTTCAAATAACGGCAATTTCGTACAAACGATGTCTTGTAAATTTCACATTTCTCATTGAAAGTAAGTTGTATTATTCCATAAAGACATTTCTTTTGCAGGATTTTGCAGCAAGACACGTTAAAGATGAAACCGAAGATACACAACGATCATGACACTGAGACATACAAACTGTCGACTCCAATTGGAGATATGCATGTTGTAAGCTGTTCTTCTGGTCTGCATTCAGTCTCACAGGACAAGAATATTGTAGATGAGAACTTTAACCCAGTGAAAGGGTAATTGTTTTGTATCTTCGGCAGTATCTTATCAAGTATATAACCTCTCATGACATTACTTTTCTTACCTAAATGTTTTGCCGGAAGTTGTAGCCCTTTTACTTAATCAAGTTGGGCGGGACTACTAAGCCAATAGAAGAGGTTAAATGGGCAGCTTTTCCATTTCTTTTCTATATGACTAGATACTTTGAAACAAAGTTCTGTATCCTTACGATACGAGTTTGTGTTCAAATTGGGCTTTAGATCTTGACCAGATTAGTTTATAATTAATCAAAAACATGCTCTTATTACTTTACTCTGAGCCGTAGAATGTCGAATAGGTGAAACAAATATTATATACGGGAATGAATTATACAAAATTATGAATTAAGTATTTGTAATTTACTGAGATATAGCAATATTATTGCTTTGAAACGAAAAGATCAAAAAATAATTCTGGCAAAACAAAATGAAGAGGTAAGGTAGTATTAATAAAGATTGGCTACTGACCAATGAATCCTCCCTTGGGAAGCCTAAATATTTTCCATACGTTTCGGAACGCCTAGCTGGTTCCGTCTTCAGTGAACAAGGATAAAAACGGATAGGAGATAAAAGGTATAAAACAAGGGATTTATGCCACTAAATAAATAAATGTAACGTAAAGAATGGATCCTGAAATGTCACGAGCAGAGCAAAACGCAAAAAGAATGAACTGGATCGAAGGAAGCACGTTGTCTATGTTACGTCACTATTGCCAGATTCAAAATATGCATCTAAGGTAGGTAAGCAAATTCTATCAATGTTGCCAGTATCCAGATTTAAAGCAGGTATTTACTTATAAATAAAAAAAAAGAAATTAAATCTTTGAGTTTTACGTCCCACAGTTATGCCGGCTAGGCTAAAGGAGACGGCGATGATGAGATATGAATGAAATGGTAGAATGAAGAAAGTGTGAGGAAACGGGAGAACCCCGATCAAACTCACGCACACGGTGTTTGTCCACCACAAGGTTCACTTGGCGGGGGCTGAGATCGAACCCGAGACCCCAAGCACCACAGGTGAACCCTCTACCACTGAGCCACCTGTTTATAAATAAAGAATGATTCTTTAATCACCCGTTGTTTCTTTGCTTTTGTCGAACCTGTTACATTAATCTGTTTGATGTTATTTGTATGTTCTAAATGAAGCGCCAATCCCGACATGCCCTATTGTACGTTTTTTTTGATTGTCTAATATGTTCTTTAATTTGAGTGTTAATACTGCGTTTCGTTTGGCCTATTATGTATGAGGAGTCACATTTAATTTACTCTTTTTGCGCTTTGCTCTGCTCGTGACATTTCTTTATATCACATTTATTTAGTGGTATATATTCCTTGTTTTAGACCTTTTATCTCTTATCTGTAATCCTTGTTCCCTTGCCACTGAAGACGGAACCAGGTTGGTGTTCCGAAACGTATGGAAAACATTTAGGCTTCCTAAAGGAGGATTCATTGGTAAGTTTTTATTTATTTATTTATTTATTTTATTTTTTTTTTTTAAATTTGAATATCCCTTTCATGGGACCGTATAATTTTAAGGTAAGGTAGTAGGTTTTATAGGAAAAAAGGACTCTGAGAAACTTGGTGCGAGGTCGTAACTTGGGTGAGATCGCTGTTCAAGTCTACATTCTGCCTGATTCAGATTGTACTCTCCATTTTCTTCGTTGTTTGTTTTTCGTTGGTTTTCCTCTAAATATCCTCTTGTTGCACAGGTTCTTCCAGTATTTAAACTAAACTATCCCGGAGTGTTGTTGACGATTATAGAGAATTCTCAAGGGTTTTTTCATCCACATGTAAAGTTCCGGCGTCAGTTTTCTATCAGAATCGATAGTCATTATTCAACACAGAGATTCCGAAAGGCTAAGTCAGTTGTAAAAATATGTCAAAATGCAGGAAGGAGGAAAAAGGATGTTTTTATAGGATAGAAATATTCTTACTACTTATATATTTCAAAAATTACGTAAGTACTTCTAGACAGAAGTACATGTCAACAAACAACAATGAATGGAGAAGAAATAGAAAAGAAAGAAGGAAGTACTCCCTTGGGTTGCTTAAGCAAAATGAATACGGATGCTTGGCAGGAACCTAAAACAGAAAACATGATGGATTAATCTCTTTTTGTAACAGATTGAATCAAAAGTCTGGACACGGTGTAATAAATCGAGAACTTAACTTCGGATCGAAAAATCAAAAAACACGTGTTTAGTAATATTAAAAAATCTATCTGATGAAACCAAACCTGACCTTCTAGACCCACCCCCTGGGGCTTGAAGTGGGGTCAATTTTGACATTTCTAATGGAAACCCCAATTTTTGATTGCAGATTTGGATTCTACGGCCCAAACTATGTAAAGTTTCATCAACACTTTTCCGTCGATGCATAACATGGCGCAGTAATCGGGGAAAATAAATGGCCCCTAAATACTCCCATTTCGTTCATGAGCTTGGTAGTATTTCCGACCTCTGTTCTCGTTCAGTGTCACTGGTTCACTTGTCTATTCCTTCTCGTCACTGGATAGAAGCACACTACACAGAAACAGAAGACAGAGAAAGGCACACCTTCTTCATTCGGGCTTCGGGCAGTATCAGTGTTGCAAACCAGAAAATTCAAAAGCGGCGAGTAGAGGACAAAAAATAAAACAATTAAAAGTAAAAGGAAAATTGAAGAAAAGTATAGCTATTGAAGTATCTGCTTATTGCACTATGGTGTTATTTGACTTCTGTGTCTAAGATGAAAATGTATTGATATAACTGTTTTCTAATCGCTAAAATATGACATTCATTAGGGTCGATTGTACCATTCTCTGATAAAGATAAATTATCGGAATAATCCAACCTTGTCGCGGTAGTAGATCTCATCTTACACAAAATAACACATGACCACTGCGACCAGTGTTATCTTATGTGACGATTAAAAGATATCAGGATAATGTAGAATTGGCTGTATAACGTGCAAATGTTTGAATGGTGTGAAATTATCAAAAATAGCCTGTAACTGCCAAGCTAATTTATGTTTGAAATAACGGATGAACCAAAAGTTTGGCCACGGTAGAGTAACTGGAGAAATACACTTCTGATCATAAAAGCGCAAAAAAAAAAAAAAAAAAAAAAAAAAACAAACAAACGTATTTAATATGTTTTAAGAAGCTATCCGATGATATCAAACACAACACTCCGCCCCCACCTTCTGGAAAGGAGTGGGGGGGGGCATTGATTTTTCAAATGGGAACTCCAATGTTTTATTGAAGATTCGGAGACTGCATCCCAAATAATGTAAAGTATAATCAAAACTTTTTCGTCGATGTGTGATATCATGCTGTAATCGGCGAAATTAGATGCTCCCCTCTTCGTTTATGAGCTTGATATTAGCTCCGACCGTCTGTACAAGGTGCAGTATTTTGAGAAATACGCGTCGGATCAACAAAGTTATTCAATGGTACCAAACACGATACCGCGCCCTACCGCTAGGTGGGGTTAGCTGAAAGATTTGAAATGGAAGCTTTTATTTCTTATTGCAGAGTTGGATTCTGCCCACAAACCTATACAAGATTTAGTCGAAACATCGTTGTCGCTGTGTGACGTGGCGCTGTAATGGCGAAATCAGGAGAACTTCCTATATGAACTTTAATTAGCTTCAATGCTGTGGACGTGATGAAAGAAGTATACATGTGATCAAAAAAACAAAAGAAAATGTGTGACTATTGGGTTTGTTAGGGTGTTTATCGTTCCTTTTCCGCAGTGGGACGAAAGAGACGGGACCTACAGTTGAAAGTGAGATCCGAACCTCTATTACGTTTTGGAACCGAGACGTTCACCATGAACAATTGCCGACGAAGTTTGTCCGACCGTCGTCGATTATTGGGTGACAGCAGCGAAAAGGGTGTGCTAGTGCTGGTTCAAAGGCGGCTGCCTATTTGTCGGCTTGGCAGCGAACACCGTGACGGCCCCGCCGCTGTTCAGGAACGGCAGCTATGAGACAGACGGTTGTCTTGGCCCAGCAGTGGCACGATGTCGTCCCCCGAAGCGACGGCATCATGATTTTCACCATCATTTCGCCTGACTATTGCGAATAGTCGGACTACGACTCACGAGACTGCTCGCAGTCTCTCATAGTTTTAGATGGGTGAAATTATTATTGAATTCTTTCTTTACTTCTTCTCATTATTATTATTATTATTATTATTATTATTATTATTATTATTATTATTATTATTATTATTATAGTATATTATATTATTATCTGCTAGTAGTAGTAGTAGTAGTGATGTAGTAGTAGTCTGTAAAGGGTAGTAGTCTGTAGTAGTATGTTTTATTTTTATTTTTAATCCTTTCATCCTTTAATTTTTAAATGTCTATAATGTGCAGTGGCGTATTTAGGGGGGTGGCTTCGGGCTTAAGCCCCCCCGAAATCTTACTTAGTATAGTAAAGTAAATGAAATATCTTGCAGAATTTTCACATTTCCAAGCAGGCCCCTCCCGAAAGTTAGCAAAGCCCCTCCCGAAACAAAATCGTCAATACGACATCATTAATGTGTCATCAATAAATTAATCACATCTTACCCTAGACAAGATTAGATTCTGTCGTTCCAATATAATTTCAAAACTAAAGGAGTTACCACTAAAGAGCATTGTGTGAACAGAGTGCACATTTCAATACATATGTATGGTACCACCTTAATTTCGTGGCATGGATGGGGCCACGGTGGCTCAGTGGTAGAGCGTTCACCTCTGGTGCTTGGGGTCCTGGGTTCAAAACCTGCTCCCGCCAAATAAACTTTGTGGTGGGCAAACACCGTGTGCGTGGGTTTTCTCGGGGATCTCCCGTTTCCTCCCACTTCCTTAATTCCACCATTTCATTCATCTCTCTCATAATCACTGTCTCCTTTAGCCTAACCGGCAAAATCGTGGGACCTAAAACTCAAAAATTTCATTTCATTTTTGTGGCATGGAGTCCTCTTAAGTACGTTGATGGAACTTTCGTTCGGGATAGACATGACGAAGGTTATAGGCGTAACCTGTAATTTGGGCATTGTAGTGGAGCATTTGTACAAGAAGTGATACCTGTGTGTGTGTGTGTTATTCGTTTCATTATTGTTTCCTCTTCTCACATGGAACGTATGGATGTGTGAATTATAACACGTTTAGTGGCACGTGACATGGGATTGCAACATTGGGATGGCATTGCTCGTTCGTTCATTCACATGTTAAAGCGACGTTCACCTGAGCAATTCGTTTATAAGTGGCAGGTCGTTAACAGTGACGGATCTGTTGGTAACGATTCTCGGTCTAACAGCAAAATGTCTTTCTTTTTCACCCCGAACAGTTAATTTACTTTCGCCGATTATGGCGCCATATAATGCATCAACGGAAAAGTGTTGATTAAACCTTACATAGTTTGGGCCGTAGAATGCAAATCTGCAATCAAACATTGGGGTTTCCATTTGAAATTTCAAAGTTGACCCCACCCCAGCCCCCAGGGGGTGGGTCTAGAGGGTCGAGTTTGGTTTCATCAGATAGTTCTTTTAATATTACTAAACACGTGTTTTTTGGTTTTTCGATTCGAAGTTAAGTTCTCGATTTATTCCACCGTGTCCAGACTTTTGATTCACTCTGTATATGTTGACCATGTTGAATTTAGTAACTTTGAAGTTCTGGAATATTTCTTAAAAATTCTTTAGTAGTTGTTGTTATTGTGTATTTTGTTGTAAGTTATTGTAAAGAGTTTTTGTTTTAATTGTAATGTGCGGTTGCTTAATGTACGAAAAATCTTCATAAAGTAATTTTTCTAAGGAAAAATACATAACGCATAGGAGTTTTGGTGAAAGAATCAGTATTCTGTGTGTAGGCAATGGCTTCTTTAATTCTCAAAATAGGAAGAACTCGCTCGGTGGTAGGACCGGGGAATACGCAGGATAATGGATAATTATGAAATCCAAAGTGGCTGTTTAAGCCACCGGCTCTTGAGCAGAATGTGTGGGGGCATTTTCATGGAGAACTCGTACTCTTGAGTTAGTATTCCTTAACGTTCGTTGATTGCAACCCACATCTTGGTTAGACATCACACCGCGGTAGTTCAGGAAAGTTTCTACATTATCTTCCTTCACAGTTTCAGACATTGGCCGTTTTTAGAGTTTGTGACCAGTGATGCTTCCATTGCTTGTGTCTTCGTCTCTCTTTGGACGGTAATGATACATTTAGCATTCATCCATAGTGATCAATCAGTCTTTTGGAAAGCCCTGATATGCATTGCCTAGCCGAAGCATTTTAACTGTTGCTTCCTCTCTGTACTGAATTTATGATGTCAACAAGCGCGGGATTCAGCGGGCGGTCTGCCTTTGTCATGTACAGCTTATTGTGCATTATGCTAAATACTGACCCTGGCCGTGTCCAAAAGTACATAGTGCACACTTCGAGGCTGCACACTCGAAGTCTACAAATGGAGTGCACACTAAATAGTGTACACTTCATCAAATTAGCTTTTGCTCCGCACTTGATTCCAACGCCTCATAGTGGTGGAACATGGAACATAGATAACAAAAGAAGGGAGAATTTGGCGTACTAGCAAAAATAAACATGCTTTTTTTTTTTTTTTTTTTTAGATGAATGATTTTCCAGTTATATTAATATAAATATATCGTACAGATTGACAATATGGGGTAACCATAAAATGACTTAAGTTTCTTTCATATACACTAACAGCTTCAGCTTTGCCGTACCTGCAAACATGTTTCATTTCGGATCTTTCACGCGCAGATTAACAAGAGCGGAGCGTAAATGCAATAGCTATATATATATATATACATATATATATATATATATATATATATATATATATATATATATATATATGTGTGTGTGTGTGTGTGTGTGTGTGTGTGTGTGTGTGCGTGCGTGCGCGAAAGAACAGTAGCACTGGTGGTTAGGGCGCTGACGACACTATTGCAAAGTAGCTTAGGAATTTTATTGCAAGCGAAAGTAGGCAATTTGCAAGATCGGTAGGACACCGAAAGTACTGAGGGAAGCGTTATTTATAACAATATGGCTTAAAAGTACTTTGGGAGGGAGTTCATATTGGGTATAAATGCTTCTTGTATGGAATATGACACATAGTTGTTGTAGTTCTAGTGTATTGCTCCAGTTACAGGTATAATGATTGGACTATTTCTGCCATACTGCGCTAGTAATGAAGTTCCTTAGATGCTACTCTTAGATGTTATGAAAATTAAGAGACAGTTTTATGAAAAAATACAGTATGTCTTATGTAATCGCTCTCATTGTTCGACTATACGGAAGTAATTAGTTGTTCATAATCGTTTCATAGTGGGTACAGTAATGGAATTATATGAATTAAGAGGAAGGCTAGTTTTTACTTTGGCCATTTCATTCAAGGAATCGTTCAATGAACCGATTCGTAACGAAGACAGAAAATAACGTGCCCTCCGGGGCTCTAACCCGCCTTCACTCGCTGACGCTCGCTCGGCAATACTATGTGAAAATTTTGGTACAGAAAGGAACCAACCTAGCTACTAACCTATATGTATGGGCTAAAAGGCAAGTTTTCAAAACCAGTACCGCAACATCAAATCACTGAATCGAAGAAATGAATGAAATGGCCAAAGTAAAAACTTACCAAGAGGAATTTGCGAAATCTTTGATAAATGTATGGAAAGAAATTTTTGATATGTATTTCACTTTTGGGGCAGCTGTCAAAAATGCAAAATGTACGATAATTGGCATATTAGTCTCTCACAAGTGCAAGGAAATATGGTAGCTTTGAATGGAATTTGTGTAGAATCAAAACTAGAAAATTAGGGTATCTACCTACGAATTAACATTTGCAGCTGCAGCTGTAACTGTAGCTATAGAAAAATGAATAATCTAGGTTATCATTATTATATACTAGAGCTTAATATTTTAATTCATACGGAATTAATATTTTTCATTTACGTGCAAATAGCTGTATTACCGATAGTCTAATTATCTCAATTAAGCTACATAAACCACGTAATATTTAAACACAAATGTCTTTATAGCATAATAAAGAAACTATTTGGTTGCTTTCCCTTTGCATGCTGAGAACAACGTAAATAGGTTTGTTATTTATGTAACATTTTTATATTTCATTTGTAATATCACTAAATTGTATATTTATGAACTAAATTGAGATTAGATCAACTCAAATAAATTCACCTCAACAAAAATATTAAAAGTATGGCTTTTAAAATTTTAATAGGTTATTTTATTAGATATCGGCATGTTAAGCACACAAGTATTCTAACATATTGTACATCCTCGCACACTACGCACTATGCACTCGCAGACTTGTGAACTTGGACCTTTTGACGCACACTAGGTGACGTCAGTTCCGGAAATAAGCGTACTTCAAATGTGCACTTGTATCTTTTGGACACGGCCCCTGTCTAATGTTCATCTTCCTTGCAGTCACCGCAATGGTAACACGATGGTCTGAAAGCACGAGAGTCCGCTTTCTTCATAATTCCGGGTTCGTTCGAATGAGAAGGATGTCCTGGAGCCTTTTCATTGTTCAGAACACCTCACTGTAACGTTGCATGCCATATCACTGTGCTATATGCTGGAGCAATCCCTCCTTACACTGCCTCAAGTCTGTCATATATTTCTTTGGTGTGGTTTTTTCCTCTCCCTTTCAAAAACAGAAAAGGAATCACAAAGTTCAGTTGGCACGGCGAGTTGCTAGCGTGGCTCCTTGACCTTCAGCAGAACTACTACGTGCAAAATGTGTGTGTATTCAGTAGTTAAATATCAGAGTCTTTCTTATGTTGTAAATTCTTGATACAATCCTACAAATAAAAAGAAATTATTATTACTTTATGAACATTTGTCGTACATTTAGAGTTAGTGTCATCCCTTGAACTTCCTTCCCCCCCCCCCCTTTAAAGTTATCCATAGATGAGGAAATCGTATAGAGACAGAAGTGAAATAAATTATACAGCCATTAATATTATGTACCATAGCCTTGTAAATACATATGGGTAATAATAGGAATTCAAAAATAGTAATTTGGAATTATTATTTTCAGAACCAAAGTACAATTATTAAATAATAAAAATGCTGTTATACATAGCCACGCTAAAGATTGTATCAAGTGGTTAGATGCTTACTTTGAAAATCCATTTTCTGTGAAAAGTAAGAAGCAGCCAAATATTTGTGTGGCACAAACAAACGGTAAGTGAACAAAATCGTTCTAATTATTTTTTGAATGTACATTTTCCTTTATTCTTCTTACATTATCTATGCCCAATACGATTATTATAAACTTTACTCTTTTATTCCAAAGTAAGAACTAGTAAATTATACGCGCATATCATTACAAGGTATCATATCGGGTATTCAACGGACAATAAGAAAATTTAAGTCAGTTCCAAACGGATTATTAATTTTGTGTGGGTTCTCGAGCACACTGCAGCTTTCTTGGAATGATTAATAGTTCTGTACTGTCCGGAGATTACTAATTCTCCCCATTGAAGTCGTTTCTTAATTTAAAAAAAGGAAGGAGGAATGTCATTATTAGCTTGGACCACAATTAAATTCGTCACTCGTATAAAGTAAGATTATCCAAACGTGAAGTTCTATCCTTCCAGGGGAGGAAATGTTCGTCTCATTCCCGAATCGGTGAATGGACGAGTCGTTGGTTCCGGTAGTGTATGGTTTCTATGGAGCTCTCGGATTGGATTAAATTAGCGCGTTGCAGTCATACCTTGGAATTCGTACCTTGCAGTATTGGAACTACTCGTAGTACTAAAAGAGGGATGTTAGTTTGCCTTAATGTTGCAGTACCGAATCTGGATACATCGATAGACTCCTACTGGCTAGGAGAGTTCCCTCCACCAGTAGGTATAGCTGGTAAATGGGGTTCGGCCCGTTGCACTATGAGTGTAACTCATTAGTCTTCTTCAGAAATGTTTTCTTGTATATTATTGGAATTTGAACGTAGCGAACACTTCTCAGTTACGACTTACGGAAGCTGTCTTTAGGTAGAGTAAACATACTACCATATGCTATGTTGTCTACTGTGTTAGGAAGAAAATAATGCATATTGGGATACATATTTTTTGGTATTCGTTTCGATTCAAGTGATAACCATTTTTGTTAATGATATCAATAAATGGCAAAACTATTTGTTTCTACTTTAATTCTAATAGATAAATAGCTGTTTGAGCCATTCAGCCTAAATTGATAAAAGTGAGGGAACTGTTTCAAGAAAAATGGGTTATTGAAAAGTTAGGACTTCGGTTATTGATCTGAATCAGATATCCAAACTCGCAAACCTGTCTCTCAGGCTCAAATTCAATAATTGAGCATGAGCCCTGTAATCGAATAGAAAGTCACAGTCCGAATACGCTCGATCGCGAGCCCCAATGAGATTAGTTAATAGTAGATCAAGAAAGCGCGAACCCCAATGAGGTTTGTAAATGGTAAATCAAGAAAGCGCGAGCCCCAGTGAAGTCGGTGAATGGTAAATCAAGAAAATGCGAGTCCCAATGAGGTTAGTGCATGGGAAATCTAGAAAGCGCGAGCCCTAGTTTACTTAGTGAATGGGAAATCTAGAAAGCGCAAACCCCAGTTTATTTAGTGAATGGGAAACCAAGAAAGCGCGAGCCCCAGTGAGGTGAATGAATATTAAATTGAGCAAGCGCGTATTGCCCAATGCCTACCATGTGAATGCCTGACTTCTTGGAGAAAATTATTATCGTTCAATATTGAATTGCAAGTTGAAAATCAATCTTATTTTTCTTCACACAATGTCTTCTATAGATACGACTCAATGAAGATTCAAAGTAGAAAGAACACAACTAGATTGCGAATAAAATGTGTATCTTCAGCTTACTTTGCATGTAAGTAAATTAACCGCCACACTACCAAAGCCACTGTCTAATCAGCCACACTCTTGAGATTGGTTGAGTTGAGTTTAACGTCCCGTTCAGCAGCGAGGCTATATGAGACGTGGACCTACTGATTAACGTGGAATCCGAACCACGTGAGCTCCCGCCGGGAATCGAACTCGGGTCTCCCATGCCAAAGGCGCGTACACTCTTGAGGTTGGTGTTCGTCCACTTAAAGTACATGAACTGTATTACAGTAATGTGGAAGAAAGTTTTAACGAAACAAGCACAAGTATTTTTTAAACAGTAAATAGTCTGTGTACTTTTTCGGATGTAATTTACAAGAAAAGATGTCTTCGTTGTTTGTATATTTTGGTAAATTGTATTACAGGTGTTTGTGATATTATTTTATATGTGAAATGGAAACAAGGAAATATATGTTTGGTTTGGATGTGCTATATCGTATGGTGTTGTACTAGTATAGTGAAATAAGAGAAGGTTAATAGTTTTCGTCTCCATAGCAAGTATACAATACAAACACTTAAGTGTCACGCACTCGCTTATTAAGTAAATTACAAAAGTCCATGAAAATTATTAACACAGAGCTCCTGTTGTGCTTGGATAATCCAGTGACAATATTAATGAACGATTGTGACAATTGCACGTCGGAAATCCTGCAATCACGCTCGCTAACCGTTCAACTACTACACAGGACAGGGTTGGATCGTTTAAACATGGTTTAGGGAAACAATTGGTTTAAAGAAAGAAAAAAAAAATAAACAAATAAAACAGTAAGTAAGAGCAAAAATGCCACAAATCATTGAACTTCATGCTGATGTTTCCACATGTCTCACAGCACCTATATTTCAAGATCTTTTCTTATACATTTACAAACCCAGGAAACATGATTGGAAGTGATTTATTGAAATCAGAAGTATTTTCGCTGTATTTTTCATTCAGGAAACTACATGGACTAAATTAGGTCTTTTGTAGTATGTAGTCTTTTGAAATTGCTCAATAACGTGTAGAAACTGTGTACAGTGATTTCACTTACGCAGGTGTGTCTTTTTTTTTGTCATTCTGAAATGACTTAAAATACTCACAAGAATGCAAAATCAGTATAACGTATTTCTCCCAGGTGCCCTCCGTAGATGAATCGGAAGACTCGTCACCTTTGTAATCAACGCTTCCAGGTTGAAGTCCAGGTGGAGGGCAATTTCTCTCGTGTGAAAATCGAGCAGTGGTTCGGATCCCGCTTTATGCTGTAAGTTCCGTTCTTCACAACTCTCCTGTTGCATAAGGAAGTTAAACCCAAACAAATTTAATTTCTCTTCATATGTATTCTAAATAAAGAAAGCAAATTCATTTAAACTGAAAAAATAAACTTTAAATAATAATAAAAACTTTTCTTTAAAAAAATTGCCTTTGTGGTGGACAAACACCGTGCTCGTGGGTTTTCTCGGGATTCTCCCGTTTCCTCCCACTTTCTTCATTCCACCATTTCACTCATCTCTCATCATCACCGTCTCCTTTAGCCTAACCGGCATAACTGTGAGACGTAAAACTCAAAGATTTCATTTTTTTCTTTACTATGTTTTTTTTTGTTTGTTTTGTTTTGTTTCACTGGACTTTTCTTTAATCTCATCTTTGTTGTTGTTCTAAGTGGAATAGTTAACAGTTCTCTAGTGTATATTAACTATTTCAAATCATATCGAACACGTTTTTATATTTTACTACCTAACAAATGCAAACAAGTTGAAATAAGTAATTGAACAAAAGATGTTTACAAGAAAGGAACGGAAATATTTTAGTCAGTAGTACAGTAATAATAATAATATGGACATGGAAAAACTTTAATATCACAGTGTAGTTGTTGCAAATAGGAATGAAATTAATGAAAAAATTAATAGTAGCCCAGTGAGTGGAAATTCGTTCGTTCGTTGAAGTGTTGAATAATAGTTTTGGCGGAGAATTATAAAAATTAGAAAATTAGATCAACTTGGTAGAGCAAGGTATAAATTTGATAAGGTAAAATATTAGTTAGGGAAATAGCTCTGATATTGGTGGTCTCTAAAGGTAGTTTGGTTTCATTCTTCTCCAATGAACAAAATGTCAAAGTGGCTTCGACTTTTTTTTTTTTCCTTGTTAAAATCGATGTGAACTGCCTGGCTTACATTCAAACGATCGATCCAGTATTAAGTTTTCTATTGGTTTTGTATTAGATTTCTGGTCGTTGCCTTGGCACGTTCACTGGAAAAGCCGAACACTTCAACATCTGACGTAAGATGGCGTCTTGTTGGAATCCTCTAACTCATCTGGGTGACAGGGGCCCGCGGTGGCTCAGTGGTAGAGCGCTCACCTCTGGTGCTTGGGGTTCCGGGTTCGATCCCAGCACCGGCCAAGTGAACTTTGTGGTGGACAAACACCGTGTGCGTGGGGTTTCTCGGCGTACTCCCGTTTCCTCCCACTTTCTTCATTCCACCATTTCATTCATTACTCATCATCACCGTCTCCTTTAGCCTAACCGGCATAACCGTGGGACGTAAAACTCAAAGATTTCATTTTTCAATTGCCAACACGAGGAAAGGAATACATGCTCAAGGTTTTCGTAAATATTTAGGAAATATTTGATTCTATATAGGCTAAGAAATGGATGTGTGGAGGAAGTTACAGAATATACAACTTCTTAATATCTATTCTTCATAGAATATAATGCAAACAATTAGGCCAAATCATCTAAGATGGGCGAAGCACATTCGTATGTAAAGCTGTAGTTGGAAAGGGGATCAAAGAGAGTGGAAGTGAGGTTAATAGAAAACATATTCTTAGGCGATAGGTGACAACAATCGTGACTGCATTGGCGTGGCCCAGGAGATAGGATCCAGCAGCAGACTCACATTTGAGCGCCAATAAAGCTTAGGCTGTGTAAAGTCATCAAATTGAGTATGCGATTTATACTTTGTATCACGATAACTTCTAAAAGCTGGAAGAAAAGTGAATACAGTTACCAGGAAATTTATTCCAACTCTTACCTATAGGAAGGACATTAAATCAAAATAGTGGTGAAGGTGCAAATTGTCCATCATATTTTTTTCAAGAAACCTATTTCATTTCAGTTTTGTTACTTTATATTAAGGTTATTTTTTCTGTCAGAAATGTTCGACAGGAAGGCAGGAATATGTCTGCAGTGTAGTAGTTTTAGAAGTCATTGACAAAGATGCCAGCACACACTGAAATCGTTTGATTAAAAACCCAGTTACTTCGTGATGCATAATAAGACTGTTCTTATTTGAATTATCGGCAATCTTTTACAAATACATCAGTGAAGAAGAGAATACAAGTTACGTACATTTTAATGACGCCATCATTTCTGTCATTTCCATAATGAACAAATGGAAAAGGCATTAAGCGTATAAGGTGTGATCAAAAAATATGGTGAACGAATTTTTTAGTAGCAACTCTGACGCTACAACCATTTGATGTAATTTGTCTGATCCGTTGGGACAGGAAGCGTCAAGTTGGAACATGTTTTGAGTTGTCAATCAGCGTTCAGAGCCGCTAGAGTGAGGTTGTGTTTACCGTATTTGTCGTACATCAACAATGCGTGAATATTGAGGTTTGTTTCAAGTTGCAAAAAAAGTGCCAAAGAAACTCAAGAAATATTAACATTAGTGTATGGCGACAATGCTATAACTCTGAAGACTTTACAAGTAGTATAAGCGATTTGAAAGCCAAAATGAGTCGGTAGAAGACGAGCAGGGTTCGGGACGTCCATTAACCTCAGAAACAGAAGAAAACGTGCAAGAAGTGACAAAAATTGTTCGTTCAAACACACAAATAACAATTCGAGAGCTTTCCAAAGAACAAAACATCTCGTAGGGTCCGCACAAAGCATTTTAATCACCGATTTGGAAATGAGAAGAGTGAGTGCGAAATTTGTTCCCCGATTTTTGACTGACGAACAGGAGTTTTTGGCCGGAAAAATATTCCTGTCCTGTCAACATCCACCGTACTCTCCAGATATAACATGATGCGACTTCTGGTTCTTCCCCAAAATTAAAACCGTGCTTAAAGGTAAACGTTTTGGCACCATTTATGACATTGACAAGGCCACGACAGAGTAACTGAATGCCCTGCCAAAAGAAGCCTTTCAGAAATACTTCAAGCCATGGATTCAACGCTGGGATAAGTGCATTGCTAACCAAGGACAACACCTTGAAGGAGATTAAATCAAATTCCACTAAGCTTATTACTTTGTTTTTAATAAAATTATTCACCTTATTTTTTGATCACAACTTGTATGTTTCTGGAGTATGAAGTAAGAAAAAACTGTATAATAGAGGAAAACATTCATCAATACGAAATCAATTGATTGATTTGCACACAAAACATTATATGTTCTGACTCCTTTAACTTGGCATGGTAAGGGTGAAGAGTGATTTCTGTTGGGAAAATTTCTTACGTTGTCTTAATTATTTTTCTCGTACATCAGAGCTTAATTTACTTATTTATTATTTGATTTTTAGTGCTTCCTTATTAAATTTATTTTCATCTATCTGACATATCTGTTGTAAATACAATTTCTTGGCGATATTGCTGAAAATAATCATACGACGGTGTAAAAAAATGTAGGCATCTGCTGTGTGTACATATATTGTAACATGATAACAAGAATTACGATTTTCATGTTGCAGGATCATTCCAAGAAAAAGTTTGGTTAACATTACGTGATGATGTGGGACCTGGCGAAACTGTGTCTTATGGGTCACTTGCACAAATGGTTGGATCTCCAGGTAATAGTGACGTAAAAACTTCTGATCGTTCTGCTATTTTTTTTCATTGGTCATTCCACATATTAGCATAAGTAATACGTATTCGTAGTTGTTATTTCTCAATATTTTTTGAACGGGATAACTTTGAATACTTTTCTGCAGAGAGAGTAATTTTCCATTAAATTTTAAGAAATTTACACTGAGAAAAAGTACAAGCTCTTTGTTTTCCTGTTCGTTTGTTAAAGGAAGCCGCTATGGCTCAGTTGACCGTTCATTTCTCGTGCGTGGAATCCCTGGTTCTATCCGAGCTCGCGCTAAGTGGACTTGGTAGTGTACATATCCGTGTAGTGGGTTTTCTAGGAGTTTTCCCTTTTAATCCCACTTTCTTGATTCCACCATTTCGTTCATTTCTCATCACCACCGTCTCCTTTAGCCTACATGGCATAACTGTGGGTTGTAAAATTGAAAGATTTCATTTCATTTTTCATTAAAGTTTGGCGTCCCTTTTCATTAACGAACTATATAGGGCATGGACCTACATTTTGAGGTGAAACCCGAACCACCACAACTCGCTTAGTGTTCTTCCATAGGAAATCGAACCCAGAATCTTATGCTCCAAGGACGCTTACGCTTGCAAGTAGATAAGCAGGGAGGGCTATATTGTCTTTTTTGTGAAAATTAAATAAGTAAAATTTGTACATGGTATTCTTTTAAATCAGGTATGCAGAGGTTGATTCATTTATATTGAGACGAATTTGAATGTGTCACTTACATGGGAAATGCTGTGTTTGCACCACTGGTTGTGTTCGAACTGCAGATCAGCTCTACCGACTATTGCCCGGCATCACGAGTTTCCACTGGTGACTGCGTTGCAATTGGACCGCCGGTATTGCATCCTATTCTTCTTTACAGCCTTTTCACAGGCTAGAGAGTGTGCGGACTCGACGATGGCATTTGTCCATTTCAATAGTCCATTGGGCTGGCATTTGGAATGTTAGAGAAGGGAATTTGCTGCAATTACAGTTTCCTGTTCTATACGTCAATAAAATACCAGCTATGTTTTCGCTGTGTGGCTGGGTGCCTCGTCTTGATGCAGTTCAACCTGGTTCACGTCTTGTCCATACAATGCTGAGATTTCATCCTGGTACATTTCAGTCAGGATATGAGTCTGGTTGTACATAGCATTGATTTTGACGTTTCAAGCTCCACCTTTTGGAGACGTAGTTCGCCCCTGTACGGGAAATCGGTCATAATCATGAATCCTTTTGGGAAGCTCTGTGCGCACTGGCGGAAGAACGTGCTTCGGCCTTTGGCGTCAACAAGTCTGATGTAATGGCATGAACTTTACCACATTCTGTGAGGAAAGTCCATGTCTCATCAAAGGTAACAAAAAAAAAAAAAAAAAAAAACTTCCACTGATCACCCACGAGATGACGTTCATAAGCCTCCTGCAGTTCTTTTTTCGCTAAGCCACATGACACGGTTTCAGGACGTGCACACTGCTCTTGTGAACCGCCATGAGGTGTAAATCTCTGTGAATGGCGCGGTTGATTGTTGCCTGCGATGTGCGGCATTTGCTGGCCATCGCACGCTGTGTGTGTGGGCTTTTCGGAGGTCGTCATATACTCAATCACGTGCAACAGCGGCGGGGTCTTCTTCACAGGAGACTGGTTTCTGGTGCTCGCTTCGGTTTGGTAGGCCCAGGACACTGTGTCGCATATTTCCGTATATTACGATTTACAGTGGCATGAACTACACGAAAATTGCGCACTCGATACATTTCTACAATGTGCGACGCCGTGAACTTAGCGTCGGAAAGTGTCATAATGAACACCTTCCAGAATCTCTTCAGTTTCGGCGGCATCATATATGCTCGACCAAACTGCTCTACTAAGTGACTAACAAGATACTGTTGCTTGGAAAAGAACAAGTTGGAAAAGAATATACAGTTAAAGAGTTGCTATTGTTCACGTTTGGAGTAATATCCAGTTATATGATGAAGCAGTATGGCCAGTTCAGGATGTGGGTAGATGTCTCGAGAGAGAGGTGTATAGCACGCAGTCATTGCTGAGAGACTTGTGGATGTAATTACTGTAAAATGGAGCGATAGAGCAAGAGTGGGGATAGAGGAATGGTAGCAAAAGTGGAAATAGTGTAGGCAAATAAGGATAGGACGAAAATAACGATAAATAAAATAGTACATTTGTGTACAATAAATATTGCCAGAGGGTAAAAGTGTATTAGTGAAAAGTCTAGTGCTGGTCGACTATTAAAAACATGATAGTGGCCTTTGCCACTATCATTATTATCATTATTCGGTAAGAGAAAAAGGGAAACTAAACTCTGGTACACAGCGCAAAGCATCACGCGCTAAAAACTTCAGTTTTGTCCGGTAGATGTCAACCGCTGGAGGATGTTTACTCATCTAGCGGCGAAACATGTAACTTCTACTACTTTTCCAAAAATCATGCTTCATAAATTCGCGTTCGTTCAGGAGTTATTATATGGAGTAACGGACAGACGTAATTCGTTGTCGCCCGTTAAGATGTTAACTCCAGTAACGGAGACACCGAAGCAATTGCTTTAGGTATGTATTACAAAAAAACAAAATTAAAACCCTGCTTTCGTTCAAGAGTTATCGTGTGGAGTAACGAACGGACATAAGTCACCGTTACCCGTTAAAACGTTAGCGCAGCGTTTCCCAACCTTTTTCAACTTGCGGCACACTACGGGTGTAACTTGAATTCTCGCGGCACACTCATATTATTATTATTATTATTATTATTATTATTATTATTATTATTATTATTATTATTATTATTATTATTATTTGCAAATATAAAATACCATGGTAATTTTTTTCTGTGATTACTGATCTCCTTCTCACAGAGATGAAAGCCTGATCACTGGTTTTCCCCTATGCTAATTCATTTGCTTATTTTTTATTCTAATTTTAAAATAGAAAACAATTGCAATGAAATTTAGGACTCAGATTGTTAAAAATACGCTTTCTTTTTCGAAAACTGTATCCAACCTTTCACTAAGAACGAAGATCACTAATAACGAACGAACAAAGAAATGTCTTGTACTTTTAACTTTGCTGTTTTAACCAAAACCAGTGCATATTATTGCAATCACACAGCTTGCGATGCGTCGAAGTCAAAACACAGCTGTTGAACAAAATGTTCTGTCATTCACGTGCGAATGAGTGTTCTACGAACGTTCACTTGATGCGTACCGTACAAGTGCTTCCATTTCTCGGTATTAGTATGACTCTCAATTGAAACATAACATAGCAGCTAACCGTGGAAATGTATACGAGCCGAAATACTGTCTGCTACACAGTAATAGATGTAGAATAATATATTACAATTACAGTAATTTTTTCCATGGTAGAAATTCATAGTAATGTGAAATACAAAAATATACATTTTTTTCCCTATGTCTTACAATTTGGTTGCTATGGAATTAATAATTTTGTTTCGATTTCCTCACGGCACACCAGTGTGCCGCGGCACACCGGTTGGGAAACGCTGCGTTAGCGTATTGATTCCATTAACGAACTCGATAGAAATATTCGTTGTAACTATCCATCGCCAAAATTGAATTCAAAACTTCACTTCCGTTCAAAAGTTATCGGAGTGAGACACGTACGGATGTGCTAACATTGTAATATTATACAGGTAAGTCGCTCTTGTATGATGCTACTAATGAAGAAAGAAGTTTATAGGTGTTTTATTTCAGGTTTAAGGTTGTAAGACTGGAAATATGGATAATCCCATTTGTTTCTGCGGGGTGAATGTCGCAGTGAAGGATATTTAACATGCAAACACGAAAAATTCGGTGCATGATTGAGGTGTGATGGTCTGTGTGCCGCGGTACGGGTAAATGAAGAGTCTGGGTTCTGCACGATTAACGATGATTGTTGATGGATCTAGTAGGAAGATTTGGTTTCCTCCGATGTAGAATTCAGGCTGCGTCTTTCCTCCTTTCTCTCTAGTGGTTTCTTCATTCTGAACACCAACTCGTACTTGACTGGGAGCACACTATTATACATCCAAGTACTACTTTCAGTATAGTCGACCGTGAATCTTTATTGGACATCCGTTCTGCTTTCGTAGTTTCTTTCTTTTTCTATGCTCTGAAGACGAGATCACATTCGTAAGCTTTCATGGTGTCATATACAGGGTGGCCCAAAAGTAGATATACACCCCTGCATTGATCAAGTGTAACATTCTAGATTATGGGTTTATTTGCTTCGGCTCTTCCGAGCTTAAGATGTAAGTAAAAACACAGTAAGAAGAAATAATAAAGAAACTAAGTCTACTTGATGGATAACAATAAGAGAGATTATATCATGCAATGACCTGATCAGTACGGTGTTGTATACCTACTTTTGGGTCACCCAGTATAATATCGTCTTTCCACAGTTTCTGTCGAAACTTGCCTCACCTTAACCGCAGTAACTTACCGGTTTCTTTGTTATCACCAAAGTCAAGTAGTGCATCCCTCGTCATACCACTAGGAGAGACCAGATAACATTGGCGAAGTGACTTGCTTACCCAGCGTAGTGATGACAACTAATGAGCTATTTAAAGTAAATATAAAGCAAGCTGACAGTAGTGAAGCTGTCTTGTAAATATACGAATATCTTATCTTATTTCGATTCTCATATACCGGTCGGTACCCAGTGTGTAATTATCTTACTTTTTACTCTAAAAAATAAAATATTTGAAACATAGTGCGTAAAGGTAGGCAATATTTTGAATTTATGTAAAGTTATAAGGTGTGAGTAACATTATTTTAAATATTAAAAGAAAAGTTAATAATTGTAACATCTAACTAAAAGCTCTATATTTATTTATTTTACATAAATTTATTTCATATTGTAAGAAAATAATTTTAAGTGAGATAAATAAATGTAAAGTTTTTGGTTAATGATGTTAAAATTATAAATATTTGACTTTTATTTTTGGTAACTCACAATATGGTTGCTATCTGGAATCAATGACACGGAACACAGGACCAAGTACACTAAAGGCACACGCGCTAGCTATTAGATCAGTAATAACAATGATAATATATACCGTAGCTGATCTACAGAAGTCATCTAATTTTGATTAAACTTGGCATAGGAATAGACCTTCAGTTGTTTGGTATAAATGTAAAAGTTTTTTTTTTTTTTTTCAGACCTTTGGTTTCCGATTTATTGACTATCAAAGTTGGATTTAGACTTAAAACCGATTGCTATTTAGAATAATTACATTAGGAAACATTGATCTTAAATGTTAACCTGCTAAAACGGTTAATAATTACGGTAATGTATCTTCAATAATAATAATAATTTTAAAAAATGCTAAAAGTATAAAGAAGAAATTTTTCTACAATGGAGGAACTCAATGCCAGTGGCGGATCCAGGGGGGCGATCGTCTTCCCCAGAAGAGGAAACTTTCTTATTTTATATATATAAATAAAACCCATCCCGGAGTTTGGACCTCTTAAAAGTAGTTTTAAGTAGCAGCATTCCAACCCCCCCCCCCTCAGAAGTCCATCCTGGATCCGACCCTGCTCAATACTTGTTAAAAATACTTATAATATATGCTTTGATTGAAACAGGTGCTAGCCGAGCAGTCGGAACAGCAATGGCTTCCAATCCTATTCAGATTATTGTTCCGTGTCATCGAGTGATCCGAAGTAATGGCTCAATTGGTCTGTATGCATATGGGTGCAAGAACTCTGTTAAAGTTTGGCTCTTGCAGCATGAAGGAGTGAAGCTCTCTGATGATAAAAAGATGATACAAAGAAGAGAAGTGTCCTAAAGTTACATTCTTCATTACTTATTCTGTGTATATTATATTATGATATGTACTTCGATCAGTATGAACGCCACTAAATTCAGTAAAATAATACAAATGCTTCGTTAAGTTTGAATAGGTTTTCGTATCTAATAACCATTTTCGTGTAGTAATATTTGTGTCGTAAGCAGACTAAAAAAAAAAAAAAAAAAAAAAAAAAAGTACGGCATATGTATATAGTATGTATAAAGACATTTTTACTGATATTTGCTTGTAATTTTTTATCATTCAAATGAAGCTTTCGCATATATTTTTATATAAGTAGTCAATTTAATACTGTATCAGAATGTATCTCATTTTGTATTCTTATTTTTAACATTTTGTTCTAAAAATTATTATACTCTTTCCAGCTTTTTTTTTCCCCCGTAAAATATACTTATTTGCATTCGAAATGTCATGTTTTGTCTTTTGGAGTTTATTTTGTGTGTTGAACAAAACTTTGAAATAATGAATCTGTTGTTTTATTAACTTTATTAATAAAGTACTTCGTAGAAACTAGTAATTTTTGTTGTTACTAACATGTAAAAATACATAATATATATTTTTATGTTACTTTCGTACTGGAAAAATGAAGGAACCTCTTGAAAAGTACAAGTAACATTTGAAAATAATTATCTCACTAGAAATATTGGGACTTACAATTTTCTTGTTACCTCAGTCTATTTGATTTCTCGTGTTTGTGTTGTAAAAAAAAATTAAACTCGATTCTCGTTTACAATCGTTATTAACAACGTCTTCTTTTTTTCATGTACAGGGTGTCGCACAAAAGGGTTTACACTGTTTCAACTTTAGTAACTCGAACCAAACTAAACAAAATATAATTTTTAAAAGTCACAAAGATGCAGTACCATGCCGTGCCGTAAGGGGAGAGAGAGGGGCGACGGCTCCGGACGCCGAAGTAAGGGGGCGAAAAATTCGGGAGGAAAAAGAAAAGATAAATATAAAATGGAAGAAAAAAGTAATAAAACGTGCTCAAAATCACGGAAAGGGGGTTTATTTTTGAAAATTTTCTTACGATTTGCATCAAACATGGCACTTCGCGGCTGGTCTGTCGACCTTACTTGATATGTACGGTGCATCATCGTATACTCTCGCCCCGCTTGCTGATTTTCCACGGCACGGCACTGCAAAGATATTCAAAGCATTACTGATTATGTTCTAATGTGGAGTATGTTCAAAATGCCCTCCATTGACAATACATCGTCGGGAATGCTGTGGAACAGATCACAAACGTGTGATGTTTTCCATTGGAATAGAGTCAGAGGCAGTCTCAATAGTTTCTGTCATGGGATTCAGTGTACGTGGTTTTGTGGCGTAGGCGGTGCCATTTATAGTTCCCCACAGGAAGAAGTTAGATCGGGAGATTTGGGTTGATACTTGACACTTCCTCGTCGGCCTATCCACCTCTCAACAAATGTTTCATGCAGGAATATTCACACGTTTCGATGGTAATGTGGCGGTGCGCCGTCTTGTTGAGAAAAACAAATCTTCATCTGGGTACAATTGATGAACAGCTGGCACATTTCTTTCTGGAACATGTTAAGGTACTCTACACCTGTAATTGTTCTGTTAAAAAGGAATAGCCCGACAAATTGTCTGACAGACATACCACACCACTGATAACCCAGGAAGATTAACAGTTTGTTCTTCCATAACATACAATTTATGTCGTGCCAGTACACACGGTTGTAGCGATTGATGATTCCATTCAATTTAAAAGTCGCCTCATCAGTGAAATCAGTCAACTGTCCATTATCGCAAATCTATTCACAAAATTGGAGGCGCCTATCTAGATCATCCTCATTGATTGCGTGAAGCAACTTGGGAATGTAAGGTTTCCATTTTCCTTGCTTTAAAATACGGCGAACGCTTGATTTGTTGACTCATGATTCACGCGAAGCTCGCCGTATGGACTTCTGATGGGATCTTGCAAAAATTTAAACCACTGATTCCACCCCTTTTTCGTCCACTACTGACTTTTCCTGCCACATAGTTCCTTCCCTCTCAAACTTGTTGCATAACTCTGTAATGTTACACGTGATGGTGGCACAGTATCAGATTTTCTGCACTTCTTTTGTGTTCTCAGATTTCCAGAAACACCTTAAAATCCACTTTCGTTGCTCAAAGGAAAGGTTTCCAGCCATCTTGTCAATTACTTGTCGCTACTGGCATCTGAACTGAAAATAAAAGGAAAACAAAACAAATGAATGGGAAATAAAACCAAAACAAATGAATGGCTATACACACTAGTCATGAGAGCGCCAAATAGTAATAATTTAATCAGGTTAACTTTAATACCTTCTCTGTTATTAACATTCAAACAATGTAAACTCCTTTCTACATTTTCTCGTGGCTATGTGGATATCGTACGCGCTTTTGGCGTGGGATACCCGGGCACGATTCCGGGAGGGAGATTATGTAGTTGTATTCCACATTGTTGTAGGTCCATGTCTTATATAGCCTCGCTGCTGAACGAAACTAAACTGAAATCAAATCCAAATATTTATATAAGAAACAATTGAATGTTTCCTGGCGACGTGATTCTAGTAAGTCTTGGTAAATGTATAGACATCTAACGTTTCGCATGCGGATATATTCATCTTCAGGAATTGTAATGAAGAGCCCCGAGGTATGGGCATGTATATATGATGACTATTTAGGGGCAGAGCTATGGGGGCTTGTGATTGGCTGACGGAAATGCTGGCTGCTGATGGGCTTTTGTTGTGGCTACTAGAAATGGCTTTGTTGAATGTCTGTTTTTGTTCCTGGAAAGAGCCGACCAAATAGTGCTGAGATGAAACCCATTGTCTCTATTGAGACTGTTCCTTTTCCGTGGGGTAGCTGTGGCTTCCTTTATTGTTCTGTCCCAAAAATTGTTGCAGTTGGCTACTATGGTGGTATTTGTAAAGTCAATTCTGTGTTCAAGTTCTAGGCTATGCTCTTCTAGTCCTGACTTTTCGGGTTGCTGAAGTCCTATGTATCTGTTGTGTTCTGTACATCGTTGTTATACTGTACGTCTAGTCTGTCCTATGTATGCTCTGCCACATCCGCATGGTATATGGTATACACCAGGTGTGCGCAGGTGAAGGTCGTCTTTCACTGGTTTGAGTAATATAATGTTGGCTGGAAGTTTATGAATAACTCTTATACCATGTCTGGCATCCTCATTCTTAACTTTTTGCCAACTTCTGCGTGGAGTGGTTTGAAGGTGAAGCTGTCGTTGCTGTGGTTCTTAAGCCGTTCTGTTACTTTAGATATGTTAACGATACTTTTGCTATCCGTCCACATGGTCCTGAAACACTACAGGATTCTCTGGAATGTCTCAACAGTCGTCACCCCCAAATAAAATTCACCATGGAAATGGAGAAGAATGGATGTCTCCCCTTTCTTGATATTCTGGTTCGATGTAAACCTGACGGAACGTTAGGACACACGTATTTAGGAATCCGACACATACGGGTCTTTGGCCGTGTCCAAAAGATACAAGTGTGCATTCGAAGTACGCTTATTTCCGGAACTGACGTCACCTAGTGTGCGTCAAAAGGTCCAAGTTCACAAGTCTGCGAGTGCATAGTACGTAGTGTGCGAGGATGTACACTACGTTAGCACACTTGCGTACTTAAGATGGGAGTTCTTCGTCGTAGGAAGAACAATAATGTCAAAGTGACTTAATAAAATTTTTAAAGACATATATTTAATATTTTTGTTGAGGTGAATATATTTGTGGGTGATCTAATAATAGTTTACTTGATAAATATACAAATTAGTGATTTTACAAGTGGAATATAAAAATGTTACGCAAATAACAAACGTATTTACGTTGTGTTCTTTGAGTATGCAATAGACTTTAAAATAGTATAGGGAAAGCAACCAAATAGTTTCTTTAATAATGCTATAAATTCATTTGTGTTTAAATATTACATGGTTTATGTAGCTTAATTGAAATAATTATACTATCGGTAATGGAGCTATTTGCACGTAAATGACAAATTTTAATGGCGTATGAATTAAAATGTTAAGCTCTATCATAGAATAATGAATACCTAGCTTATTCGTTTCTCTATACCTACAGCTGCAGCTGCAAATATTAATTCGTAGGTAGATAGGCCTAATTTCTAGTTTTGATTCTAAACAAATTCCTTTCAAAGCTACCAAATATACCAATTACCATACATTTTGCATTTTTGACAGCTGCCAAAAAGTGAAATACAGATCAAAAATGTATTTCTCCACATTTATCAAAGATTTCACAAATTCCTCTTGGTAAGTTTTTACTTTGGCTTTTTTTTTTATCGATTCAGCGATTTGATCTTTCGGTTCCGGTTTTGTGAACTTGCCTGTTAGCTCATATATATATATATATATATATATATATATATATATATATATATAAAGTTAGTAACTAGGCTCCTTTCTATACCAAAGTTTAATATTTAATACGCATATTATGCCGAGCGAGCGTTAGCGAGTGAAGGCAGGTTAGAGGTTCGCAGGGGATGTTCTTTTCAGTCTTGGTTACGAATCGGTTCATTGAACGATTCATTGAATGAAATGGTCAAAGTAAAGACTTGCCTTCCTTTTATTTTATATAATCCCATTACGGTGCCCATTATGAATTGATTATGAACAAATAATTCCTTCCGTATAGTTGAACAATGAGAGCCACTACATTGCATACCGTATTTTTTCATAAAATCGTCTCTTAATTTTCATAAAATTCTTATTAGATTAATAGTAGCTTTTTAGGATTATATTTCGACGAGGCGATTTGTTTCGTTACTGAGTAACCATTTTCGTAGTGGGAAGCATGTAGGAGAGACAGCGGGTATATTTCAAGAAAGATGTAGGGCGCCAAAAGCATATTGAAGTGCACACAAATGTTGAAGTGCATACAATGTACAGAACTCATTCGAGCGGGCTTATAAGATAGTAATCTTTTATTTTTTTTAACATATTATTTTAATTAGGGTTATCCACCTTGAGTACACGTGATCCTTATAAATTGGTATTTCATAGTGATATAATAGCTTTTTCCTGTAAATTTTGGCCCTCATGTTGTTCAACTCCACCATTTCTTTCCTTGTCATCCTTATAAGTGTTAACTTTTGGTGTAGATTAAGAATATGGAGACACTGTTTTGAAGATTTACGGGTAAAATCTATATATTCACAAAGAAAGAGTAACATATAAGGAACTTCAACATTAGCACAATATGGTAGAAATAGTCTAATCAGTATGCCTTTAACTGAAGCAATACAGTAGGCCTATAACGACGACAATTATAGTGTCATTGTTGTGTATTTACCGTACATAAAGGAATTATACTCAATATGAACTCTCTCCCAAAGTAGTTATGAGCCACATTATTGTAAATAGCGCTCCCTTCGGTGTCCTAACGCTCTTGCAAATTGCCTACTTTCACCTGCAATAAAATTCCTAAGCTACTTTGCATCAGTGTCATCAGCGCCCTAACCACCAGTGCTACTTTTCTTCCGGGGGATTAATAAATATTTCCTCGCGCAAGCATGCCTAATAAAATAGAACATTGCCATAGTTTAGTGGTTTTCATGCTGATAAATATTTGCAGATAGGGCAAAGCTGAAGCTCTTGGCATACATGAAAGAAACCCTTAAGTCATTTTATTGTTACCCCATATTGTCAATCTGTACGATATTTTATCTTTAATATAACTGGAAAGTCATTCATCTAAAAAAAAAAAAAAAAAAAAGCATGTTAATTTTTTCTAGTACTCGAAATTCTCCCTTCTTTTGTTATCAATGTTCAACATTCCACCAGGATGAGGCGCTGTAAACAAGTGTGGATCAAAAGCTAATTTGACAAAGTGTACACTATTTAGTGTGCACTCCATTTGTAGACTTCAAGTGTGCATCCTCGAAGTGTGCACTATGCGCTTTTGGACACGGCCTTTATTTCAACACAAGCATCTTCCATCACAAGTCACAACGTCTTATAGTGCTAACACCTTGACCCATAGAGCTGTCTCCGTAAGTGACCAGGAAAGTTTAGAAGAGAAGTTCAACAATCTTCGTTCAACGCTACAAGAGAATGGCTACAATCTTACAGATATCAACATTGCCAACAAAGTGATCAAAAAGAGTGAGGACTATCTCACTACTACCGCAATTTCCTTTCCTCGGCCGCACCACCGGCAAACTCAGCAGAATACTTTCTAGATATAGTATAAGAGTTATTCATAAACTCCAGCCAACATCAGATAATTGCTCAAACCAATGTGGCTACTAGAACTGGGGCGCGGTAATTTTGGCACCGGAAATTTTGGCACCAGTAGTTTTGACACTGTAATTTTGGCACCGGTAATTTTGGCACCATAAAACGAAGCAAACGGAAATTTTGGCACCATTTATAATTGAAGTACAGAAAATGTGAGAAAATACTCTGATGTAATAGATATTTAAATTCACATGTTATTAACTAGGACTGTTCCAGCGCGACGAATCAAATCAGTGACAAATGTACAGTCAGCGACAAAATTTCTTTCTCTTCGGTAAAATTTATTTGCCTATAACTTTGGAATTGATGGACTGATTTGAGAAGTTTTCTGTAATTTATGGAAAACTGTATCTTCTTTGAGTTGCTGAAGACTGCACTGTGTTCACTGCACTGGGTTTGTATTCTACTTTCAAGTGCAAACAGTAACAGCTGATTCGAACCATGGAAATTGAAGTACAGAGAAAAAAAATAGAAAATACTCTGGATATAATAGATGTTAATGTACCAATTTATTTTGCATCGAAACTTCCGGCTCCCCTCTCACGCATATCCCAAAGCCTCATTAAAAGTTTAAGATTGAAATTGAAACAAATCCCTGAACGTGATTGGCTTGTTACACGGCGGTGCTGAAATCCGATTGGCCGGTCAACGGAAAGCATTCGGTGTAATCTGCTCTGCAAAATAAATGGGTACATTAACATCTATTATATCCAGAGTATTTTCTAATTTTCTTTCTCTGTACTTCAATTTCCATGGTTCCAATTAGCTTTTACTGTTTGCACTTGAAAGTAAAATACAAACTCATTAGAGGGGAATTTTAACTTGCTTTGAATATATAATGAAACTGCCAATAGTATATTTACCGGTGTCTGTATTGTCAGTAACAAAAGTAATTTTCCTATGTTAAAATTTCTTCCGCGAATATCTCTCGAATGGACGCACAGATTTGAGTGCAATATTCAGGAACTTAAAGCAGATATAGTTTTCGGTAAATTTCAGAAAACTACTCAAATCAGTCCATCAATTCCAAAGTTATAAAGAAAATAAATTTTAAAGAAGAGAAAGAAATTTTTTCGCTGACTGTACATTCGTCACTGGTTTGATTCGTCGCGCTGAAGCAGTTCTAGTTAATAACATGTAAATTTAAGTATCTATTACATTCAGAGTATTTTCTCACATTTTCTGTACTTCTATTATAAATGGTGCCAAAATTTCCGTTTGCTTCGTTTCTTGGTGCCAAAATTACCGGTGCCAAAATTACTGTGTCAAAACTACTGGTGCCAAAATTTCCGGTGCCAAAATTTCCGCCTTTCACTAGAACTACCAATGTGGCTCAGTCCTGTCTGGTCGTCCTTTTTTAGTAACAAAAATAGACATTCAGGAAAGCCATTCCTCGTAGCCACAACAACAACCAATCAGAAGCCAGCATTTCCGTCAGCCAATCACAAACTCCCTTTCATAGCTTTACCCCTAAATAGTCATCATATATACATGCACATGCCCACTTTTCGAAGCTCGTTAAAACCGATCAAAGTATGTTGCGTCATTTTTATTCCATTTATCTCCATCGTCCGCCATTTTTTATTCTATTTATACTAGAATAGAATATATTTATACTCCACAATGGCGCTGTAAGGATATCATCATCTTGACGTTTTTTTACAATGTGGTCATATTGTCCGCGTGAATTAAAATATATACGTACCAGTAAAAATAACGTGTACCAAAAGTGAAGGATCCCCATGATGTTCACCAACAAGAAACAGGCCTTCCTATACTTTCCAAAATTACAACATGCCCCCAATTTCATATATATAAAACAGGATCACGCCAACAAGTGTTAAAAGTAAAGACCTCCCATGGCAGATCACCAAAAAAGAAAATTGCCTTATACATTCAAAAATTTCAACATGCCCTAGGAATCTAAACCAAAATAGAAAGTTACAGAAATAATACTACACCAAAGTGGCACACCAGTTTACATTCTTTCAATTACTATTCTCTATTGTTTCTTTTAAAGAAGGGCCAAAAAGGGTAAATTTGGGGGATGGCATCCAAGCTCTTGGGCTGGACAGGTGCCTCTGTTCTGAGTGATATTTTTAGATAGAACAGATCACAAGTCTAAGATGCTAATATGCCACCGTAGCTCTATGACTAATACTTTTTGGAGATATACACCTCAGGCCCGTAGCCAGCCCAAAAATGTAGGTGGGCCTGGCTGAAGTTAGGGGGCCCGATTCAGCCATATGATAGTTCACCATATTATAGTTCATTTGTAAGCCTACCGTGAAAATTTTAGGGGGGACCGGCCCCCTAGACCCCCTGGATACGGGCCTGATTCACCTTCAAGGGCTCATTTTGTCCCAGTCTTACAAAATTTGCATACCTCAACGCATGCCGATTATTGCAATTTAAAACCCAACTTCTGCGTTGACTTGAGTAAACTCATTGATGTAATGGTACGTAAACGGTAGTGTACAACTTCTACCCAGCTAATATTATTATATATAGTCTAGCGTATACTTACCTTAAAATAATGAAAGTACGAGCACATACGGGATTATATGCTATGTTTTTGAAAACGATTGAGCGTATACCTCCGAAAAATTCTAGCATTACATGGCTACGTAAGCCGTTAAGTAATGAGCCCCTACATTCCATTTTCCCACATTTTCGTCAAGCTTGAGCGATCCCGAGGGACTCGAGTTTTCTGTTTCTATGAATAAATTCATCTCTCAAATGCTATAAATAATATTTAGAAAGCGGTGTTTCTTGTACCCTTTTCTCCAGTGCATTGGATATTGCGGAAGATGGTGCTTGCTTGTATTGATCCATACAATAATAATTTGATAACCAATGAAGAAATTATTTTTCATTTAGCATAATGTTCTGTTTGATATGAAGTAACAAAAATAGAAGAGATTATTTCCTTTCACAATTCAATCTACGTAAATAGAAAGACAATGGAATAACTAGATGCTGGCACAAATCCTGAGTTTTTGTGCTGTTCAGAGTTGCTAGTTATATATACATTTATGTGTAAATCTGGAGATTTTTCATTGCAATACGGCAAATAAGATCTGGTATGATCTACGTATCTATTGCATTGTAAACAAACACGTTAATTTAAAATTGTGCAGTGGAAGCTAAGATTAAAATAAGGACCTTGTACCCGAAAGATCTTGTATCTTTTTATTTATATGAAAACAGTAGTAGATAACGAGATTTTTTTTAATGGATTCAAAATCGGAAGAGTATACAAGGTATCCCAAAAGTAATGGCGAAAAATGAAACCACAAATTCCTGACATCAAAATAAGAAAAAAAAGTTTATATGACGCATAATCCAGAAGTGGATAGGGGCCAGTGGCGTGTGGTGAAGGGCTTTGTTTGGGTAAGCAATCCTAAGTATAAAATTATTACGAACGCCCCCCCCCTGCTAAACTTAAGCCTGTCCTCTCCGCTGGTCTAATGGCTATTAGATGCACCAAAAGTGCATGGGGGCCCCGGGTTCGATTCCCGACCGACGGGAGGGTACATAAAATTTAATTTCACCATTTTTCACTTTCATAAATTATACGCCTTCTTTAGCCTAAAAGGCATAATATGGGACGTTAAATAATAAAAAGAAGTAATTTCATTTTATATTGAGAAAATTTAATTGCAACTTAAACTGTATTGTTTCAACTTAATTATTTGAAAATGGATAATAATGATTCTGAATATGAATGTGCTCTTGCTTTTTATTATTAGGACAAGTAAAGAATTAGAGCTATTAATTAAGCATGGTTTCATCCTACAGTGTACAGAAGGCCGAAGGGTTGGGCACAACCAAGCACATACGCAGAATTTTTGTTGGGAGGGGACCAAAGTTTGACAATAACTTACATCACCTTTTGTAAAATCACCCCCCAAAATTTGACTAAATTTACGGAAAAGTCTCAATTTCGGGGTGTCCGGACCCCCGGATCCACCCTCTGTGTACGTCCCTGAGCACAACAACTAGTAAGAGATAAAATGGGAGAAATAAATATGAAGCACGCAAATACAAGTGAAGATAAAATTCTTACCTCTTTTATTTGAAGTGTAGTTGAATCATCCTCTGTTTTTGCTAAGTCTTCTATGACACTGTCACAAAATTCTTGATGCTGTTGTAGGAATGTTAACAGTTCCTTCTCCAATGCTATCAGAGGTAGATTTGTAAGTCTTTCCTGCCCTTGCGTGTTGCGTGCATAGTTCTTAATGTTTTTCAGTTTTTAAAAACTTCGTTCCACTGACGCACTACTTGCTGGAATTGTTAAAATTAATTCACATAACTTTGTCACTTCACTATATGCCTTCTCCAGCTCATTGGTTTTGACGAAACGCAGAAGATCATTGGCCGATTTATGATGCATGTCTTCCGACAAATATGTCACAATTAGTTGTGATCTTAAAGCACTGAAGTCAAAAACAGCAGCATATGTTTCTCTCAAAGACTGAAGTGCTATTTCTGGAAAACATGTTGTGTATTTTTGAAAGTTCTTTGCATTGAGTAACTCCAGAAAATGCAGGGACTCCAAATTACTGAATCCTTCTCTCAGTTGCTGTAATATTACTTCGAATATTTCACAATACAGACATTTATATTGCATTTTGCAATCCACACTACCGGCGCTTTTTTGATGTTTTGTTGGTGGTTCTTGGGCTTCACGTATTTTATTCCAAAATTCCTCAAATGCTTCTCTCTTGTTTTGCAGAACTCTTTCGAATTCCTTCACTTTATCTACACAATAACCAACGTCAGAAGCTTTAGTCTGCTAAATATCATAAAGGGTATCCGTAACTGGGAAATACAGGCAAATACTTCTAGTCAGCCATTGTAGTAATGAAGTCACCCATTGTACTTAAAATTCCCCGAGCTGCTGTAAAACATTCTTGACCCCAATTCTCTTTGGAGCTGGAAATAATTTCGAAAAGGTCCATAAGTTCTTTCTTGTGCTCATAGATCGTTTGAACAAAATTGTAATTCCAACGTGTCTGTGAAACATGGGGCAGTCTCTTTTGTATCTTTACATCTAGAGCGTGGGTTCTCTTCATAGATGTAGAGAAAAATGCAGCAATTCCATTAAGGGTTAAGAAAAATATGCGATACTCTCTAACTTGAGATGCTGCTTGAGGGAGAACTAGATTCAATCTATGAGCAAAACGGTGAACAAACAAAGCCTGTGGATGTCTGTTTTACTCTAGTTGTAGACCGTTCAAATGACTCGCCATCACAGTTGTGTAATGATATTGTGCAGTTTATTGAAAAAAAAAAAAAAAAGAAAAGAAAAGAAAAAAAGATGAATTTTTCCATCTAGGTACATCCTTCATTTGTAGAACATGTTTACCAGTTGTGATCCTGAATCTAAAATGTTCATTTAAGAATAACAAGACAATTTCCAATTCCAAAATAATTTTAGGTCAAGAAAAGAAATCAAAACTAAAAACAGAAAGACAAACAGGTACTGTCCTACAAATGAAGGATGTAAAAGTGAGAAGAAGGGGCCTATATAAGTGGTCAAAGAGATATTGAAAGGGCTTTTTGCAAGGGAGTGTAAGGCAGATTCGTTTAGATTATTCGTTAGGCTGCTCATGGAGATAGTTTCAAGCTCTGGATTCAAAAGGGACAGGATGGCGAAAATATTCCTTTTGTAAGTTTATCCTTTTTATTAACAGCAATATCTTATCAGAATAGAAGCTCACATAAAGACAGAATGGCAGGTCTCCTGCTAATCATGATTTAAAATGATAAAATAGTTTTCTTATTGTAAATAATTTTATGGTAAAGGTCATGTAAAATTTAATATTCAATGACCTAATAAAATTTCATTATTTTGGTAATGGAAGTCATACTTTTCATAAACGGCTCCTCTAAATTTATATAAGAAGTAAAAGTAGTTAATATAAAATACAATTTAACAATCTAAAACACTATGCTACCTTAAAATTCGTCTCCTCTTTAACAAAATTCTATTTTTTCTAGTAAAAGATAAAGAAATAAATAAAGAGGGATGAAACAGTTGCACCATCATAGCTTTGCGTGACCAACTTTTCTACACAGTTATATTCTTTCATGAGGTCACTCAAGGCTTCAGCTGTCCTATTCTCCGAAATATTTAAAAATCTAGAAAAACCTTTTGTGATTTCCTCTTCTACTATAACGTATCTCATGACTACAGAGAGCTGAGCCAAACTAGCGACGTCTGTAGTTTCGTCTACAGATATAGCTATAAACTTTGTTTCTTTGGTTTTTTTTTTTTAATATGTGTCATCATAACACTACTGATTGATTCAATTAAATCATTTTGTATAATATTTGACAATCCAGTGAATAGTGTTCTAGTTTCTACGAATGTTCTCACAAGGGAACCTTCCAAAAATGATAGTTGCAGTGAAAGATGTGACCTATGCCAATTGAAAGAGCTGTAATACAGATGAGCATTCCCAAAAAATTAGCTGCCCATAGCAATAGGTTCAAGAAATATAAGGGGTGGAAGTTCGGGAAACAGCAAGGTTGGACAAGGGGGAAAAAGTGCAAATTCCGCAAAAAAAAAAGGGGGGGGCACGGCAAAATACAATGCTGACGAGTGATGTATAGAAAGACTACTTGCCACAATAGGGAACAAATGAAGGCCACCAGTGGGATTAACAGTGTTACCAACTGCAATGAAAAGTACATGTTTTGCGAAGAGCACTATATGAAGTGAGTGCAATATTCAGTGACAATCTGCCATGTAGAACATAAGATATGACGTGTATAATCAGTGGTACAATCTAACAAAAGAGAATAGAAAAAAACAGAAGTACGAAAAATACGAAGTTGGCCATAATGCGCCATATTTGATCACGAGCTGTGCATATTAGAACGAACAAAACAAGAAAGCACCAAGTATGCAGGAAACCGACGTACCTAGAGTCGAAAAGAAAAACGAGTTCCATAGTTGGCATCGCTGGCCATGAACATCCAGACAAGTCTAATATAGTTAGGCCACTCGCTTCACAAAAAGAAAATTCCGGCAATAGGCATCACTCGGAATGCATCAATGCTAGAGTGATTGAAATTGTTGGGTTGAGCCAACAACCGATAATAGAAGTAGTGAACATTATGTCATGGTTGGGTCGTATGTGGGAATATACAGAGTGACCCACTAAACTTTGTGACCTTAAAGATTTGCGAAACGAACAAAAATGTGACGGATCCAGTTGTGCAGGAATGTACCAATGTCAGGGGGTGATAGAGGTCTGTGAGAAGCAAGTGCCCCCGGATCCCAAATAACTTTTTGGGAATGCCCAGGAGCCAACTTCAAACTTTCAAATGGCAACAGGGACCGAGTGGTACCTCTCTCGATAGATCTTGGAATGTGCAACAACACCTATAGGAAACATTTGCTATATGAAGCATGTTTTCAAAATAGCCGCCACAAATATATGTTGTGTCTTAACATGGCATCGAACATTGTGATCTCAAATTGTTGCGAAGCGAAAAGAGGTGTTGCAAATCCAATTGCACAGGAATGTACTCTTGTCGAGGGCCAAGAAAACTTTGTAAAAAGCAAGTCCCCCAGTGCCCCCATCATAAGGCTCGAGGGGTCAACTGCAACATTTCAAATGAGAACAGGGGGCGGATGATATTTCTCTGGATAGATACAACACCGCCTATAAGAAACATTTGCTATATGAAGCACGGGTTTTAAAATGGCCGCCAAAACTGCACGTTGTTCTTGTCACCGAAAAGATATTTTTGGCGGCCAATTTGAAATCCCATATAGTAAATATTTTTGATATGCGTTGTTGCATATTCCAAGATTTATCGAAGGAAATATAACTCGACCGATGGTGCTATTTGAAATTTTGAAGTTGGCCCCTGAGACCCTATGACGGAGGACTTGGGGGCACTTGCGTCTCACAAAAGTTTGTCGCCCGCTGACATGCATACACTCCTGCACAACTGGATGTGTCACATTTTTTTCGCTTTGAAACTATTTCAGTCGCAGAGTTAGGTGGGACACTCTGGATATATCATATAGGCGTTGATAGTACTGCAGAGAGCAACACACAGCAGATCAAGCCTTTGATTATGTTTGTTTTCTACAGGTGTGGATATGTGATAGGAAGACCACCAAAGGTTCCGACACCTCTAGAGTACTGTTTCGAGACATTCACAGGCGATTATTGTACCATGTGTGACGGATTGGTAGTATTCCGCTGTGCTCACTGCAAATGTATCTTCTGTTTGGACCATTGTCTCATCGAACAATTGCACGTACAATTTGGACGAGCATGTACAAATGATGCGAAGGCTAATGCCTGTTGCCGAAATTTTCTTTTTGTGAATCGAGTGGCCTAACTATATTAGAATTGTCTGGATTTTCATGGCCAGTGCTGCCAACTTTGGAACTCGTTTTTCTTTCCGACTCTAGGTACGTCGGTTTCCTGCATAGTTGGTGATTTCTTGTTTTGTTCGTTCTAATATGCACAGCTCGTGATCAAATGTGGCGCATTATGGCCAACTCCGTCTTTTCCGTATTCGTACTTCTGTTTTTTTATTTTCTTTTGTTAAATTGTACCACTGATTATACACGCCATATCTTATGTTCTACATGACAGGTTGACACTGAATATTGCACTCACTTCATATAGTGCTCTTTGCAAAACATGTACTTTTCATTGCAGTTGGCAACACTGTTAATCCCACTGGTGGCCTTCATTTGTTCCCTATTGTGGCAAGTAGTCTTTCTATATATCACTCGTCAGCATTGTATTTTGCCGTGCTCTCCTTTTCTGCGGAATTTGCACTTTTCCCCTTGTCCAACCTTGCTGTTTCCCGAACTTCCACCCCTTATATTTCTTGAACCTATTGCTATGGTAATCTAATTTTTTGGGACTGCTCATCTCTGTTATAGCTCTTTCAATTGGCATAGGTCACATCTTTCACTGCAACTATCATTTTCGGAAGGTTCCCTTGTCAGCTTCTCATCGTACTGACACAACAACTTGACAAGCTCGACATAATTTCTTCTGTTACTAGAATCAGATGATTCATCCTGTTCCCTGAAAGCCAGTTCTTGTTTACCTAAGAAACACACTTCCTCTAAAAGTTTTTCGTCATTTTATGCTCTTTCAAAAAATGTATAGGGTACTTATATTAGTGTAGAACTAATACCGCTTGAGTGTGCGAAACTGATCACGGCGCGGCCCAAGAGTGACTTTCACACAAACGGTAGATATTAGCAGCTGATGATAATTAATATATATATATATATATATATATATATATATATATATATATATATATATATATATATATATATATATATATATATATATATATATATATATATATATATATATACAGTGTAAACCTGAGCGTCAAGGGGGGGCTATAGCCCTCACCTTGGATCCGCCACTATATATATATATATATATATATATATATATATATATATATATATATAACCTTGTCTACCTGCAAGTATGTAATCCTGATTATTAAGTCTGTCTACGATCTTATTAAAAATATCCAATTTTAATATCAATTGAGGGGCTTTTCGGAAAATATCTCTCGTCGAAACAAAATTTTTCTGAAGAATGAAAAGTGAGCTTTCTCTAGTACACAGTATGAGAAACTGAAATTATATTTCCTGATACGTGTATATCTGATATCTTTTAAAACATTCACAAACATGCAGCTTTATATTCATTTTTCTGAAGAAAAAAATCGACAAGGGTTGTTTCTGCTAGAAGTCCCTCGATTTATGTACTACAATGGTACGAGCGAAATAGAGCAGGAACTAGATTTCCAAATTGACTTCAAGAAAGAATGACGAACAATTTGCCATCCACGTTTTTTTATATATGTATATTACCACCTTTCTCGCTTAATACTTACTGTAACGGTAAGAAAAAAGAGCAAACAGTAAGATATGCCACATACATTTATAAATGATCAGTTTCTAAACTGTTAAATCTTATTTACAGTAGCACTTGCCTATTATTAACCCTAGATTACAAAGCCTCATTTTTTGTCACGTCGTCACAAAGCCTTCGTAATTTTTACGACGCAATGGTTTCTTATATATATCTACTTGATTTTTGTATATTTTCAAAATTTAAAAATTATCTAGGATTTAGTTGTATGTCTATATCACAAATATATATATCTTGTTTGTTTACGTCCAGTGCAGGGAAAATAAAAAAAAAAATATTTTCGCCACATGTGTATTTGGAAATTTAAAAAATATGGTGCCTGGAGAGGAAAAATTGAATATGAACTTTTTTTTTACTTTCTAACTATATTTTGTAAACTAGAATATATAAGGTAAAATAAAAAAAAATACACTTGAGTATGGAGCAAGAAAACATGTTTAGGTGGAACCGTAAATATCGTGAAGTTTTAACACTGAAAAACGGAAAATTTTAAATATTTCACAGTAAAAGTTAAGAAAGTTTTTTTTTTTTTTTTTTCAGTTTGATTACAATGTTCATATAAAACTGTTCACATAATATTGTTCAAATAACACTGTTCCGACCATTAGCATTTGCATATCTTTAGTCTGTATCGCAGTTTACACAGCAGATTGCTCTTATGTTCCCCACAAATTGCATTGTGACAATGGTTGCAGTAATTGGTAGTCATTCTTTTCTTGGCAGAAGGACAAAAGGAACAGATTTTCGTTGCACCTGCAGGGCAGCGACCATTCGCATTTACAGGTTCCCAGATTCTCGGAGATCATAGTACTAAGTTTCTCTGCAGTGACGGTGTTTGCAAGCGAGTTTTCATGTGTGGAGTTGTTAGTTCCATGCACAGTTCTTTCATGGAGATCTTGCGTTGTTTGTGTGTTGTGGAAGAACCATGTACATGAACCATAAGTGTCAGCGGCAGGGGTGCGTCAGCGGCGGATGGTACAGAGTCAAGAGTGGCGGACGTGGATGTTGAAAAAGAGGGCGTAACATTAGATAATGGGACAGAAAAGGGACAATACACAGTTTCTCTCCGTTTTCTTTTCGTTCCTGAAAGTGATCCTTCAGCAGATGACTCTTTAGAATCCAATGCACTTTCACTACCATCTAATGTATAATCAGGGTCGGCGACTGTGTCATCCATGTCTTCTACTTCGTCATCTACTTCATCTTGCTCTACTTCATCTTCCACCCCTTCATCACTTTCAACAAATAATGCTTGATGTCGTTGTCATCTTCGTTGTCATCATAATCTGACAAATCCTCATTCAATAACTGTCTTATGCGGTCTATTTTCCGCTCTTCTCCATCTCCCATGACACTGACAATATATATCAACCCAAAGAGCCACCACTATGTACACACTACAATTAGAACAACTTGTAGAGTAAAATTCTAACGTAAAATAAAAAAAGTAACGTAATCACAAAGCCTTCGTAAATTTTACGACGCACTGCTGAAATGAGGCACATACATCCGATCTACGCGACTGCCAAACTAGAAATGACATCTATCGGCTATGGTAGGAAGGTACTGGGGAAATGGCAATGCTCGGAAATGTGGTTTTTAAGTTCTATCGTTTTTGCAAATGGCGCGTCGTAAAATTTACGAAGGCTTTGTAATCTAGAGTTAAGATTGTGTACAGTTGCTATAATACAAAAAATCTATAATAAGAAACGTAATAGAAGGAAACCATATGCTTAAGGAATCTCTACACAAGGGAACAAATTATTTAATTTCTAGAATTTGTTCTCAACAATGTTAAGCCACTCTTATATCTTAAGAAAAGACAATAATTCAGAATGAGACAACTATAGACCTATAGTTATAATCCCTGTAGTAGCCAAACTTGTTGAAATTTTGCTCAATGGTAGAATAGGTAAATATTTTGAGAGTAACTCATTGTTCAGTAGCCCCCAATTTGGATATAGAGAAAGATTAGGTACAACTAAAGCAACAACTTCTTTAGTTAAAGATCTTTTAAACAGCTTAGAAAGAAAATATATTTTTTAAAGTTATATTTTATGACTTGTCAAAAGCGTTCGATACGATATCTTATAAGATTATTTCAAGTAAATTAAAATATTATGGTTTTCAACATGATGCGTTAAACCTTATTAAATCATACTTATCAGACAGATATTAAAAAGTACGATTCCATAATTCGAACTCCAAATACTTGCTAGTAGGTTCTGGGGTACTACAGGGGTTCTGGGTCCCATTTTATTCCTTATTTATATCAATGACCTTCCCAAAGTAGCTACTATTCCCGCTGAAGGCTATCTTTTCACTGATAACTTTGGAGTCTGTGTAAGTTCTAAATCAGTTGTCGAAAGAGAACAATCAACCCAAGATATAACAGCTGTAGTTGAGAACTGGAGTATTGCAAACTAATTGGGCCTTATGCAGAATCGTTTAGTGCAATACTAAAGAGTTCGACTAACATAGGTTTCCTGCAGTAATCAGACCTTTAGTATGACGCTAATCTAACGTGAAAACGACTCTGCATAAGGCGAATAGATTTTAAACCTAAGTGAATTACAAGATCTTGATGTTACAAATAACAATCTAGATTACATAGAAAAGGATTCTAAAGTTAATTATTTTTTGGGGGGAGGGATTTGAACTTGATTCAAAATTAAACTGGTACAATCACATTGAAATCACGGCAGGTAATGTAACCATTGTTGCCAGATCCGAAGATCAAAAAGTAGAGTGTCTGTGCTCCAAACGTAGCAGATTTGAACTATATGTAGCCCAAATATATAGAAATGAATTATTTGGCAAGTAATGACTGGTAATAATGATATAATTTTTAACATGAGCTGGAAGATATGCTGGACATATTGCAAGAAATTGTTGACGAAAACAGTTCTAGACTGGATACAGCGAGACAAAAACAGCCTAGGAAACGCCCGCATACAAGAAGGTGTGACGAAACCAAGAACAACTGGGGAGTAACCTGAAAAAAAATGCCCCAGATAGATAGTTGTCAAGAAGGCTTGGAAAGACCTTCATCCAACAGTAGATTGATAATGGTTGATTATGATTATGATGATTTTATTATATGTGGAACTCAGAGGTAAATTAAACCAAGTTAATTTCGTAATTCTACAGGAGAAGCGAAAAACCGTTTCCTTAAGTAAGATCTATAGTACTGTTTTTTACTTATACTAAGTAGTTACGAAGTAGTAGGATGTTTTAGACTTATATTATTACAGCACTAGAAAGAACATAGTCTATTAAAAAATTATTCTTAACTCAATTTCGACCAAAAAATGACTTAGCATAGTCTACTTCTAAAGTTCATTTATATATATATATATATATATATATATATATATATATATATATATATATATATATGAACTTTAGAAGTAGAATATGCTAAGTCATTTTTTGGTCGAAATTGAGTTAAGAATAATTTTTTAATATTCTATATATATATATAGTCCACATATATATATACTTTTACTAGAAAAGGTATGCTAAAAATGGATCCAAAATTTAACGAAAATGGTACAGCGAAAAAAAAAAAATATTTTTGACCTTTCAATCCTTCATATTGCAGCAAAACTACGAAAATTAACACAAAAGAAAATTAGAAAGTTCAGAATTACTTGTTTTGGCGAGGGAGAGAAAATAGATACAAATAGCTTCGCAAGTAATTTTCAATCAGTATAAAATTTCAACGTAATGAACGCACGATTAGTTTTCTCGAATAAAGACCACATGCACCGCTGAGAGCTCAGGTAACCAACTAATAAAAGCTATACTATTTAACAAACAGCTTTTTTTGTGTTACACAAACCTAACAATGTTTTGTGATTTTATATATGAAAAAAATGTAGCGTATTTTAAAGATATATAGTCCGCAAATAATTAAAAGTAGCCCAAAAAAGTAGCATGTCGCCTAACATAAAATTTTTGTAGCGAGAGTACTTGAAAAATCTCCCAATTCGCTACTTGTAGCCAGGCCGGTAGCCAGCCCAAAATGTAGGGGGGGCCCGGCCTAAGTTAGGGGGGGCCGATCTAACTATATTATAGTTCATCACCATATTATAGTTTATTTGCAAGCCTACCGTGAAAATTTTAAGGGGGCCCGCGAAAATTTAGGGGGGCCGCCCCCCAAACCCCCCTGGATACGGGCCTGCTTGTAGCAAAATCTGGCAACACTGAATGTAACAAAGAGTATATACATGTTGAGAAAATTAAAAAGTTGCGTTAGTTTGAAAATCTTAAGAAGAATTGTTTACTTTGCCCAAATCCACAGCTTCCTATCATGTGGTACTATTCTTTGGGGTGGATCTAGTAACACTCATAAGCTTTTAGAGCTGCAAAAGAAAGCTGTCAGATTGTTATGTAGTCTTCTTTCTCGCAGTTACTGCAAACCTAGCTTTAAGCTACTCAAAATGATGACTCTTCCTGCTACTTTTGTGTTTCAATGTTTAATGTGTGTAAAAGAAAACAGAGATAACTACCCTGAACATTCCAGGTATCATTCATATAAAACAAGATACAGAAATAATATAATGAATACCAAAACACAAAAGAGTTTCATTGGCACATCCGCAAAATTATTCAACTCTCTCCTTAAAGCACTGAGAGATGCCGAAGTAGGTACTTTTAATAAAAGTAAGCTTAAATCACTCTTATTATATAATTCAATATGTGATATAGAAGAGTTTTTCAAAATTACAAAGTAGTTAAATAAGACATTCCTCATTTTGAGATTTAAAAAATATATAATGATAAATAAATAGAAGTATATAGTTAACGGATCATCTCCAAGTTTCAAGAACAATATAGGAGAGTGAAAACGTTTCAAAATAGAAGTGACGACATGTTTTGTTTGTAACACGGATGGTTTTAGAAAACTGAAAACGAAAACAATCCTAGTTCCAACTTTCAGTTCCGTGAAAGGTAGAAATGAAAGTGCAATGAAAGTACTATAAAAAAAAACCTTAGACAATTTAGTCAATTCGTTCAAAGATCTGTCAACCACACGCCTCCTAGTGTCTACTCGTGCTTACTCGAGACAGGATCAGTGACTTCGGAAAAGTGTTGTGCAGCACCTGGTTGCAATGGACGCTATAATAATAATGTAAGTACGCTATCAAGAACTCTGTTAATAACTTTAGTGAAAACCACATAAGACAGTCCTAACGTGTAAACGAGAATGTGAACCTCTCAAGATATCATGATACTATTATTCATTTTATAGGCACCTTGATGATGGTTAAGTTTATATTAACTTTGTAACGCATAATTGTAATAAATTAGTTTTCTTTATATCATGCCTATGAAAATAAGTTACTAGCTCTATACTACCTCCCTCAATCTTAGTCAAAGTCAATCTCAATCAATCTTATTTTTTTAAGTATTTCTTATAAAGTGACAAATAACATAGAATTGAAGAACAATGAGAAAAATGAATTGACATGTGTAGTAGTTACCTATAGTATTGTGCTGAAATCGCTATTCTTTATATTGCATTGGAATCATAATCGAGAATGTATATATATTAGAATATGTATTACAGTTATATCTAACAAGGGACATCACCCAATTGTCCGGCTCCGATTTCAATGAAATTTTTATTGCTGATTAGAGGACATGTATTCATTACTTGTGATGATAGAAATTTTTGCCATGGTGCAAGTTTTCTATTTTTTAATAATTTTTAAAGGTTGGGATGTGGTTAATAGAGATTACTACAGAAGTCCCTTACTACCCTTTGTAAACGGAGTGTTAATGAAAGAACAACCATGTGGATACGTATAGGGCCTAGAGGGAAGTCGTATGGTACGTATGGCCTTGACGGCAGCCATCTTGAAATCTGCCATTTTTAATTAAAGTCAAGTTTTTAAAATAGGAATAGGGCAATATGACACATAATTTTGGGCTAGAATTTAATCAGAAAGACAATGGTGAAGTTAGTTTTAAGATGCGACCATTTGGTGAAAAGTTACAGGTATATTAATTGTTTATACTTACTGTGTGGGTAAGTCCCTTACCTCCGCTTCTAACCCGCGTATTAATGATAATAAGTGGATAATGGTTTCGGTAATACATATTATGCCTAGAGGGAAGTAATACGATAAGGGTATCATTGACGGCAGCCATTTTGAAATCCGCCATTTTGAATTAAAGTGAAGTTTTGAAAACTGAAAACCATAGCATTTGGCACCACATTTTAATAGTAAATTTTCCCCAAAAGCCAATGGTATGCTTATTTTTGTTCTATAGTTAACCAATATGAATTTATGACTCTTCTACTGTGCACGAAACGTCCATTATTCGATCTTTCAAATTTTCAACTCTCCTAATTTTCATCGCATGTTTTAAGATTCCAACTGGCACTTTGCAATTGTTTCCATGGCTCATGTTTTCTAAATTTATTTTCTTTTTTTAAGAGTTGCGATTTGTCAGTTCATGAATAGTGTTGGGATAAGCATCCAGCAATCTTTCTGAAGTTTGAAGACTTGCCATGTAATTACTAATTTCATAGGCAATGTAATTATTTATTTCCTATACCTGCCCTTCAAAAACTCGTTTACTGACATGAATCATCGCAGAACGAAAGAACTCCAACTTTGCATTCAGACAATACCGAAGACGTAGCTTGTAATGGATAGTAGATGAGACGAGAAATAAGTTGAAAATTCACTTCAAAAAAGGAAACGAAATATGATTGTTGTGTAAATCAATGGTCTTTTGTTTTGTTTTATATTAATTTGTTTATTGTATATTTATTTATGTATTTATTTTCTATGGCAATATTTTAGCTAGTCAGACAAAAAAGTAATTCGTTTTCTAACGATTGTTGTCGATGGTTCATGTTTGTAAGATTTATAATCAGTATTGATCAGGAACTCGTTTAAGTTACATCTCTTTATAAACAAGTTACCTGTTTTCATATTTTGTTCACGGTATAAACAGTGTGTTGGGAACAGTCATATTATGTCTCTTTGATATTTTCTATCATTGCTGCTGTTCCTTTAAAGTTATAAAGTCGTATTTATTTTTTTAAAAAATACTGTTTGTCGTTTGCGCAACATGTAGGCTACATTTCATGATAATTTTGAGTTCTTGTTACACCAATTTCTTATAATTTCATTTGTATTTCTTTACAGCGCATAGGTCCATAGGTACCTCATGTACTCTGGGTTAAAATAAATAATTACACTGCCTAGGAAATTAATAATTACATGGCAAGTCTTCAAAATTCAGAAAGATTGCTGGATGCTTATCCCAACATTATTCATGAACTGACAAATCGCAACTCTTAAAAAAAGAAAATAAATTTAGAAAACATGAGCCATGGAAACAATTGCAAAGTGCCAGTTGGAATCTTAAAACATGCGATGAAAATTAGGAGAGTTGAAAATTTGAAAGATCGAATAATGGACGTTTCGTGCACAGTAGAATTAGTCATAAATTCATATTGGTTAACTATAGAACAAAAATAAGCATACCATTGGCTTTTGGGGAAAATTTACTATTAAAATGTGGTGCCACATGCTATGGTTTTCAGTTTTCAAAACTTCACTTTAATTCAAAATGGCGGATTTCAAAATGGCTGCCGTCAATGATACCCTTATCGTATTACTTCCCTCTAGGCATAATATGTATTACCGAAACCATTATCCACTTATTATCATTAATACGCGGGTTAGAAGCGGAGGTAAGGGACTTCCGCACATAATAAGTATAAACAATTAATATACCTGTAACTTTTCACCATATGGTCGCATCTTAAAACTAACTTCACCATTGTCTTTCTGATTAAATTCTAGCCCAAAATTATGTGTCATATTGCCCTATTCCTATTTTAAAAACTTGACCTTAATTCAAAATGGCAGATTTCAAGATGGCTGCCGTCAAGGCCATACGTACCATACGACTTCCCTCTAGGCCCTATACGTATCCACATGGTTGTTCTTTCATTAACACTCCGTTTACAAAGGGTAGTAAGGGACTTCTGTAGTAATCTCTATTAACCACATCACAACATTTAAAAATTATTAAAAAATAGAAAACTTGTACCATGGCAAAAATTTCTATCATCACAAGTAATGAATACATGTCCTCTATCAGCAACAAAAATTTCATTGAAATCGGAGCCGGACAATTGGGTGATGTCCCTTGTAAGTGTAAGACCACACTCCATATATTTTAATTTCTGATGCTTTTGTAAATATCCTATATATATATATATATATATCCAGGGCCGGATTTAGGGAGGGTACACCGGAGCACGTGCACCCCCCTCCGTCCTGAATGTACAGTATCTAAAGTGAGAAACTGGCAGTGGAAATAGCAATACTTTCCTAAAATTTCATGTCATGTTTCCGTTTCGGCCTTAAAAGAAAGCAGTTTTGCTAAACACAATGATTTAAGTCAGTTCCTCATACACATCACAGAACATTTCTTGTACAGAATTTAATGTAGATTATTTTTTGTAATAACATATTTTTCTCTAAAATGCTTTCCATGCGAGATATTTACAAAAAACTAATTTTTGGCGCCATTTTTCCAAGATGGCGGCTAAATCCGGGATGGTAGAGTAGTGCAAAATTAGTATGTTGTTACAAACACTTATATAAAGAAAATAAAATTTGTTCCAGCTTTCCACCTTTTATTTTCCTTATTCGACCCTAAATCATCCTTTATTGACTGGCCTATTAAGCGACATCAGGTGAGAGAAAGTGAAAACAAATTTGTTCTTTCCCCGCCGCCGTATACAGATGAAAGAGCAAAAATACTCGGCAAAATGAAGAGTGGTGCAGGGACTGATGAGGTATGTTTTGCTAATTTATCTTCTGATTTTTATTTTATTATTTTTTTAGAGGTGTGCAATTTAACAATATAGCGCCTGGTATCATTATCAGTAGGATGTGCAGTGTAGTTACGTATATGGCACAAAAGGGTAGGATTTCCTACGAGATATGTCGTAACATTTTTTCCTAAGATATTTCCTAGGACTTAGCTCATAGTGTATAGAAAGCTTTACTATTTATCTTTTGATGCGACAAACGTACAGAGGAAACTTTTGTTTCCTTCCTTTCCTCCACGAACTTGATTAGACGTCCAAACTTTCTGTGTGTAAGTATAAGCATTCTTATAAGAAAACAAACACCTGTCTTCTTGTAAGAATTGTTATTGTAAATCATAACATAGCTTGGATGTCTAATCAAGTTCGTGGAGGAAAGGAGAGAAGCAAAAGTTTCGTCATTAAAATAAGTCCATTTTATCCAGAACATCACACAAGGTCATGAAATAATAATTTATGTTGTGTAGTATTATTCTTCAGGTTGACATGATTTAAGGGGCTCTCCAATTACCTTGACGACCGACATGGTAGGGCTGAATGTGGAAATGGCTATTGACATGAAGTATATGCATATCGAAAAGTTATACATGTATAATAAGTCTGCAAATAATAATCCATCCTACATTTTTCTCAAGTCTTCCTTTGTTGTCGATGTACAGGTGATAAGGAATCGATGTACAGTATAAGGAAGTCTTTCAAACACATTCGCAAGGAGAATTAAACACACTATTATTATGATTATGATTGCTTTCTTGCCTTAAACAAGTTTGTAGCGAGAAATGAGAAAGTACAAGTATATATAACTTTATTGATTAATTCTGTCAAAAGATTTGAAGAATTGGAAAGCTCTCGCTCTATCCAGAATCAACTTTCACAGTCGACTGAAAGAATATTATCAGTGTAAATGAACGTATGGCTTCAGATGGATTTGTCCTAGGTATTGCTGAAATTTAAATTGTATCTAGCGCTATGTTGCGAAAAGCATCAACCATTATTGTTATAGTATTTGCAACAGTAGGTTTAGTTCTGGGAGCTAGAAACAATGAAGTTGCGAATCTTGGAGAAGTTAACCATGAACATTTAGCTGATGTTTTTAATCTATTATTTAACACTTGGCATATATTACGTTGTCGAATATTTATTACTCACGATGTAGCTACAGGTATGTTTGCTAAGTGTATCTTTGGTGCATATTATATATATATATATATATATATATATATATATATATATATATATATATATATATATATATATATATATATATATATATATATATATATATTACTTCATTAATACAATTCGTATTTTATTAGGAAGTAGAAACTTTTGAACAATATTGGCTCATAGGGATTAGGATTGCCACCTTTCGAAAGCAAAATGAAAATGTAGGAACAACGCAAGACGTTAGTGCCTTTGTGTGTTGGCGGGCGGGGGAAGAAGATATGTGCAAGCCGTCTTTTTCCCGTAATAATATAAGTCTTTGTAGCGAAGAGCGAAACATACTTAGGTCTATTAGTTTCTAATTAATAAAAGGAAAGTGAGATTTTTAAATCATATCGGCCGTATCATATAATATACAATATAATAAAAACGTGCCAATTTAAAAACTATTAAATCTATGAACGGACTATATGTTGCCGAGTACTTTGCTACTAGCCTGCCTGCCTTCTACTGTTGTGTGAGATTTTCTCTTACTAGTTTGAAAGCTCTATATAAGAAACGTGGAAACTAAATTCGAGTAATACAGTATAACCTCGTTAACACGAACTCGTTTAAGCCGAACACTCGCTTAGGACGAACAAAATTTCGGTCCCGGCATCGCTGTATGTTATCTTATAGGAAGTTTTATCGGTTAGCACGAATTACGAACTAATTTTTAGTCCTTTGAGTCAATAAAGGTTTTGATTTAACACGAACTTTCAATCCTTTGTTGTTGTTTTTTTTTTTCAGATCATTTTTCTTAATTCAGATTTCACTCCAGATTAGTTTTGTCATACAGTATTTATACAGACGAAAATTGCCTTGTATATAAGAGAAAAACCAGAAACAGGTACCTATCCTCTCTTATGAGGTGTTGATTCTGTCCTCCGTCAAGGGCTGAACATGCAGGTGTTTGGCAGACGAGCTGGCGACAGCTCGAGACAAAACATATTCTCTCCCCTGTAACTCCAAACTGGCGACAGCAATCATAAATACCTTTCCGTTACTAGCAGTACTCACCCTGCTAGCGGAGTTATCAATTTTATAACTTGACCTGGATTTTCTGCGTGGAAACCTTTTTTTTTTTTTTAATTTCTAAGATAGGATAATAAACTTACTGTAGTAGTTTCACTTTTCAGAGGATGGTACCGAGACCGAAATTAGTCTCGATCTCGATCTTAACTCAAATTTGAGACCGAGGAGTGCTTTTCGAAATCTAGACGAGACCAAAACTCTCAGTCTCGTCTCGATACAATTCTGTGGATGGTATCAAGACTGAGAATAGTCTTGGTCTCGTCTCGAATTTGGAACCGAGGCGAGACCGAGACTACTCAGTCTCGTCTCGATACCATCTCTAATGTTTTCTATGACATACATAATATACTGTAGTGGTATGTATAGTCTGTATACTGTAGTGTGTATGTATGGAGAAAATGTATTCGAATAATAAAATTTGGGTCCCCGGTTAACACGAACTCCTCATTTTTCAGTCCCTTGGAATTCGTGTTAACGAGGGTTTACTGTAATAATAATAATAATAATAATAATAATAATAATAATAATAATAATAATAATAATAATAATAATAATATGCAAATAAGTTTCATTTCAAAGAATGAAACTACAATAGACTTTCAAATTATTCGAATTCAATATTCAAACGAAATAGTACTTTTACAATCTACCAGGCACGTACACAAGAATTTATTTCGGGAGGAATTCAAAGCTTGTGGAGGGTTCAAATTCAATATGAGAACGAATTATATTAAAATTTGTAAAATCGCCTCTAAAACTAAATTAAATTTATAGAAAAGTGAAGATTCGGAGAGGGGGTCCGGATACCCATGACCTACCCCGTGTGTATGTCCCTAAAGGAAGATCAAAGATAGAACCGGTTATTGTGACGCTAAATCAATTTTAGAATGCCATTATTGATTATTTCTGACTGTTTTGGATCCATGGAGCTTAACATTGAAGCCGAAGCCGAAAGTGATACTTGGTCTCTGTCACTTCCTGTTGCAATAGAGGAATAAACTCAGATGTAAAAGTCTCATTAAGGGGATGAAATACATGATGCAATTTGATTTCTCCAGACGGAAAGGTATAATACAGGATTATGACAAAGGATTTAATGATTAAGGATTATCACAGAAACTTCATATGTTGTTGTTGTGAGCAAAAATGCTAGAGAATGTTATTTAGAAAAGACTTACCGACGCGACATACACCAGGGAACTCGATTCAGCCTTTCTGCTGTCATTTTCCCAGGATACTTTGCAGTCGGTCACGTCACGTGGAAGTATCGCCAAGGATGTTATAAAATAGAGAACCTGCCCATACCACAAAATCGTGAAACCATACCTATCCTGTGATTGGTAATTGTCTCACCTGTGAAAGGTTATTTCGAATAATTTCTTCTCACTCCTATTAATACACCAATACGCAGTGGCGGCGGTTGGACGTTAAAAGTGAGGGGGCAAGACATGATCTGAATATTTGTATATAAATGTTAGTTTTCCTGGTTGTTTCTAACATTTTGTTTGACGAAAGGTTTTATAACTAATAGGATACTATATTTTCAGTTAAAATACCGTATATCGTATATAATAGTTTATTAAGTAAATTGAGAAGAACAACGCAAGTAGATACTAGCCCTTTGTACTCTTAAACAACGAAAGTGTAAGAAGAGATTTGATTCCTTGCTCATGAACATCTTAAAATTCTGTCTGGAAAATTGTGTGATCAGATTATTTAATAAATTTGCAAAACAAATAAATAGAAAGGATAATATTAATCATAGTAATGAATAATGATGCTTGTTTTGCAAAAGTTGTATTGAAACTGAGGATTAATGAAAAACTTAATATTTAATTCCACACATGATATTAAATGTATGTTATTACTCTTAGAAAATGAAAGACAGTAAATACTACAGGCATATGCTACGACATTTAAAGAAATATTTGCTTTTGCAACTTCTTGAAATATGTTCGTTGCCATTAGATGCAGATTTCACTTTCTTGGAACACATCAAAACACAACAATACTTACAATCCACACTTCAGTTATACAAAATAAACTTAAAACCTAGAATTATGTTCAATTTACTAAATTTTATTGTATATACACTCGTACATCCTTAAACACAACACTTCACTCGTATATTACACTACAAAACAATGGAAAAGGTAGAAGTTGTTTCTTATCACGCTCTTTTTAATCGATATTCCTTACTTTAGAAGAAGAAAATACATTTTAGGAACTGTCAATTTTTGAACAATTAAAGAATAACTTGTGAAATAGGCCCTACTTTTTTGCATAATGTTGTTTCGATTAGCTTCAAAGCGGCTCACTAACATATCGAGCCCTTGTAAGAAGAAATGAAAGTATGCTGAAATTGTGCTCCAATAGGTTATTTTTTGGGGTTATTTTCTGTGGCGATTAAAACGCAATTACTGTAGCTTTCTTTACTCCACGGGAAGACAACCAATACGTATTCACGCAACAGCAAATATTATATGGCAGCATTTTTTCCTATTAATCAGTAACACATACAAAATCGTTACATTTCCAAATGAAACTATATACATTAATTGGTTACTTAAAAAAAGTGCGGGGGCAACTGCCCCCCTTTGCCCCCCTAATCGCCGCCCATGCCAATACGTGCAACATATAACCATTGTATAATATAAATCTGAAGCAATAACTTAAATAAAAATTAATGACAGACACGCTACATGTCTACATACGAAGATCGAGTCTACATATATGGCGGTCATTCAGTTACCTAATAGGATGAAGATACATATGAGCAGATCCTCTATTTTATAACATCCTTGGGTATCGTGAGGTATCGTTCAAGAGAAAAGTTCTTCCCCTAGACGTCACGAACAGGGAGCCAATCAGAACGCTAAACGCGAACTGGGGCTACCTGTTATTTTATATACCTTGATGTACACGGCGAGAGTAGCCAAGGTTGGAAATCCCTGTCGGTAGACAACCTTCAGAGTTGAATACTGTACAAGGGACTTATAAACTGATCCAATATTAATAATCTAACACAAAATTATGTAAAAGATTATAACCTAGTATCACGTTCCGTAAATGTAGAGTTTTGCCGTAGAGTGACCTCACTGCTACAAAACATAAACACACTGATAATGTTTTGATTCCTTTATTTATAGTCCAGGCAAATTAGGAAAAATGGGGGAAATAATTTATAAAGTTTTGAAACGTTTGAAAAATACTTCTAAGGAGTGTACCTGTAAGAAACAGAGAAGTTCCCACCCGTAGGGGGGCGCGGTCCCCTCCCCCTCTAAAATACATTTTTTACCTTCGATTTTTACGCAAAACCGTTTATTTTTCGAGGAAACCTGTTATTACAAAAAATATTCGTCGTAAAATTGTGCATAAAAAGGACCTATGCATGTTTTTCGTGAGGCGAACCGTTTTCGAGATATTTTAGTTAAAAGAAGATTAAAATTGTATTAAAGTATGAATCAAAACAGATAAACGCAAAAATGGAAAGGAACAGGTGCAAGATTGCAAGTCACCCCTCCCAACCCGTTCGTTCACTCACCGCCCCTCCTCACCACAACCCTACGAATATAAGCATGATAGGATTCTAGTGGGATTTGAACTCTGATTTAGTAGGAATGCATTTGTTCCTGTTGTCAACACTGCTCCTGTCTCCTTTGTTTACCGGTTTCCAATTAAAATGAGCGTGTTTATGTCGTGTGCTTGTGCAATGCAATCTGTGTGGGATGCTTGGGGTCCCTCGTTCGATCCCAGCTCGTGCCGTGTGGACTTTGTGGTGGATAAACACCGTACTCGTGGGTTTTCTCGGGATTCTCCCGTTTCCTCCCATTTTCTTCATTCCACCATTTCACCCATCTCTCATCATCACCGTCTCCTTTAGCCTAACCGGCATAACGGTGGGACGTAAAACTTAAAGATTTCATTTCATTTCATTTCAATCTGTGGGACAGTTAATTTTATTTTTCTCTTCGTTGTGTTTGTTTATTCTATATAATAATAGTGGGAATGAACTGTTCTCTAATGTAGACATTCGATTAGGAGGCTTTCACTCGATAATGTCTTTTCTGGGAGCAATAGTGTACCTAATGAAAGACAGTGGACTTTTTCAGTTGTTCGAATTTCTCATTCCCTGCTTCTGTTCTTCATATGCTTTCTGGTCATGCATACGCAAGAGCAATTCAGGCTCACTGTGCTATTAAGCGCCCTTTCCACCATAATAATGGAAGAAATATCAATCATGGAGGAGGAGAAGAACTATATTCAAGATTGTCTTTCTAACTTCAGTGGAAACGGTCTATCCTTCTGCGATTTGGAAAAAGACCAAGTTATAGAAAAACTGAGAAAATAACTTATTGACAAAGAGGTAAAACGTCACAGTTGTGGATGCAGTACTGCGAGCTTGTCATCCTGACATTGCATTTCATCCAGGCAGAACGGATGGGTAATTGGGAACTCCATATACAATGTGTAAGATCTATGCTCCCAATCTTCCATGCAACTGGACATTTTCCCTATGCTAAAGCCTGCCAGTTGTACCTCCAGGACATAGGTAAGTTGAAAGAAACCATGAAACCCGGGGAATTTGATAAATTTACCAACGAAGGTTTTTTCCCCTGTTCGACGTTCTGATAAAAATTGGTGCGGAGTATGGACCGACATGGTAATCGAACAAACCCTTATGAAGAACTTGAAGAGTGTTGGGGGTGTTTCACACGAAAGAGATTTCACTGGCAGTGTGTTGAACAGATGGATTTGTGTTTTGCCAATAGTCCATCACATATGTGAAGCAATAGAACAGTTCTACAATGTACATTCTGTATCCAGTAATCAACATGTTGAATTGAGAAGTGGGAGGATAGCAATTGATGAGAAAATTCGCAAAACATTTTGTTTCTGGTTGCAACAACACACTCCATTTGTGTACAAGGAACAGTTATATTCAGTAGCATCTGGATTGGTTGCTTCTGAGGACGTAAACTGCTACAGAGCTGTGTCAGTTGGTGAACAAGCACTTCAAAGAATAGGAACTGCCTTGAAGAAGTTTGGTTCTCTGAGACTTAAGCGTTGCAGCATGGCTAAGACAATGTCAATGTCAACCAGTTCTGTCAGAGTTGATCAAGATGTCATTGAAGTTGATATAACTAAATTATTTCAGAGAATATTGTGCACGATTCATTCACCAGATGATTTGAAAGATTGTTTCTTATATGAACTTTCTAGTGTACCTATGTCACTACTTGATAGCAGTGGGTTCATGAGAAAAAACAAAAATCTTCACTATACATTTTTTTCAATCAAGTACCTGAACAAAATGTTAACAAAAATGAAGAAATATATTTTGTTATAGACGGAGGGTTTCTCATCCACCATGTCGTGTCGCCCACACATGGAACATTTGCTGTCATTTATGCAGCCATCGTTTCTTATATTCAGAGACATTATAATGTTGCGATTGTGTTTGACGGATATTCTGAAAGTTCACCGAATATAAAAACTGTTGAACGTCAAAGGCGATTGATGAAGCGAACATCACGAGACATGTTCTTTAATGAAGATACAAAGTGTGTTGAATTTCAGTCCTGTTTATTGCATTTCAGAATCTCAATAAATAAAGAAAAGTTTGTTGCACAAAAACTGGAGAGTGTTGGCATTGAAACTAGTATTGCGAAAGATAATGCAGATGTTGAAATTGTCGGAAAAGCAATAAATGCATCACAATTATACCGGCAAGTTGTAATTGTCGGCGAAGATGTTAATCTTCTCACGTTACTCATAGCTCTTGCTTCAGAAGACAAAGACATTCTCATGATGAAGGAAGGTAAAGGAAACGTCAAAAACAGGTGCTACAGTTACATAGCTATACGTAATTCCACACTTATCCATGACTGCAAGACATCGATCCTGTTCCTCCATGCAGTAAATGGTTGTGACACCACCTCTGCTATGTTTTCGAAAGGGAAGTTGCAGACCGTCCAATTATTTAACCGATCTTAGCATTTTCATGACATTCCCCGAGTATTCAATGATCCCAGCTCGACTCCTGAGGCCATTGAGAAAGCAGGAGAAAAATGTATCCTTTCTTTGTATACCAAAACAGGAGAAACTACTCTTAATAAAACATTGAATGATCACATATTTCACTGTTTTAATGTACTTGTGGGTCAGGCAAGCAATGCTGTCATGCTCTCACGCTTGTCACCAAGGGTGCCGATTTCTCTGTAACTTTGGGAGGGCCCATTCATAAAAAATTACATATAGCAATACATATAACAAGAAAAAATACATATTTATAAAAATACAGGGGGACTCACATGAGCTTTGGGAGGGTGATCGGCACCCTTGCTTGTTACCCACTATTGGTGCAGCCTACTTCCATTCTTATCGCGTATATCTGGAAATCCAGATGTGGTTGGGGCACATATCGGACCCCAGAATATGGGGATGGAGGGAATCAAACTCATCCCTCCAATTCCCATGAAGCGAGCACCAGCTCTTGGAAATATATTATTTCTTATCTTATGCGGCTGCACTCAAGGTTGCGGAAGAAAATGCAAGTGTGTGAAGGCTAACTTACGATGCACAGCAATGTGTAAAAGCTGTCGAGGTCAAAGCTACGCTAATACGACTCCCATTGACTTCACGGAAGATTTCAAGGAAGACTTTCCATAAATAGTTATGATTGCAAATTAGTTAAGGTATATAACATTGAACATATAAATTGTATTGGAAATTCTATTGAGCAATAAATGCCAGTTCCAAAGGGGTTTCACATTTTGGCTTTCACAAGAAACATACATAGGACCTTTTTTTAATGCAGAATTTTACGACGAATATTATTTGTAATAACAGTTTCCTCGAAAAATAAACTATTTTGCGTAAAAATGGAAGAAAAGGTAAAAATTCTTTTGGAGGGGGTCGCGACCCCCTATGGCTGGGAACTTTTCTGTTTCTTACAGCTACACCCCTTAGAGTATTTTCCCGAAGTTTCAAAACTTTATAATTTTTTTCCTCCGTTTGCTACTTTTTTGACTAATTTACCTGGACCATTATACGCTATTCTATATCCCTGTGAGAGAGTGATTCACTTACTAAGATAATACAAAATCAACAAGAATACACATAATTAGAGTAGAGATTTATACATTAAGAGAACATACCTATTCTTATTCTCATAACCACTTTGTGGTTTTCATAAAAGGAGTGTCGCAACCATTAGCCATGTACTATAAATTGTATTAAATAAAAATAGTTTGCTCTAAAATTGTCGTGATTACAAACTAAGCTGTAACTAAAATGACGTAGGTATCCAGCCCGAAATCGACAGTGTTAAACAATACCGTTATACAGTTATGTAACTGTGAATATGAAAAGTAGAGACGCCAGGAATGCCCACACTTATTAAAATTAGTTTCCAAAATAAACAAATCTAAAAACAACACTTGTATTAAACAAAATATAATATTAAACTGGAGTTTAAGATAGTTCTTTCTATCCTGACGCCTGGGGCCGCGGTGGCTCAGTGGTAGAGCGTTCACCTCTGGTATTTGGGGTCCCGGGTTCGATCCCAGCCCCCGCCAAGTGAACTTTGTGGTGGACAAACACCGTGTGCGTGGGTTTTCTCGGGGATCTCCCGTTTCATCCTACTTTCTTCATTCCACCATTTCATTCATTACTTATCATCACAGTCTCCTTTAGCCTAACCGGCATAACCGTGGGACGTAAAACTCAAAGATTTCATTTTTATCCTGACACCATCTTGCCTCGAACTCGAGAAATATTAGAGTCCAAGAATAATATCAGATATATGTTTGTCTGCACAGATTTACAACGACCAACCTAATTAGAGTATGCGCAACCTTCTGTGGCACTGTAAGTCCAGTACAAACATTCTGTAGTACTTCGTGCTCATTCCAATTTCCAGTGAAATTTGTATTTCGTGATGGGTTGAACTGTCTGATCTGAAAATTTCAGGGAACTCAGCAGCCGCCTGGAGGAGTAGAATTACATCACGTAGTTCACACTTGGCGGGAGCTTCGATTCAACTCGATATGTTTTAAAGCTCAATACTCCATAACATTGAACAACAGAGTTTGTCTTTTGGTATGGAAGAGGTACTACCTGCAATGAACAGGTTTGATTTATCGGCGTTTCGCCATCTCACGTAGATTTTCCTCTACTTCAAGTCCTAGCCTTAGCCCTTCCACAATGACTATAAGTTTTATGATCTAGAAGTGGCTTAACGGAGTTTGATAACAAAAACCAAAACAAAAAAGCAATAAAAAATCGCTAGTACAATAATATTACACTGTCTTGTTTTACAGGCTGGAGTGATACATATTGGATTCAGAGTTTCGCCAGAATACTTGCTACCAAAATAGAAACAGGTTTTTTAACCGAAAAGTCAGTAATAAAATTTATCAAGTCCGACATGCTAGTGATTGTGAAATACCACGAAGTACTTTGGACAATATTAAAAGAGGAAAACAAGATGGTAAGTTGAAAGTTTGAAATAGCAATTTTTTACAGTTTAAGGAGTTTTCTTCTCATATTTGAGGTAAACATTATTTGTTAGGCAAGCTACACGATATGTAAACTTTGGTACATATTTAAAGTTACTCGTATAGTCTGTCCTAAAATACATTCGAGGCTAAAACTTACTTCTTCGTCTTTTATTGCAAACACTCACTCTTATTCTTGAAAATATTATCGAATTTGGTATATGGTAGACCCTAGATCGACTATCTTGACTGTTCTTTAATATTTTAGTCAAATAAAGGAATAGCATTTTTTATAACATTGGAGGTATCTCTTTCCTTTTCCATCGTCCTCTGAATAGAAGATAATATTGTAACCATATAGTTCAGCTCATCGAATATTAATGAAGAAAATTTTAACCTTTTAAGTGAACCTCGTATAAAAGCATTCTTAAGAATTTTTCTCTCAGCAAACAAACGAATATGCATATGTGTGTGTGCGTCGCGTCTGCGATAGAAATCTTGGTGGTCCTCTCGTCTCTCCAAATAAGGTGCTAAAATTCAGCACAGAGAGCAAACTTCGTCTGCAAAAATTCCTGCCTATGGGTTATTTTTAGCTTTGACATCACCAGGCTGCATTGTGAGCCTGTCCGCTGCGTAAAAACGCGAGGAGACGGAGAGAAAAATTAAGTTAGTCTGACAATTGTTTCTGGTGTGTTAACAGCATATAAACACGCAGTGCCTATAAAATAATATTCAGCTAAGCACAATTGTACAAACAGTACAATTAAAACTAAGCCTACTGTTCACGTACGTCTGCATAATTCAGAATAATATAAAATATCTAGTGCAACTCTCAAAAGTTAAATCTAAAGAAGACAACCCGAAAGAAGATAGGATGATAGCAAGGAACTTTGTCTCTCCAACTTCAAGTGTATCCCCCTGGAACCCCCAGAAATTACCCTTTTCCGCATCAAAGTGAGTGAAAAGTGACAGTGAGAAATTACAAAAACTAACGATGTAGTGAAGTTTAACCGGTAACCCGCGACTACCGCTCCTTCCGCGATTGTAATAAGAATAATTGGGCCAAGTGTAAATTTTACCATATTCAATTATTTGAATTAAAGTGCCAAAACGTAATGTAATATGTGTTTGTGCAGTTTCAGTGTTGTTTATTAAAGTGAAAAGTGAAATTTCGCATATGCTTTATCAAAATAATCATGATATAAATTTATACTTTCTAGTTTAAGAGATAATCTACTTTACTTTTCTTTCCAACATAAACAACTAATGCCTATGCAACATAATAATTTTCACATTATTAAATTGTATCGGCATTGAGAGTACGATTAGAATCAGCTTTTATGTCAGTTTCCCAGAACGTTCTGACCCGAACTCTGAATCGTGTTGTCCAGTGGTCATATGGTCGGCTTTTGTAGAAAGCCCGAATTACTATTGAAGTCTAAAGGATACATTCAAAACATAGTGGATCGAATCCCGGACTGTTATTAATGCCTAAGCCCTTCTAGGGAACTGCAGGACACGAACGACATACAGTAATAATATATAATGAAAAAGATTAAACTCTTATAATCGTGAGTAATCTTGTATACGTAATATAGGAAACCACGTTTACTAAACCAGACGTAATATAGCAACCATGGAGATGGGCCCCTCCCTAGAAAATTTTCTTCGGGCGCCCCTGGTTCTGACACGAGGTACCCGTTTCTCGGTCCTTGTTCGGGTACCTCTCAGCTTTTTATCCAGGTACCTGGTTCAAACTAAATCCGGAATCGGGTATATTTGGAATTGTGTAATCCGGAACCGAAATTTCCTAGCCTTCCCTAGAATGAACATGGACAAGATACAGGCATAGCGTTTCAAGCCTTAAAAAGTTGATATCTTAAGAAGGAAGAAAATATGACTTTCATAGCTATTCCAATGTACTCTTCATATGCATTGTTTATTTCCCTGTACTATAAAGGCACACTCACCAGTAGCTAGACCAGCAAGGAGGGCTAATAGCCAGGACCGTAACTTGTGAGGGGGAGGGCCGTAACTTTCATTCAAATTCCCGACGTTCCAGGGTGTTCACTTCAAGATAGAAGTTCTTGTTCTATATTATATGATATAAATATTAATGTATAAATGAAGGATTTAATAAGTTCGCCACCTTAAAAAGCTCTTAAACGAACCAAAACACTGCTCTGGGACCATTTCAGTAAAATGTCTAGGGGAAGGTATCGAATTCTGCGCGGCGGATAATTCTGCGCACACGTGTTTCTTGAACTTGGAGATCCTTTACGACAGATTGGTTGCTGCCAGACCCGTAGCCAGCCCAAAAACTTAGGGGGGGCCCGGCTGAAGTTAGGGGGGGCCTGATCCAACCATATGATAGTTCATCACCATATTATAGTTCTTTTGCAAGCCTACTGTAAAATTTTTAGGGGGCCAGCCAAAATTTAGGGGGGGGCCTAGACCCCCCTGGATACGGGCCTGGTTGCTGCTGCCACGAAGGAACCATTACTAATAACTAACATTAAAGGAGAGAAGCCATTATGTCAAATGTTTATGCTATAAGTGGCCATTGAATTATTTGTTTCTTGTTGATGTTAAATTTTCTTGAAACAAATTAAGAAGTACGTTCTATACTTTATATATTTCTAGATAGTTGCTTTTATGTTCCATTTATATTGTACAATGGACATTATAATCATGGCAATTCGTAGTGCTAATCAATATTTAATATGTCTTATTTTCGTGTTTTTTGTTAAATGGCGGAGTGGGGTTACTCTGCGCAAAATCGATGGGATATTCTGCGCAGTGCGCAGAATTGCACCTCAAGAGTGTTTATGTTAATAACAAGCGTACGTAATAGATCCGCAAAATATCGTCACTCTCTCATTGCAGATGCCGAAAAGAAGAGAAAGAACAACTACGAGAGGTAGTTATGCAGAGGAACGACTAAGAGAAGCTATCAGTGCTGTTAAAAGCGGGTGTGCGATTCGAGAAGTTGGAAGATTGTACGGAACAGAAGGATATGCTATTCGTCTAGGCATGAAAACTAGAAATACGGTGCTAGTCTCGGAAGGAAATCACTGTTCTCGCAAGAACAAGAACGCGAATTGATGGACTATATGATTATCGTTGCAAATTTATTTTTTGGTATCATACCTACAGACCATTGGCGTTTGGCATACGAATTTCTGAAGCAAATCGAATTGCCCATAATTTTGATGGAAATACCGAAGTTGCTAGTATGGACTAGTTAAAACTGTTTCTTTAAAGAAATCCACGAATAAGCCTAATGAAACCTGAGGGAGTAAGTTTGAATAGGATAAAGGGATTCAATGAAGAAGCCGTGACACTATTCTTCAATAACTTGGAAACAGTAATAAAAAAAAGCACCATTTTCTCCTAAGTAAAATTTTCAATGTGGACGAAAAGGGTATTTCGAACGTATAAAATACGCTCGGTTTTTACGCTCATTATTTCAATGCACTCAAAAATATGTATTTTTTTTTAGTTATAAAACAAGTAGACAATAAAGTACATAGTAAAATTTGTGTCCCCCCTCTTGTCTTTCTTTTTCTGAACTCACTCCTTCTAGTGTTTCTTTCAGAAACAACGTTCCGAGGGGACACTTAGTATTCTGGGGGTCACTGCTTGCACTATCCTATTTATTATTACGTTATAGACGTGTTATATTGGTGTCCTCCGGGGGCACTCTCAGAGCCCCGGGAGGGCAGTGCACCCCAAAAACATGCCTGGAGGGACCACTGACTCAATCTAGATATATATCTAAATATGTTATTTGTTATGAAAATGTTTTCTTGATTTAAACATATATATTCGCTTCGCGCAGAATTATCCTATATTACGCGCAGTATTACCCACCTAGTTGGGTAATTTTGCGCAAATATATAGTTCAGGTTTTTTGTCTATTGTCAAGTACTGTTGAGAGCTTTTATTCAAACTTCGTCTTTATCTTGTCTACTATATGGCAAACAATGGCTGTGCAAATTTATGTCATTATGCTTACAAAAACAACGGAGAAATAACGATTTTCCTTTAAGTGCGCAGAATTTGACCACTTTCCCCTAATACTGGGGCCTCCGAAAGAAATGTACATTTCTTAATCCTTTTAGTTATGTCAATATTGTTCTGTCACTTTAATTTGTAACGCCCAGCATACCATTTGTGTAAGAATTCAAAATAATTTAAGGTGCTGTTATTGCTCCATTATCTGAACAAAATATATTTAGTTAAGATGAAACATAAATGTTATGTGGGCCTCATTCTATAGTAGTTTGTGTCAACGTAACGCAAAATTTGCATTGTAGTTTGCGATAGTCGGCATTGCAGTAAATTACTGCATTGTTTGTGTTGTGTTGCATTGCGATGCACAAATTTTGTGAACACTGTTACGGAATGAGGCCCCGGAACTTATTTCAGTAAAACGCCAAGTATGACACCTAGAAGTAATAGAAATGTTTATTAAGACTTTAAATTCTAGATGGAACAAATTCTATATTTCATATCTTTCTAAAGGGATCTAACTTCACATTTTTATACGAGGGGCCAGATAATAATGCTTGTGCCTCCAGAAAATAAAATAAATGAAGTCTTTGAGTTTTACGTCCCACGTTTATGCCGGCTAGGCTAAAGGAGACGGCCCTCCAGAAAAGAATTCCAACTTACTGCGCTACTAGTAGCCAAAATTATTATTATTATTATTATTATTGTTATTATTATTATTATTATTATTATTATTATTATTATTATTATTATTATTATTATTATTATTATTAAATGTTTTACCTCAATCAGTTATTTCTAAACAGCGTATAATGTTTAAAAATAGCAGAATTAAGGCAGCTATTTTAAGAGTTTTGTGGGTTTTTGATGGTTTTATTTAGAAATGTAACAGATTTTTGTGTGATCCCGTTGCCAAACTGGGCCTTATTTGTCTGTTGGTATGATGGGAAACGGCAAACTAGCGCGCTAAGTGATCAGCAATGATATGGTACCAATAACTTATACTGTAATTATACGCAAGTATTAAAAATTATTTCTTGTTCTGCTTATTTTAGAATTATGCCTATTTCTGTTGCGTGCACGTTTTTTTTTTTTCGTTTCTTTAGTAGCAGTTTTTAGACTTCCAAACTATGCTATGCATAAGTGTTGGAAGTCTTATAGAATGATTTTGTCCGTTCGTCCGTTTGTTGACAGGTTCAAAGCAAAAACGCTGAGGTATAAGAAATGCAGTTTCTTTCAATCGATCGAGCGTCTAAAGAATAAGTCCCATCTCCTTTGTTAATCCTCTATTCAAACCGGAAATGGTTCAAATTAGTCATGTCCGGTTTCAACATTTATGGCGATAGAACGAAAACGCTAACAGCGTATGAGAAGTGGCTTTTCCCAAAAGATTGAGTGTCTCAAGACAACATATCGTGACTATCCACCACAACACTCTACCGAAACGAGAAGTCGTTCAAATTTACTATTACTTTCAGTTTCGATACTGATTTTCGTAGAGTTAAAATGGTACATTCTATCAGGATGCCATATTTTGCAACCCACTCAACGTCCCAAGTATAGATTCCATCTACTCCGTTGAAGCTATATTTAATTCGGATGTGGTTAGAATTAGTAATTTCCAGTTTTAACATTTATCGCCATAGAATGAAAACGGTAACAAATAGCGAGAAGCGTTATTTAAAAAAAAAAAAAAAACATTCAGTAATTCAAGATAACGTCAGTAGTGAATATGTACAAACGTCCTTTTTTTGACCTTGAAAGTACTTACACTTTTGGTACATATTGTTGTTGAAGTAATGAATATTGTAATTACTCTAAGTACTCTCATTGAAGTACAAAGGTTCAATTGTAATTAAATTATTACCGGTACTTTAGGAACAATTACTAACATGTAATTATGCTGTACCGAACTGTAGTTTCATTATTTTGCGTACGTAATAACGACCTACGTATTTTTTGTCCATTTTTGCTTTTATATGCGTTCCTTTGTAAAGCATGTTAAAGTGACAGGATGAATTATTTTTTTGATAAAGGTTTAAATATGAAATTGAACGAAACGGTCGGCTGTGTTTGTACTTCATGTTGATTAATTATTTCTTGTGTACTTTGTAACATTTTGAATGTCTAAACAGAGCTGGCTCATATATAATGATCTTTGCATTTGGTCTTTTAAAGTGATAAGTTGAATGAATTTGTAATGAGGGTGTGAGATAGAATGAATCGGCAGACTTTGTAGTGCTTTGAATTATAGCGACAAATTTAAATAAAACAACGTTAGTTACTGAAAATAAATTGTTTTGGGTCTAAATGAGAAAATAATGTTAATTTAGTTCTGAGTATAGTGGACATTTTAATATAAAGGAAGTAATTAATAACGTAAAGAATTCACGCATGGTTCTTGAAATGTATAATTAATGTCAACCGTTTGCTTTTAAAAGACTTTTTGAAACGGAAACGCAATTCTTTAAAGATTAATTGTTTAGGTAAACTGCAGGTAAACTGCAACGTGACCAGAATTCGGAGGGACAAAGAAGAGGAACACAGCGGGACAGAGATCTTCGAGAAGCATCTCGAATGTTCTGAAGGTCACCTGAGGTAATATAAATACGAAAACATTTGCATGACTCATACAATGCGATAAAAGACTTCGACATCGCTTAACGTTGAGAAAGTACTTCGAAAGAAGAAACAAAATCGACACTTGAAGAGAAAATCATTGGTAAGTACTAACTGTGTATATCATATTTTCCTTTTCTTGTTTCATACTTGTTCATGTTTTCTTTCCATATGAGAAGTGATATTGTAAATGAAATACAAGTAAAACACAGTACTATTTTTTGAATGTATTAGGAAGAATATAGGGGACGGATATGTTTTACCGGGAATTGAACCTGAATTTTCAGGCACTGAAAACCATATGACTCGGTGTACTTTTATATAATTATGAATTAACTAATGTATAGTGTAATGTAATATGTAGGCTACAGGGATTCAATATTGGTCATTGCACTTGGATTCGAACTTGGATTCCACGAGGGCTCTCCCACGTGGAAAACCGTACGCTAATTTTTTTTCCTCGATGGAGTTTTTACTTATATGGCACTAAAATTGAACACAACCTGTGACGTTGCCGGGAATCGAATCATGATCTTCCGCGCCGAAAACCAAATACAATAAAAATAGCAAGGAATTTTGGATTGTTTGGACCTCTCCGTCAGGGCTAAACGCAGTTATTATTTTACATATTAAAACAATAGTTGCATAGACACACAGACAGATAAATTTCATAATAAATATGCGATTATTTTCTTGCTCATAGAATCCTAGCATCTCTTCAGAATATAAGTAGTTAGTGTTACCTGAAAAGACCATTAAGTGATGGGTGAAACTGATTATTTATGTAATACAGTATTAATTGTTTATTATTTTTGTGTGTGGTATTAACATTTACAGTAGGGGAAAGGAACTGGGTAACCTACACCTGCTTTGAATTTTATCTTTAGTAATATTGAACTGAACATAAGTTTGAATTTTGAATAATATTTTTATGTTTGCTAGCATATGTCAGTGGTTCCCAACCTTTTTCATTTTGAGGCGCATTTGAAAAAAAAATGTTAACTTTGTGAAATGCAGGAGCTGAATAAAGCTTGGTATGTGATGTTTTAATTGTGATACTTTTGTAATCATTTTATGAGAAAATTTAGATTTTTTCTTATCGTTCCTTGATGATACAAATAATCGTATTTGATTTGAAGTTTAGCGTCCCTTTTTAGCACCATAGTCATGTGGGACATGGACCTACTGATTAACGTGGATCCCGAAGCACATGGCCTCTCGCCGGGAATCGAACTCGAGTTTCCCACACAAGAGGCGCATACGCTAACCGTTTAGCCACAAAGAAGATTTATTCGTGTTTAAAACCGTTACGTGAACTAAAATACGGTATATTTACCTCGTGATCTACAGCGGTCGTAAACTAATAGATAGGAGTTTTGAGTTGTAAATGGGAGGGAAGTATTTGAAAATGTTATTTTGCTCAAAGTCACGTCTCAGTTTCATTATTTGAATGCCGGACAAGCGCCTTTTGTATGTATAGAGCATATGGTTTTTTACTTTAACGCCTTAGGGTTACACTTTTTGGCTATGAAAGATGCGAAACTAGTTTAAAAAGTAAAACGATTACTATGGTTTATATGAAAGAAGCACCGTGAATCAAACTTGGGCCTGCGTGTACGAAAAGCGCCCATGCTAGCCATTAAATTATCGGAATATATTAGACAGTATGGAAAACAAGAATTAGTACCAAGAATGTAATTTTACGTGCGTATGTGACATACAGGCTGGGACGTTTTTATACTAACATTATCAGTGACATTATTTTGTTTTGCTAGTATTATATATCTAGATTTTAGGGTAAAGTAGACGGGTGAAAGCGAATACTTATAAATAATTTATGAAGGGAAGAAATAATAGTGGTAGAGGGAAACAGACATAATGTTTCTTCGGATGAAAGGAAGACATTTCGTATGAGACATAACCATACTATTTTATCGAGGCATTAGATCATAGATTTTTGGAACAAGAATTTTAGATGGGGATAATGTAAAAGTAATTGTAATATAATACGATATTAGTTAACGAAGAATTCTCTTCATTGAAATTCTGTGTATGAAATTAGTACACAGTACTAATACTGCGTACGGCAGTGGCTAAAATGAACCGAGAATAATAAGTTGTCTAATATTAATTACGTTGATTGCATGGTTTAAAGGCGCTTTTTAAATATAGAAAACATATTTGTTTCTCGCCGAGCGATTTTGTATGAAAAGTGACTAGTAAGAGGAGATATATATGTAATAACACGTAGTGTACGTCAGGGACAACTTGGTGTCATCTAAACAAGGTAGGTAGCGACAACTTTTTGTTATGGAATATAAGAGAGAAACGTTTATTCGGCAGCGCAGGTAACGGCATCTAATAGTGTGATTAATGTACTTATTATTAGAAATAGCCTTATATACTGATTATAGTATTTAAGTTTATGAAAAGATTTACTAGCTTTGAAATTCTGTAGGACGTCTGCAAATTTTCTGTATACTAGCGTCATGTTTGCCGTCAGACACGAGGCAGCGCAGATAATAACAACTATTGGCTTAACCGACCTATTAGGAATTACCGTGACTGAGTTACTGAGACGCCTTGCTGTTACAATAAGGATAGTAGTTTTAATTCGGTAACAATATCTACTGTATAAAAGCTGCAAGTTATGCAGGCAGGGCATATAGTGAAGTCTATTAATGTGATATACAGACTGAGACATGCTGTTCATTATTAGGATAACAACATGGTGCACGGGGTAAATAGAAAAACTGTTTAGAATTTGTCCGACATGCTTGGCATATTTTGCATTATCATCAGGGTAGCAGAGTTGCCAACTTAGCATAAAGTTTTATCATTTTTTTTGAAACAGCAGGTTATTTTGATGATTGAACTAACTAACTAACTAACTAACTCTATGGCCTATGAAACCCGGAGGTTCAATGCCGCGTTCACAAAAGCTCTCCATTGACTTCTATTCTTAGCTAACTGCGTCCAGTTTCTACTTGGTATTGCAATCTCTGCGAGATCCATCTTAATATTGTCCTCCCATCTGCGCCTAGGTCTTCCTAATGGTCGTTTTCCGAATGGTCTTCCAGTCAAGACTTTGAAAGCGTTTCTACTTTCTTCCATTCTAGCTACATGACCCGCCCACCTAAGCCTCCTAGACTTAACGACCCTAACAATGTTGGGTAGACCATATAAATTATGTAGTTCCTCGTTATGAAGTTTCCGCCATTCCCCATTCCCGTTCCTCTTGGGTCCGAATATTCGTCTCAGGATCTTGTTCTCAAATACTTTTAGTCTGTGTTCTTCCCTCAGAGTAAGTGGCCATGTTTCGCAGCCATACAGATCAACAGGCATAATTATCGTTTTGTATATTTTAAGCTTCGATAAAATTTTTATAAAAAAAAATTTGAACTGAATAACAAATTCCCTGCTTTTAGTCGACATTTAATTTCTTCGTGAATATGCTTTCGGTTTGATCCTAGATATTTGAGTTTCCACTATGTGGAAAGTATTATTTAATATTTTAACGCATCTATAATTTGCTGTATTCCGGTCCCGACGCACTTCCATGTATTTAGTTTTCTTTGCATTCACTTCTAAACCCATGTCTCTGCAAGCGTTTAATAAGATGATGACTGAAATTAATTGTGAAAAATAAATATATACATTACTTAAGTATATGATAAGACACAAATTGCTTTGAAATGACTTATTGTTGGGGTTACAAATGAGAGGAGCTAAGTTAAATAACATGTAACAGTAAGGGAAGTGATGAGTTGTACCTTAAAATCCTTGAATATTAGAATACACTTGGAGTTCGGGAACACTGTGGCATACAGAATTTAGCTTACAAAAGATAGATTGATGTTTTATACATATATGTGTCTATCTGTCCTCTGTGGATACATTTTCTAAAGCCCGACTGTACAATAAAATCTTCAAGTTTTATTCTTACGTTCATGATTTGTGGGACATTTGAGAATTAAAACAAACAGTTGAGGAGCACACGCTATCACAAAAACCATTTGATGTATACTAGTATGGAAGCAGGGGGTTCCACGTACTAGGGTTGAGTGCTCTACTATTTAGCCAACACAGCCTCTTCAATTGATCGAAGAAATCGATCCCCTCTTTTCCTTTATTTTTCTTTTGAAATAGGCATAGTAATAATTCCGCTTGCACAATTTTGGAGGGCACTAAATTAAAAATACAGATAGGAGGTATTGTTGAATATACCTTTTTCCCTCTAATATAATTTTTGAACACATATATAATACATGATTATACTAAAAAGCTTCAAATATTCGACTTAATTCACTATATTTTCTATTCTTTCAGTTGCATATTTCACACTTTTTCACTATAATTCCTGTATGAGCGTTATCCATTGCAATTACAAATGACTAGATTTTCATACATAGGTAACTAGCAGCGTTCACCCCGCTTCGCTGCGGTCACCCCGGAACGCAATAAACTTTGTTACTTAGATAATTTTTACTTTTTCGCTTTCAAGTGATATGATAAAAACCATAGAAGATTGCAGTAAATGTTAACATTATATCGCCTGTCATTTATGTTAACCCGCCCCGCTTCGCTGCGGTCACCCCCGAACGCAATAAACTTTGTTACTTAGATAATTTTTACTTTTTCGCTTTCAAGTGATATGATAAAAACCATTATAACGCCTGTCATTTATGTTAACCCGCCGAGTGACACGGTCATGCGGGTTGCATATAAATACGTTTATTTTTATACCTATGATGAACTAACAAAGGATTTGTACGTAATGGACACCTGAATGGTCAATTATCTCAAGACACTGGTAATTGAAAATTAAAGTGATATGATAAAAACCATCTAGGGTCCAAATCCTAATAACCCCCCAAAAATAAAAGAAATTGGTTCAGCCGTATTAGCGTGATGAGCGGACAAAGGATTTGTACGTTCTCTTTTATATATATAGATAATAACATTGCAAACGTGGAATAAAAGCAAGGATAGAAATGGCAAAAGAACCCTTTAGGAGGAAGTTTATTCTGTGTTTCCGTGACTAAAGAGAAATGATTCATGTGGTATGAAAACAAATACGTGAAAGAGAGTAGAAGGTTGAAACTATGGGTGTGGAGAAGAATGAAGAGAATTAGGTCGCGAACCAGGCAGTTTCAGAGAAGAAACTGTTTGAAAGAAACTATAATAAGAGACTGTATAATGCCAGGGAAAACAGAATGTCATACGCTATATCGTTGCGAAAGTTGACGAGAACAATATGATAGGTTGCGGGAAAGAAAATCTTAAGATGAACTTAGTGAGATGAAAACTTTTATAGTGTGAGATAATTTATATATTATCGAAAGATGACCAGATCATTGACGCACAATGTTATCAATTATAACTCGCCATAATATATTTGCATAGAGAAATGGAAGTCATTGGTGAACGTTTCGTTATTGTTGACATTCTTTCTTACTTCTTACCATCTTCATGTAAATTGACATGATATTATACATATAAGATCGTTTTACTTTCTCATTCTTTATCCTTTCGTCTTCTTTAATCTTTACTAATTATGTGTCACTGTGTGAATCTGACATTGAAGATTACGTTCCCTTCTCTGTCTCCGTCTTTCTCGGTTACGTTGATATTCGATGTTTTATTGCGTATCTTGCAAATGTCCTCTCCTGGAATTCCTTTGGAAGTTAATTCCTTCAGTTCTATGCATTCTACCTCTTTCTTCACATACTCTTTAATTCTTATGCTTACATATTCGTTTGTTTTTTGATTAGTTGTAGAACAGTTTTGTTTCTTATTAGATAATTCTATTATAATGATTGATTACCTCACTTTATTTTTCCTTGCTCTTGAGCATATCATGAGCATATGAATAGCATTTTAATTGTCTTGTATACCTTTTATTAGGAATATTATTGCTAGTATATATATTCTCTTCATGATTACATTTCTATGGTTGATCTTTATAACCTTTTAATATATCTTGTATAAATTTGACTGCTATGCTTTTCTTTCAAAACTATTTTTATGGTAATCTTATAAAATATATGTATTGAAAATAAGAATAGTATATTCTTGTGCAATAATTGTTAGAAATATATTTCATTCATACATTCTTAGGAGACACATTTATTCATAGATATGTATCGATACGCTTAAAATGTTTTACTGTTATAGCTCAAAATTGTATTTATTACTACATCTAACATTAATATTGCTACTATTACTATTATCTGAATTATGAAAAGTGTTTTAGTGAAATTTGTGATTGAGTAATTGCGACGAAGGTATTAAAGTAATCTATATAACATGCTGAAATGAGTCATAATTTGGAAAGCAATGAACTAAATAAGGCGATAAACTTGTTTGTTAGTCTACTACACACTACAAAGACCAAGAAAAAATGACTTAAATATTATTTAAGCGTAAACAATAATTCGATACAATAAAGCTCAGAAATCAAGTTAAATGTTTTTACTTATATATCTGTAAATTGCATAATGGTGAGAAAATGTAATGACTAAGAGAAAATTAACGATTTCTCATATGGAGAAAAGAGAACATCATTATGATCTAAGGAAGAATCTGTTACATAATTAATTGGAATTTCCAAAACACTGCCTTGTAGTTGCACAAACTATGTATCAGAAACTAGTAGTAATGTTTCTGCTTTTCGAATTCATTTCTTCAGTGCTCTTTACTTTAATCACTTGCAAGACCCTTTCTAAATCTTGAGTAAAACTGAAAGAAATATACTTTAATGATTACACTGAGAACCATACGAAGTATTGAATTAATTGCAGCTGTATTGTTAGTTTGTCTGACTTACCTATAACCGATTCTTTTCACCATTGTCCATAGGATTACTAAACAGTTAAATATGAACACACGAATCTTAACTGAGAAGAAAGAGAAGAGGATAGACTGTGGAAGAGAACTTAGAAATTTATTTTTTGATGATAAATAAAAATTAAGGTAGAGACAAATATAGATAATTGTAATTTAAATAGAACATGAAGTCATAAAACTTTCTTTGAATTTATTACAGTGTTGCACAACAGATATTCGATTGTTGCATTCTAATCAAGTTTCCCTGTCATCATGATTTGACTAAATTGATTGGTAAGTAACAGTATTGATACTTTTATTTTGTACAATTTACAACTGAAATTTATCAACGGAAAATTGTGTCAAAAGTGCAAATCTATAGATAAATGATAAAAATATTTTTCTTCCAAGTTACTAGTTTTTTCTTAGCGTCTGTAGCAACACTATGAACTTAAGTCTTAACATTTAACTAAATGTCTTTAATTTTATTCCTAGTCTTTACTGGTTAATTTTCTTACGTAATAACTATTACATCATTTCAGTTCAAGTAATATTCCCAACGTAGTTGCAAACTTAATTATATTCCCATTTTTTGTAATTTCAAAACAAATGAAAACTTTCGATTTTGAAGACAATACAAAATTACTTATATTTAAAAATGAATGTGTTAACTTGCCGATAAGATTTGTCTAAGAACATGTAATGTAGTTAAACTTTTTTAGTTAAAATAGTTTCAAGAATTATTTTCTAAGAATGAAATTTAACAATTTGTCTTTTCATTCACCTAGTTTACAGTAACTTTCTGGTTATACTAATTACTATTATTATTTGTTCTTAGTGTTAATTTCTTGTGTGCAATAAAGGTCATAATTTTCTATTTTAACTTTTAACTTTTCTAACTTTTTTGTTGCTTTCTATTTTCACTTTTCAACTTTTGTTTTCACTTTTAACATTTTTCTTTTTACATGCTTCAACATTTTCTCTTACATTTTGTTTTCACTTCTCTGTTTTAACATTTTTCTTTTTTAACTTTTTATTTTTACATTTTGTCTTTTTTAAGTTTTCCGTTTAAACTTTATAACATTTTTTAGTAGTCACTTTTCCTTTGAACATTTTTTTCATGTCAATTTTTTCTATTAAGATTTTGGGCTTTATTTTTGTATTACAATATACGTTAATTTCTCTAAGTGTAATGTGAAAATTTTTTCCGTAACTTTTATTGTTACAACGATGACAAAAATTTTCTACTATCGTTTGTGTCACTACAGTTAGCCATAACTTATATTTTGTTAGTATTAAACTGTTTGTTTTATTTTGGTTGAAGTTCAGTAATCTTACAGTTTATATGTATAAAAGTGTAAAATTTACAATTTTAAAAAGTACGTTTAATTTTTTTATCGGGATAGTCTTTTGTTTATGATAAAGTAAAACATTTTCTATAAAATTGGAAACACTTTTACAGGAAACATAATATAGAGTAGTATAAATACAAATTTTGTGTTTATAACCACATGAAACTAAAAAATAAAATGTATTAATCAATTTGAACTATCATTAATTAAATTGAAAATGCTATTATTATAATTAAATTAATGAATGATAAATACTAATTAGGAATATGTCATGTGGTGTTTTTCTATATTACATATTTATTGTGCATATAGCATTTATTTTACGGGAACCAATACGTTATAATTTATCGGAAACTACGGGTCCGTTTCCCGATACTTTTGTTATCTTCGGTAAACTTCAACTACTTTGACTTATAAACGTTGTATTTAAAACATTATCTTCGGTAATAACTTATTTCAACTTCGGAATCTTCACTTTGGGATTATTCGAGTCTTTACTTGGACAATGTTCGGGTTTTTACTTCGGGTATGTTCGGGTTTTAACTTCGGGAATGTTCGGTTATTTTCGGGATCTTGTGAGTGTATAAAAGGGACACATTTCTGCCTAAATTTCAGTATACGTTTGCCCTTCAAAGTCGTATCTACTCTATATTCCGTGATATTTTGTAATTCACCGAACGTCAAAGTTACCCTTTATCGGCAAGTTCAGGAGCATTTCTCGATACTTCAGTCATCCTCGGTAAATAACTCATTTTCTATCGTAGAACTTTCACTGATACTCTGTCAATGTACAGTCTTGGTACGCTTAAATTCAGCTGATACAGTGTTTAGCTTAAGTTCTACACCTAAATCAGAAATCTAATGTAATAAGATAAAATATAATCAGTAATTAAGAGAATTGACTTAAATTAGTGTATGTGTTGATGGTTGGATTCAATTCTATTTCGATGCAGTCAACAATAAATTATTTCTTTCCTTTTTCTTATAGATTCATTGTCATTACGAATCAAGAAAGGGCTATTAAGTACTAATGTAAGTAATTGTTTCATATTTTAGACATACATTTCTATTTTGCATCAAATCTTATACTTGATTAAAATTACAAATATTTCCATTTTGTATTAAATATTTCATTTACCAATACTGTTCTAACTTTGTAATTATCATTACGAATTTGATAAATATTTTGATTAATATAGCATATATTACTCGCTTATCATTTGTTTTGAAATATTGTTCTTAAGTGATTAATTTATTCTTACAGATGGACGCCATTCGTACAATCAATACCATATTGGATTTCATAGAGGAGCGAGACTACTTTGACGCTGAAGAGGTCTTTTTCTCATGGGAAATTGTGACGCGTTGTCATGCCACAGGTGTTAGAGTTGACAATCTTAAATATTTTAAATTGCGGCGTGCGTTATATATTCACTACTATGAAGCTCAAGATGTTGTCCTCAACAGTTGTAAGACGGCAAAAGATATCGTTGATCTCCATGAAGCTGGATTTTTTAAACATGGAGAAATAAGGGATCAAGCGCGTGAAAAGGTAATGCAATTCATATCAGATGATAAAGTTTCTGGTTTAACTCTATCCGACTTCGTTGAATATATGAAGGACACTGTAAATTCACCTAGTCCTACATCAGACACAGTATTTTTTGGTACGATTCCATCAACATCTTCATTGTACGGTACTGGTGGTAAACAATCTGACTTTCATGTTGTCAAAAGTACATCTAAGCATTACTCCTACTTTGGTTTACAAGGAAAAGAAGTGACGATTCGGCGTGATAATGAAGGAATCACAGACCCTGAAACGCATATTCGAAACCTATTTGATTTCGTTATAGACAATACCCTTAGTAACGTTGACAATGACACGTATGTAGGTATAACTATTGAAAGTTCTGCTTGTAATCTGAACAAACCCATATACATGTCATGGCGTCCAAAAGCTGAACTGAACCCTGATGTTCTTTTCTATATAGTAGAGAACACGTTAAACAGTAACGAAGAGTTTCTTTTCGCAGATGAGGTTACTTTTAAAGTACATATCGTTGATCCTCGTAAAGGAAGAGGACGAATTCGTGATACTAAGAAGTATGCTGATTTAATTACTTTCCTAGAACAAAATGTGATTAAAATGGAAAAAGATGTGTATTGTCTTCCCAAGTGCATTATTCTTGGGAAGGCTAAAGCCGATCATAATCGTAAACAATTATATAATCTTAAGACAAACCCAAAACGATTGTTAAAGCAAGCCAAAATTCTATGTATAGATGTAGATATAGACATTGTGAATAAGAATGGATGTACTTTGAATGACGTGAAAAAGATTCAAAATCATCTATTACCTGATTACCAAATTATAGTCTATGAGAAAAATGCTATGACTCGCGAATTTAATGTAATATACCCAGGAATCCACGCTGCAAAGCAAATTTATATTTTATATGATGATCAACATTATCAGTTGATTACGAATATCAGATCACTTTTAGGGAAACGAGGATTCTGCAATCAGTGCCTAATTGGGTTTGATAATGAAGGTCTATATCATAAATGTTCATATAAATGTACGTATTGTGAGAAATACCATGAAGTGTCTTCATCAGACAATATAAAACGCGAATGTACAGATTGTCACAGACTGTTTCCTACGGAAGAATGCTTTATAACTCACAAAAGTGTAATAGGGAATGGGAAGAGTGTTTGTGATAATGTCAAAGTTTGTGTTGAATGTTCTGCTCTTTATGATATACGGCGACGTAAATCTCCACATACATGTGATGAACGATTTTGTAAAACGTGCTATAATCATGTCGAGCGTAATCACGTTTGTTTCGTTCAGAGAGCAGCACCAATTCATGTAAATACATTTTTGTATATTATATTTGATGTAGAGACGATGTTACTCGGTAAGAATGATCGCGATGAACAAGAACACATTGTCAATTTAGTGTATGTAATGCATCTTTGTTCAGATTGCAAGAATAAGTCCTTAGATGATCCATGCCTAAACTGCGGAAATAAAGATGGAAGTCGCGAGTTCTCTTTTAAGAGTATGGAAGACTTCATACGTCACGTGCTTAAAAATCGGCCCAGCTTTAAGTTAATCATAGTATTATCTCATAACGGCAGTAAGTATGATATGATTTTTGCAGCTAAGACAATGATTGAAAGTCAGAATCTTTCACCTTTCATAATAGCACAGGGACACAAAATTATTGAGATGAGATTATCAAATAAAATTATTTTTAGAGATACTTTCCTGTATATGGGTATCAAATTATCTGCACTCCCAAAGACATTAGGCTTAAATCAAAACTTAAAGAAGGGATATTTTCCATACCTATTTAATACAGAGGAAAACCAAAATTATGTTGGAAAGATTCCTGAGTTACATTACTTTGACCCAGATTCACGAAGTCCTGAAGAACGCAAAGAATTAATAAGTTGGCACAAAGATTGTATAGAAAGCAACATGCAGTACGATCTGCAAAAGGAAATGTTTGATTACTGCCGCAATGATGTTAAAATCTTAGCAGAGGCAGTAATTAAGTTCTCTGATTTAATTGAAGAGAAAACTGGTGGTCTCCAGTGCTTTATCTCAGCAAGCACTATTGCAAGTACTTCAATGTTAACTTATCGGTCACTGCATTTACCTGAAAATACTATTCCAATTATTCCACCCCTTGGATTTGATCATCGTGACCGACAAAGCCTAAAAGCATTGCAGTGGTTACGATATATGGAACGTACTAGAGGTACAAAAATCGAATATTCGGCAAATGGATTGGAAAGACGTTTCGGTAAATACAAAGTCGATGGGTACGAGAGTAAAACAAACACAGTATTTGAATTTCATGGATGTTTTTGGCATGGTTGTAAAATTTGTTATGTTAATCTTCGTCATACAAGTCTTGATTCATCTTCAAATCATCGTACAACCATGCAAGATCGATATGAATCAACGATTACAAAAATCGAGTACTTGAAAAAACGAAAATTTAACGTTATTGAAATATGGGAATGTGAATGGGACGCCAAAGTAAAATCAGACAAAACAATACAAGATTTTATTAAAGATCAATGTGGGCGTGTAGAATGCTATAAGGCACTGCATGAATGTAATGATGACGAGACTATCTCTTACCTAGATGTTACTAGTCTTTACCCCTGGGTAATGGCTCGTAAACCTCTCCCAATAGGTACGCCAAACATTCACAAGGGACCATTTTTTCCAGACATTGAAAAAATCCATGGTCTCGTAAAATGTACTGTTCTACCACCATCCGATTTGTATTTTCCAATTCTCCCTTACACATGGAATGGAAAATTATTATTTGGTCTATGTCGATCATGCATGCAGGAAAATAATATTGGAGAATGTACACATTGTGAAAGTGATCGCGCCATTACGAGTACGTTTTGTACTCCTGAATTACATAGAGCGATGAAATGCGGATACAAAATACTGAAAATAAAAGAAATTTGGGAATTTGAGCTTATGGGATCTGAAGATGGGCATTCAAATAGTTTGTTTCGTAATTATGTAAATACATTCCTTCAAATGAAGCAGGAAGCTTCAGGCTTTCCTGCAGAATGCAGTACAAAAGAAGAGCAGGAAAAGTACATTCAAGAATATTTCAGGCATGAAGGAATACAACTAAATTATGAGAACATAGAGTATAATCCCGGATTAAGATATATTTCGAAAATATTTTTGAATTCGCTGTACGGGAAATGGGGACAAAGAACAGATCTTTCACAATCTATAATTGTCGATACTCCCGAAAAATTTATGACGTATCTATATGCGCCACAATATGAGGTGCAGTCTGTAATACCTATAGGAGAGAAACATCTAACTGTAACATATAAAGACAAAGAAAATGAAAACAAACCGAACAAATTTTCCAATGTTGTGCTTGCAGCATTCATAACATCATGGGCGAGGCTTAAACTTCACGACCTTTTGACCTCCGTTGGACCTGACAACGTACTGTACTGTGACACAGACAGTATTATATTTGTTCAACCACGACATGAGAAATCCAAACTTAGAATAGGGTCTTACTTAGGAGAATTAACAAACGAGGTTCCAGAAGGATGGGAAATAGATGTCTTTATAGGGTGTGGAGCAAAGAATTATGCTTACAGAATGAAAAATATTCAAACTGGAGAATTCGATTACGTGCATAAAATTAGAGGAATTACTTTAGATTCTAGGGCACGTCAAGTAATTACTTTTGAGCATTATTATAATTTAGTAAAAGAAAAAATTGAAAGCAAAACATTGTTAAATCCACGTAAAATTACTCGTAAACCTGGATTTACTATAGTTACAAAACCTGAAACTAAAATGCATAGAGTAGTAAACAACAAGAGACGACGGTTAAATCCCCACAGTAAAACAGACTATAGAACACTACCCTATGGATACCGAAGTTAAAGTCTTCCTTAGGGAGTCATAATGCACGGATGTCTACAACCAATGAAAAATTTAATTTTACACATGTGAAAAAAATGAAAACGTTTGTGATAATGATACGTGTTGGTTCAACTTGATAATATTTTGTATATGATATAAGATTACATGGACATTTTCATGTATTAAAATAATGTGTATTGTATTATTTGTTATTATTCCCCAACTGTATAACAATATTATATGTATATAAATATTTTGAATATCAAATGTATGTACCTTAAATTGTACTCATAATGGTAAATGACAAACACATATTGTATAATATTAATTGCTAAACTTATATATATTTAATAAATGTATATCATGCTATATAAGAGTTACTGTTTGAATAACTACATATGTAACTTTTTTTTAAATTTCTTTATAACAGTATAATTTAAATAAAATATTTAAAATGTAAAATATTGTTTTATTTATTTCAACCTCATAATACTCAATCATTTATATGATTTTTCAAACAATTTTATCTAAGTCTATATACAAATCGAAATGATTCTTCATAAAAATATATTTATGCAAGAGGTCAACATCGCACAAAATAATTGTGGATTTACGTAAAGATCATATAAAATACGATAATTTCTACCAAACAATTACGCAAAAAGAATAATTAATATTTCTTACAAATCAATATCATATATAAATATAAGAAAGTACGAAGCGGTTAAACTAAGCAGGATTGGGCACGAAAATTCATCACTCTCAAATAAGAAAGTTCCGCGCGGCACATCCGGAAAGGGTGAGTATGAAAGGTAAGTAAGCTTTACACATACATTATTATCAAGAATACTATCATACCTAACGTAATATCACAACTTCGATTCAAATAGAGGGTATATTACGGGTACTTATGAACTTCAATTACAGTCCGACAATGAAATTACATACGCGGAATTCTAAGTTATAGACAAGAAATGATAGTGTATATCTTCAAGGTTACATACATAAAAAAGTAACACAGTAATGAAACTGTTAGTACAAAATACTAAATATTTCCAATGATACATACGCGAAGTAATGAGAGTACAGTTCGGTACAGCATAATTACATGTTAGTAATTGTTCCTAAAGTACCGGTAATAATTTAATTACAATTGAACCTTTGTACTTCAATGAGAGTACTTAGAGTAATTACAATATTCATTACTTCAACGACAATATGTACCAAAAGTGTAAGTACTTTCAAGGTCAAAAAAAGGACGTTTGTACATATTCACTACTAACGTCACACGACTATTCACAACCGACGGCGCCGACTTTCCAAAATTTATGTGGGTGCATATCAATGACAGAACATGTTACATGTTTTTAGGGAAATCTCGATAATTTATTATTTTTAGTTAAAATCTTTTATGAACACTATCGTAAAGGGCTGTGTTGTGATAAAGTAAAATATACCGCACTATAAGGATAAGTTTGGGCTGCCCCAGCTCAGTCGGTAACACGGCTGACTTAAACGCAACAGAAACGGGTTCAAATCCGGATCCAAACTAAATATTTTGTGAGTGTGGCGCACCCACAATGTTATTTGTGTAGGTGCCGCGGCCCCGGAGCACCCACATAGTCGACGCGCATGTTCACAACACTTTAGCAAAACAGAAAGTGGTTAAAATTTACTATTACTTCTGGTTTCAAGACTGATTTCAGTAGAGTAAAAACGATAAGAAACGAGGAAATGCAGTTTATTGAAATCGATTCAGCTTCTCAGGAATATATTTCGTTTTCTCCGTTAATCCTGTATTTAAACCGAAGTGTGTCAAATTAACCATATCCGGTTTCAATATTTATCGCCGTAGAAAAACATGATAATATATAGCGATAAGTTGTTTCCTGCAATCAATTCAGGGCCTCATTGCATATTGACAGAACTTGCAACAAACTACCAAAACCAGAAGTGGTTGAAATTCACTACTACTTCCGGTTCCAATACTGATTTCCAGAAATGAAAAACGATAAGAGTTATCGAGACGTAGTTTTTGCAATCGATTCAGGTTTTCAAGAGTATGTTGTATCCAGGGCTGGATCCAGAATTGGGGGTTGCACCAATAACTAACAAAATAGCCAATCACACTGAAACTCTTCAAAGTGACATGTGAGAATATTCTTTACCCCTGACAACGCTGATACATAGAACGGAGGGGAGGGGAGTATTTTAAAGAGGGTCGCAAGTGATTGCAGGAAAAAATGTTCTTCTCTCCTCCTGGCTTCCGTTTTCTTCTGTACTTGACAAATGGGGAACCGGTCAAAACCCCCACAGCCAAAACCCCCACATTCAAGAAATGTCAAAACGCCCACACAAACGGTCATAACCCCCACACAAATGGACAAATCTCCCAAACGCACGAACGGTCAAAACCCCCACAGCCAAAACCCCCACACTCAAGAAATGTCAAAACGCCCACACGATCGGTCATAACCCCCACACAAATGGACAAATCTCCCAAATACACGAACGGTCATAACCCCCACAGTCAAAACCCCCACACTGGTAGTCGGTCATAACCTCCAACGGTCATAACTCCCACACAAATGAACAAAACAGCCACACATAGCAACGGTCACAATCCCCACATAAATGGACAAAACCCCCACACAAATGGACAAAACTCCCACATGCAGAAATAGTCACAACTGCCACACAAATTGACAAAACCCCCATACTCATGTATTGCCCTTGTACTTTTTAATAACATTTTTTATTCCACTTAAACTGATGTTACAACTATTCTTCTTGGGCGTCATAAAGAGCCGCAACAAAGACGTGAAATGACGATCATTTCAGAGTGTGGGGGATTTGTCCGATTTTGTGGGAGTTTTGTCCATTTATGTGGGGATTATGACCGTTGCTATGTGTGGCTGTTTTGTCCATTTGTGTGGGGGTTATGACCGATTGTGTGGGCGTTTTGACATTTCTTGAGTGTGGGGGTTTTGGCTGTGGGGGTTTTGACCGTTCGTGCGTTTGGGAGATTTGTCCATTTGTGTGGGGGTTATGACCGATCGTGTGGGCGTTTTGACATTTCTTGAGTGTGGGGGTTTTGGCTGTGGGGGTTTTGACCGTTCGTGCGTTTGGGAGATTTGTCCATTTGTGTGGGGGTTATGACCGATCGTGTGGGCGTTTTGACATTTCTTGAGTGTGGGGGTTTTGGCTGTGGGGGTTTTGACCGTTCGTGCGTTTGGGAGATTTGTCCATTTGTGTGGGTGTTTTGACATTTCTTGAGTGTGGGGGTTTTGGCTGTGGGGGTTTTGACCTAGACCCGACAAATGCTATATTGTTTTCCTTGGTAAATCCTTTTCCTTTAACCTTTAGAAAATCGACTTAAACTGTTGCTTTTGCAAAGCTCTGCTTTCTTTAAGCCCCAAACAGAAACATAATGGCAGAAAGTTTCGGAAAGTGTTGCTATTTTCTCTACTAGCTTCTCATTTTAGACAGTGTATATTTACAACAAAGTGGGGTGCACCCCCCTAAATCCGGCCCTGGTTGTATCTCCTCCTTTAACCATCTATTCAATCTTGAAGTGGCTTAAATTATCGATTTCCGGTTTCAATCTTTATCGTCATAGAAGAAAAGAAGTAAGTAGATAGCGAGTAATGGCTTCTTGATATTGATTCAGCGTCCTAGAAACAGATTCAATCTTTGATCTTATTACTCTATTGCAACCAGTAGTTACAGATATACTACTTGAAATTTGAGTATTGAATTCCCATAATTTGGAAGTCTACTGTAGTTTTACACTGTGAAAGGAAACTCACTCTTAATATTTATTTTCAATGCACAGTTTTCATAATTTCTCATCTCCTTCATACAGTCAATAATTTAATCTTTTTTCAGAGTCGTACACTGAAAGTGATATTTATCTTCCGTACCTTCAAACAAGCAAATGATTTTTTCTCTTTCTGGAGACGCCAAACTTTTGGAATCATATATTGCTTAATTTTAGGAGAAGGTTCCATGACCATGTTTACATTGGAAATATTCAACAATAGTTCCCAAACTCTAATTTCGTTGGGTTTTTGGTCTAAGAAGGATAAATGGAAACTTACTATGCCAACTTCGTGGAAGCACAGAGCTCGTCTCGATGGGGCCAGAATCTTTATTTTGCTTGCAGGGTCGGTAAGTTGGCCTAATGATAGAAAAACATTCGTTGCATTGAGACATTTTATTTCTTAATAAGTGTCAATAATTTGTTTATATTCGAAGGTTTTAATCTTCGCTGTACTTGACACGCTTGAATGTGTACGGATGCTCACGGGTGGGTTTAAGGTGCAGGTTGTGCCTATGAGAATACTTCAGGAACATTTTTTTTTTATTGAAAATGATGCAGTCAAACTAAACAATGTTAAATTTCTGGGGAGAGAAAAGTAAATAAGGAAGAAAGGTAAATTTGAGGTCAATTTTTTTTTAAATGGATGAGATGGATACCCAAGATTTAATTCTTGCTTCTATCCGCTAATCACATATAACAGACTACTTTTGTTATTGCCATGCTGTAGGCACGGTTCTAAATATGTAAATAAACACTACGATGTCGCCAGTGATTTATGATTTTGCGCACTTCTCACGGAATAGAAGCAAATAAATTCTACTAATACACGAACTAAAACAAATACAACCAAATATCTCTCCGAATCAGAAGCGTTCGACAACAAAGAAAGGCCTTCGAAGAATTATCGGCTCGTGGTGGGTTCCGAAAGATAATGCGACTATTTCATTCATTTACTTTGGCAGAAAAGTAGTGTCAAGAGGAGAGAATCCCCACGCCATAAGCGTCAATGGGCAACTAGTGACATCTCGCCAAACGTTGGCGGCCCCGCAGCGACGATCCGTAGTGGTCCCTTCCGTTTCGACAATTATACCACCAGCGGCAGAGACGAGACGAAACGCCAATGAACGAGAGAATTACTCCCCAAAAATATGTTGAATTGCCTATATGTGCGATTTGTTTATATTAAGATGAGTCTATAAAACAGTAAGAAACAATAAAAAAAAAAGTACCTCGGGGTGGTCGCTAACCACTAACCTTATGATTACTCGCGCGTGTTCTTCCAACTTCGCCACGGAGGCGACGAAGAAAACCTCCCTTGTAGAGGGAAGGGATATATCTTTGAGGTCTTTTTAATTTGGCCAATCAGAGTGCTCCTTTAACCGTGTATATTCGACGATGACCTTTTGGGATCAGGTTAAATGCGTTCACAATGTAATTTTATAACGAAATGACGAACGTCTACTTACTTTATTTCATACTTCTCCCATATTCACTTTCTAATGATCGCCGACAATTGCCATCTAAGTTTATACAATTATAAGCGCTTATCTCAAGATTTTTCACTTCATGATGTAGAGGCAGGGGCTACTCTTGAACCTCGGAGCTCACTGTAGTAACAATTCGTCAGGAAAAAATATATATAATAACAGTATGCACATGCCTGGCAATAGTTCGTGTTGGTCCCTCCGCAATTCTCCGCGACAAATCGAAGGAGCGCGGACCAAAATGAAGTCCTCACTGCTTCGCGGTGGTAGCTTCAACACTCCGATTCTAGATATCTGCTTCGACTCGACGAAACTCTGCCGCCAGTGGCACGCTAGCGACAATCCGACGCGCCGTTATATCGACTATTGACATTTACCGGCAAGTGGGCCACTGGATGTTGGCAACGTTTATGGCATGGGAATAGTACGGTAGTAACTTCAACTCTCCGACTCTAGATATCTGTTTCGACTCGACGAAACTCTGCCGGCAGTGGATCACTAGCGACAATCTTTTGACGCGTCGTTATATCGACTATCGACATTTACCGACAAGTGGGACACTGGGTGTTAGCGACGTTTATGGCATGGGAATAGTACGGTGTGTCGAGTATAGTGTAGGATATAACTTTATAATGAGTAGATATAGCGTAAACTATAAACAGTAATGATGTGTAGATAATGAAAACACACATATTTTGCTGTATAATACATCCCTCTAGCTTATTTGTACAGAAGATATGAAGTTTTAAGATGTGGCAACTTTGTTATTTTATACTCTGGTTTATGTTATTTATAACATAACCTACTAATTAATTATATTATAATATTTTTCTTTCTTTCCACGAATAAATGAATAATGGAAACGAAAGGAATGATAGATGTATTTTGTGCAGTGAAGGACCGATCGCCGTTGATGGTGAAGTAGACAAAGTCACAAGAGTACTTCCAGCTATCATTATGCCAGTAAAGAACGAAATTATGGAACGGTGGACATTTTGTCAACTCTTTCAGAAGTAACTGTCCATGCCATCTGAAGAAATACATACCAGACCTTCAAATGTAGCATCATGTAAAGAAGCATTGGTAGAGACAAGTGCAGTTTCTTCCAAAATATTTCGTTCGAGGGGGGGGCAAAGTCAAAATATGAGGTAGCTGCACTGGGGCACTATTTTGGTCTATTCGCATTAACAATTTAATTTTTGTTAGCTTTGGAGGTAGAGAAAATGGTTGGCCAATTCTGGGGAACTTTGCCCCTCCCGAAAGTGTGCCTGAAAGAAACGCTGTGCGCTGTCTAGATTAGCCGAGTGATTCCCAACCGTTATGTTGCGACACACTGATGTATCACGTAGTTCCATAAGGTGAGTCGCGAAATTTTAGAATCTGACGAATTTAATAAATAGATAAAATCAATTTTGAGACAGACTAGATTAGAAAACTCTTTGAGCGGGAGCATTAATGCTTCGTACTACTTTGAGTCACTACTTTATAAAAACTTTCAACCTTACACTATTACTATTTATACTACTATTAATAAAAAGCATCCCAGAATTTTGTTGTGATGTCGGTAGCGTTCAGTAAAGTGTGTTATCAGTCAAAAAAGTTACTACTGAGTTATCCTAAAATAAAAAGGTACTACTGAGTTATCCTAAGGTAAAATAAAAAGTTACTACTGAGTTTTCCTAAAATAAAAAATGTACTACTGAGTTATCCTACGGTAAAATAAAAAGTTACTACTGAGTTATCCTAAAATAAAAAAGGTACTACTGAGTTGTCCTAAGGTAAAAAGAAAAAGTTACTACTGAGTTATCCAAAAATGAAAAAGTTACTACTGAGTTATCCTAAGGTAAAACAAAAAGTTACTACTGAGTTATCCTAAGGTAAAACAAAAAAGTTGCTACTGAGTTATCCTAAGGTAAACAAGAAAAAAGTTGAGAATCCCCAAGAGCATTGCCAGAACGAACTTAAAAATAATTAATTTTTCTTATTGACTTCTACAGGCTTCATACCAGTTGTTCTATGTACTTCGTTATTATACTCATTAAACAATTATTGTAATATATCTATCCATTCATAATTTCCTTGAGTACTAAATTTTTTCTTACATATTTTGTTTAAGAGTTCTGTTAAAACAATGTACGATATGTTGTTTTACGAAGACACATGATCAAAATTGAAAAATTCGCAAAATATCATCTCTATGAATTACGGTTCCCGAGGTAATGGCTTCTTAAATCTCCCGAAATCGGAACTTTTCTGACCAATATTTCGGGAACGGTAAGTGTGACGCGAAAAATTTCATAACTTCTTTCAGATAGTTTTTGATGCTTTATCGGATGGAGGGCTCAAAATTGAAAAAATTTCAAATAACAGACACACATACACACACACACACACACACACACACACAGAGAGAGAGAGAGAGAGAGAGAGAGAGAGAGAGAGAGATAAAATTCAGTAACGAAGTTTTTAAAGTTTGTTGAAAACTATCCTCTAATGCGACACTGAATACTGATTTTCTATTAAATTGTGTATTATACTTTTCAGAATCACCCTTTTGTTGTGTATCATTGGGGACGTCGAGATGTGGGTGGTTATATTGGTGATATCTGGAAGATACTTGAAGCTAAACTTCGTTTTAGGTAAGAATATTTTCAGTTTATTTTGTAGTTTCATAACAATATTATCAATAAATTGTTGCAACAGTTAGTGAAGGGCTCTGGGCAGTACTTCGCGATCCAATACTGTTAGTACGGTATAGTGTTTTTTCTTTGATTGAATGAATGATTTAGAGTTAACGTCCCTTTTAGCACCGGAGAGGGACGTCATATGAGACGAGACCTACTGTTTTCGGGAGAAGATAGATTACATTGCATTTAGCGAGTTTAGTGTCTCTTTCCACACAGAGGTTTATATGATACATGGATGTACAGCTTAACGTAATCCGAATCCGAACCACATCAGTTTCCACCGGGGCTCGAATCCGAGTCTCCCACGTCGTAGACGCGTACACTAACCATATAACAACGTGTGAGCTTCTGGGAAAGGTAAAATGTATCGTATGTGCATTGACATAAGCTACTCATAAGTCCTAAAGCAATATGGAGTAGCATCGCTAAAACTTTCAGAAACACAATTGAATTTTTACAAAAGTTTATTTTTATTAGATTATGTTTTACAATAAAAAAAAAAAACAACTATTATTCTCATACTTACGTGTGATATTTGAAATACCTATTAAGGTTTAGAGAGCCTTACTTTCAGAGAAAAAAGTGCTTATACAATTTTCATACAAAACGTACTGGATGACATGTAGTGTTAATGATGATTACATAACATTGACTTCAAAGTGACAATACAAGGAAAGGTACAATTTTAATTTCTTTACACTGATGATCTGAAATATTAAGAACGTTGATTAGTTCTTTAAATAGATAAAAGACCCCTATATTAAATAGGTACAATTTTATGAGATATGTTTGACTCCTATAATGTGATAGCGTCGAGCAAGTTCAGTAATAATAATAATATCACTATACTATTCAAGCTGTACAAGGATATTGTATTTTATTATTTTTTACTCTTAAAAAGAATATTTATCTAAAAAAATGTTTGTAGGAATTTGGAGCATACTATTCAAAACACATTTGATACTCCAAATACTAACCTCTAATTCGCAGTACTTTGAAACAATCAATTAAGTATTATGTATGCAACTAGAAACAGGGAAACCGGATCACAAGAATCTCATGTAAATCCTTCCTATTTATCACTTTTTTTTTAACAACTACAAATAATTTTTATTGAATACTAGCATCAATTACCCGCTTCGCTGGGTTAAATTCAGAAAAAATACTAATATGTTTCGTTAGTCAGACACTTTTTACTACTACTAAAGCGCTCTTTGATATTGGTCATTTTTGATGATTTTTATATATCCCCTCTCCTCCCCATGTTGCGGGCCATGGCATCGGAAGCGCCATTGTTCATCTCAGTGACCCCGAAAAGTATGAATTCGACACTGATACTGGTACTTTTGATTATATAGTGGCGGATCCAGGATATGATCAAGGGATGGGCTAAACCATAGTTTGCCGTTTTATCCAGTGTAAAGCAGAATTGAAGCCCATTTTATTCAGTGTATACCTCTGCCTCAAGGGGGGCTGTAGCCCCTATAGCCCCCTTTGGATCCGCCCCCGGATATATATATTTATATATCCCCCTCCCCTCCCACAATTTTTGCGGGGCTCAATTTGGATTTAAATGGCAACAGCTGTGTCACTGTTCATCTCAGCGACCTCAAATGCTATAGATTCGACACTAATATCGGTATTTTGAATGATTTGTAAATGCCTTTCCCCTCCTTTAAGTTACATCGTCAAAGTGATAAGACAAAAATCATCTCATGTTCGAACTTAATCTAGGTTGAAAATTTGATCGAGATCGGTTCGCTGGTTCAAGAGTTATTAAGTTTGATTTATATATATATATATATATATATATATATATATATATATATATATATATATATATATATATATATATATATATATATATCCCCCTCCTACATCCTACCCTAAGTTCTATCGTCGAAGTGAATAGATAAATACCATCCCAGGCCCGAACCTCATCTATGTTGAAAATTTGATCGAGATCGGTCAGGTGCTTCAAAAGTGAAGTCACATGGTCACTTTCATTTTTATTTTTTTACATATATATATCTCCGCCTCCCCTCCCCCTCCCCTACGTTGCACCGTCAAAGTTAAACTATAAAAATATTCCAAGCCCGAGCACATCTATGTTGAAAAGTTGATCGAGATCGGTTGGGTGATTCAAGAGTTCTTAAGTTTTATTTATTTTTATATATTTGTCCCTTCCCCTCCCCCTCCCCTAAGGTCTACCGTCAAAGTGATATGATAAAAACCACCCCAGGTCCGAACTTCTTCCATATTGAAAATTTGATTAAGATCTGTCCTGTGACAGATGATGTTAAAGCGTGATGAAGTCACAAATACGGGCACTTTTATTTTTATTCTTTTTACATATATCTCCCCCTCCCCCTCCCCTAGGTTCCACTGTAAAAGTGAAATAACGAAAACATCCCAGGCCCGAACCTGATCTATGTTGAAACTTTTACCAGGATCAGTCTGGTGGCTCAAGAGTTATTGTTTCATTTATTTTTATAGATTTCTCCCCTCCCCTTCCCCTCTTCTAAGTTCTACCGTTGAAATGATATGATAAAAACCACCTCAGGTCCGAACCTCATGTATGTTGATTTTTTAAAAGATCGGTCGGATGGTTTAAGCGTGATGAAGTCACAAAGACAGTCACTTTTATTTTTACTTTTTTGACATATATCTCCCCCCCTCATCTTCCTCTTCGTTGCACTGTTATAGGGCCCATACACGGTCCACGGTTTGTGCAAACAAGGCTGTTTGTGCAAACAATTTGACCGTGTGTGGTGCTGTATGAACTGTTTGTGCAAACGTTTGCGCAAACTTTTTCCACATCGAACTCGTTCAAAACTCGTTTACACGAACATGATGTTTGCACAAACCGTGGATCGTCTATGGCTCCTTTAAAAGTGAAATGAAAGAAACATCCCAAGCCCGAACCTTATCTATGTTGAAAGTTTGATCGAGATCGGTCGGGTAGTTCAAGAGTTATTATTTAAATAAGTTTTATTTTTATAGATTTCTGCCCTCCCCTAAGATTTACTGTCAAAATGAAATGATAAGAAACTTCCCAGGTTTGAACTTCATATATGTTGAAAATTTGATTGAGATCGAAAGGGCGATTCAAAATTAATTAATTCACGAACATAGTCACTTTTATTTTTATATTCCTTGATTTTTGTATATCTCCCCCTCCATCCCCTTCCCTAAGTTGAACCGTCAAAGTAAAATGTTAAAAATCATCCCAGTCGCAAACCTCATCTACATTGAAAATTTGATCAAGATTGGTCGGGCAGTTCAAGAGTTATTAAGTTTTATTTATTTTTTTATGTCCCCCTCCTCCAGCTCTCCTAAGTTATATCGTCAAAGTATATAGCTAAAAACACTCCCAGGCCAGAACCGCATCTACGTTGAAAATTTGATAGAGATTGGTCGGACGGTTCAAGAGATTAAGAAGGGTCACAAACCTAGTCACTTCCACAATTTTATAATATAGATTGAAATTACTGTAATTATTAATTATAAGACAACACTAGTATTGAAACAGAAAAATCTGCATGCTGATCGTTGTTGGGTTTTAGTCGGGCAAGGTGTTGCAATGGGCAAGGTGTTGGGAAATCGTAGTAACGAAAGAAGAGCGTTACTATGTATTTAAAATAGTGTGTAATTGTATTGAGAAAGAGTTATCGACATTCATTAGTAAATTCTAGAAGTTTTGAGAGCTATTTAAAGTTAAATACGTTTTGCGTACAATTTTTGACTACCTAACAATTATATTGAACCAATGTTTCTAAACATTCAATTCCAGAACAGTGTATCGGACAGCCTTTCTTAGTTCAACAGTGTATGAAAGAGTCGAGAATGGTTTAGCAGATGTGTTTCTTTGGCCGACAGAGCAGTTTGCTCCAGGTCGAAATTTTTCGTATTCATCGAGTATTTATCAAAGCTGGTAAGCTCCAATTTTTTCTTCTTTATTGTAAAATAAGACATAAACATTTCCGGTCAATTTGTTCGTGGTATCTTCCAGTATCAAGCGGTGGTCTGCAGAAGCAGCGGTTGCAATATCACAGGTACGTGGGTGCGCGCAAGTGTTCTTCTCCTCCGTCGTTTTGAGTTTTATTCAAATAATATGCAGGAAATATGAAAAGGAAAGTCTCTTCAAGCTCTATTTGTATATTTATTGACGTAAGTACATTAATAGTATTGATCTAATATATAGCCATTACCTGCTTTTTTAAAAACAAAATGAATAATCACGATCAATATACTTTTATATACTATATGCGAAACCTCTATACTGATGTTATTGAACAAGAGATAAATAGAATATATAGCATGTTCTGTAAGACATAAATGATGGCGTTACGGAATAAACAAGAAGAAGAAGAAGGAAGAAAAGTGCATGTACTCACGCACACGAATAGAGAAATTTATTTAATTAAATAAACTATACGATACTTAAAATGGATGCTCATTCTTCGTTCTTTTAAGTTGCAACCTTCTGATTGAAATCTGGAATGCTGTTCACCAGGTCTTTCTGAATATTAAGTATCGCTACCACAAATATTTTTCGCTTTATTTTCCTTAGGATATAGAAACACTTCTCTCCTTCGACAATCGGCATTTTGCTAACATTTTTTATATGAATATAGGGGGCCAGAAACCCAATTTCCAGTGACCATATATTTTTATCTTCTGCTCTACTGTAAAGGAGCATGAAACCTGAGATGTTTTTTTCCCTTCGAAAATGAAAAAAAAATAATGAATGAAGTTTTTAATTTAAGGTTCCATGATTATGCTCTTTAAGGTTAAGGAGACTGATGATTATTGAAAGTGAATGATTGTGAGATTATTTCATTGTGCTCTCCCACCGGAAATCGAACACAAGACAATGTATACCAGGGCACACGAGCTAGGCATTAGACCAGCAGTAGGGTTCATTAGGTAGGGCTCCTTCGAGACATTATTTAATAAATATTAATATTTGAAATGATTTGTCGGTTTTCAATCAATGGGAATTACTGTGAATTGGAAAACTATTGAATTTGATGCTGAAAATATCCTTAATATAGGAATGTCTCTTTTGTGAATGGTAGGACTATATTTCAAGGTAGGAAAAAGAATGAACTGGGTTTGCAACCACTAGATGTTTCTGCTATTATCAATGTTCATTTGCTTTGATTTGATTTATTATTCATTCTGTGCAGCCACGAAGTAGAGGTTGGAGCCATAAGAAATAAAGACTCTTACCTCTTCTTATTTATATTCGTGACTGTACATCATATTACATATTTGTTTGAGTATTGAGTTGTCCTTATTTTAGTTTTGCATAAGCCCTAAAGATGTTTCATCCAAGTTTACACTCCAAACTTCCATTTTTAGAAAATCGAAAAATCATGTTAACAGGCTTAAAAAGATGTGACATAATCAAGAGGAAGAAAACGAAATGTTTAGTATTAAAATGATGTTATTTCTTTGTTTCTGTCAAATTGACAAGATGAATTTTTGTTAATGATTTTTTTTACATAGATAAAATACAATCACTCTGATTTTGGAGAGTGTTCTGTAAACTAACATTTTAGAATTAGCATTTTAGTGTAGATATCTATTAAATATTCAGTTTATCTATATTACAACTGGTTTCCTTTGTTAATTCCTTTCAGGTATTTTCTTTATATCCGAAAACTTGATTCGTCAGCATTTTCTGGCTTGTTCTTATCACCACTACGTTTTAAACTTTGGCTTGCAACTGGTGGAATGATATTACTATTTTCATTGCTTCGAATGGCTATGAGTTGGATTTTACATCAGAATTATAAGATAGTACCTCTCTTTACTACAAGTATATTTGAAACTTTCAAAATTCTTTGCAATCAAGGTAGGTTTAATGGTTGTAAAATTCCAGTACGGAGTATTTCCTATTTACTTTTCTCTATGTACCCTTGCTTGGTATCCAATCCTTGATTATCGAGGAGAAATTAACATATTCCCGCAGGATTGTTATGGAGGTTTGTTTTTTAATTATTAAGAATAATTATTAATTTTTAATAATAATCAGAAATATTAATAACTTTAGCTTTACTGTACAAAATAACTAACATACATGGGTTGGATAAAAGTAAGGGCAAGATTGTTACAACTTGTACTTGGCTTTAAACACAGAACGATATCTGTTATATTCCTTCCATGTAATCACCTACCATCTCTATCACCTTCTGCACACGTGTGGAAGGCGTCGTACACTGTCAGCGCGTCTATCCCTGTCAATGTCTCACAGGAACCGCTATATAGCACTGATGGTAGACCTATTAGCCCTATTAGCTAATAGGTAATATAGGTAATAATGTAGTAAATAGTAAATATAGACCTATTAGTCCACCTGAATTTCTATCAACCATTCAGCAGTACATCACTTATCCGAAGAAAGGACAAAATCTTTTAAACTGGACACAGACAAAAAATCACGCTAATTACTTATTTAGGCATCGTTTTCGACAAACATATTAAAAGGACTGTCCATCTCAAAACCATCCGCACTAAGGCCTACAATTGTCTCAAACTTTCATGCCACGTCATTGGTACCACTGAGGCATGAATCCACATATATGTGCTCATTCCGTACTAGACTTCGCAGCGTAAAGCATAAAAAGAATAATTATAACTTCTATCCGTATTGTCGCAAGTAAAACGCAGATTTTGCATTGCATTGATGCAACCATTACGGAATAACCCGATAAAGTTTTCTCTGACATATTCTCACTTCAGTTTTACCGCTTCGATTGCTGCTGCTCCATCATTTTATATGAGTTCAAATTCTAGAGCGGCATGCACTCCGCCTACATTTTCGTATGCTACTTCCCAGACCTACTCACGTCCTCTATGAACGCACTCCATTCTCCAATATCCTCCATCATCTTGATACACTCAGATTCACCTTCACTCTCTCTCAAGCTCACCCTACCATATTTCTTCACACGATGCACCATTCTGCTTCGTTCAACGTTATTCACATGTTCTTAACCGTAATATTCCTCTTTCACTCCTTTTTACTCCTTACCACTTCTTATTAGCCCTTGACAGCTCCGACCAGCTTGCCATCAATGACTACATCACATCTACGGCATTACCTTGCATTATTCTATCTTATGTACAGTAGTTCTATTGTCTAACTGAGCTTTCTCTGCCTCCATCAGATCCGAGAATTGTCCCCAGATCAGAAGATAACACCATTTGTTTCACTAACCAAACTCACTGCTGGGGTGTCTTGTACATCTAGCCATGATTCTATTCCTGCAACCTTCCAATATGATTATCGTTAATGACATTAGTGTTCTCACCTTCCATTGTTATTGCATGCATTACTGCATTGTTGAATAAATGTTACGGTACCTAGATTTTAGTTTTGTTAATGTGAAAGATAATGGTTCAATAAAGTTTAACAAATCTAGTACCGTAGTTTTCAATCGTAACGTTTTCTCCACATCACTTTCCGGTATAAAGAATGGTACGTTTTGAGCGGCAGCTTGTCCTATCCGACTATTAAAAATCACAAGTCACGCAAGAAATTATAATATAGATTTATCTGCTGATACACAATATTTACAAGCGGCTTGGTATCTTTGCCAAATCATTGTTCCTAACAAATTAAAGCTTTGTTTGATCACTGATGAATAATATAGTTATCTCAATTAAATATAATATAGTTAGTATCTCAATTAAAGCGTTCTTTATGTGAGCTTGAGTATACTACAATACAGGGTATTATTGAAAGAAAACAGTGACGGCGTTCGTATTTCTGCGTTCAAGTACTTAGTTCGTTAACACCGCCACGGTATTATTTTCACTACTAAAATAATTCCACCATAATCTAAATAAACACCATATGTGTGTCAAATCGTTAAAACCAGGCCTGGGTTAACCAGAATACCAGTGCCTGAATGTTCAAATAACACTCTAAAGTTGTATTCATAGTGAAACCACTAACCGGTTTTAAAATTGAGTTGTATTAACACAATAATTTTTTTGTGTGTAGATGGAGGAGGTTCAAACCCAATAACCCTCTGAGTACTCCACTACTGTTGTGAAAATGAAATCTTCGAGTTTTACGTCCGACAGTAATGCCGGTTAGGCTACAGAAGATGGTGATGATGAGTAATGAATGAAATGGTGGAATGAAGAAAGTGGGAGGAAACGGGAGGACCCCGAGGAAACCCACGCATACGGTGTTTGTCCAACACAAAGTTCACTTGGCGGGGGCTGGGATCGAACCCGGGACCCCAAGCAATAAACACTCTACCACTGAGCCACTGAGGCCCTTCCACTAGTGTGCGTCGAACAGTGCTAAATTGTTTTCTGATCTAAAACAGCATTGCATTCTTATCATTTTCTAATACGTTAATTTCCTTGTATATTCGTTTGTGTCTTGCTAGGTACCGAAGAGCGATGTGAGTCACTTTCGAACCAAATCTTCACTGTCACCTGCTTGATGTTTGGTCTTTTGCTTTACTGTTGTTATTCAGCAGTGCTTGTAGCTCATATTACTGTTCACTACACGGAGCTACCATTTCAGTCTTTAGAAGAAGTTGTGAAACAAACTGAATACAAACTGTGTTTTCGAAATCTTTCAACAGTACCTTCTTTCTTAAAGGTAGGCTCTTAATTACGAGTAATATTAAACTATATATAGGAAACGTGCCGAATATCGGATACTGTTTGAAAAAAATGAATATAAACTTTGCAACAGATATTTAATTGATATTAAACAGATATTTAATTGATATAGCCTCTTCTAAATGTTCTGTTATCTTTGTAGATTATAACTTGAAAGTTTCGAAGCAAAAAGGAAATATTTAAAAAAAACGATACATACACTTCAGTACAAAATGGCATTTTTCTCAGTTCGGAGAAAGGTTCCCCAATATCGGATAGTAAGGGGTTTTAATATCGGACGAAAATTAAATTAGAAGGATTTAAGAAAAATCACAATTGGAGAAGACTGTGCATTATTTTAATTATATTACATGGTGTAAACATATACAAAACGTAAAGTTGCAAAACATGTACATTTAACTAAACGTTGTTTTACAAACTAGGCTATTTTCTAAATATGTACATATGTAAGTTTATCTTAACTAAATATCGTTCTATAAAAACAGACAACTTTCTAAATATGCAGATTTTCTGGTACTTAACATTGTTCGACAAACGAGGATACTTTCTAATAATGTAAATTTATTTGTAACTAAACGTTGGTCGACTCATCTGTAGTAGGATCTACCAAGAAGTTAAATTACTGGCAAAACTCAATGATTTCTACGTTTTTGGATCAGTGCATACACATAGCTCCTGTGCCCATTTAAGACATTGGATACATCGTATCCATCGTTCACCCCTTTGTCAAGTTTATACGGCTGTGAACAAAATATTGAAAATGTTGGATGCCTAGAGGAACCCCATGTTTTTTTTTTCTCTTGAGGGCAGCAACAGCCTGGAACATAGCCTCAGGATCCCGCTTCTTCCTTCGAGCGATTTCTATAATCTATAATAATCGAAGAATGGCATCAGCAATACCATTCCCTAATATCTGATATCCGATGTTTGGAACCTCTCTAGTATCCGATATTTGGCAAAGTAAGTAGTGTGGCAACTTTCAACTATATACATCAAATAAACATAAACGAACTTCCAAAACATTATATAATTTAAAACTACTCTTCTTAGCCTATATTATAATTATAGATTGAGTATCACTAGGTTACCTTTGTGGACGACATAATGCAATCAACTGCAGTATTAGAAATATTTCACAAGGTCAAAATCACAAAACACTTCACCACATAAATACATATGTTGTGAGAGATATCGTAACTTAGGCATCTAATAGTCTACCGATTAGTGTGCAGTTACGATAACGGTCGCTAGGCTGCAGCAACTTACAATGAAGATTTCTCGGTATCCGATATTGAGAAACCACCCGATAGAGACCCGTATCCACGAGGGGCCTACGGGGCCGCCCCCTAAAATGCTCACGGTAGGCTTGCAAATAAACTATAATATAGTGATGAACTATAATATGGTTGGGTCGGCCCCCCTAACTTCTTCGGTCCCCTCCTACATTTTTAAGGTTGGCTACGGGCCTGATTCGATATTCGCCGTCTTGACCCGGTATATATATACAGCAGTAAAGTAAAATAAAACTTCTTGTAGTTAGCTTAAATGTAGTTATCATTTATAACTAAACAATATACACCGCGTTCTTATTTTGCAGAAGAGAAAGAGAAATATGCTTCTTGGGAGGCAGTTATGGCTCGGGAGGACAACTTGTCTCAAAACATGAGAATTACAAATGCAACACAAATTGAAATAAAGTTAAATTTAATGTACAAATTTGTTATCGTAGAAAGGGCGGGTTGAATGAAAAAAATATAGTCTTACTTCGCCTCCCCCCCCCAACACTTTGAAACACTAGATGAATGTTACACATCAACGGTTTAAAGGAAATCCAGAGATTAAAACAGCTAAATCTCTATCTTGTGCAAGTGTGGAATGTCTGTTACGGCAGATATTGATTTATGATTTTCTTACAAATTATCATAAATAACTAAAACTGAGGGATGTTAATGGGGTAAGAACTTACAACTCATGCGCAACTAGTATTGTGTAAAGTTATGCTTCAATGCATAAATATGACTCAACAACTTCAAATGATAAATAGTGACTAGATTAGACAAAAGGTAAAAAAAGAGGTGAGAAAATGGAACTTAACTATTAGGATAGGGCACTTGCCTTTAGTTATTCTTCGTTCTTGATTACGTAGTTGTTCCAATTGATGAAGAGACTCTCCGAAGTTACTACGTAATTTCCTGGCGTGGACATTGGCGCAAATTCCGGGGGATGAGGTGGACATTTCCCCCTCAATCTTGGAACCGGGGGGACTGTTCCCCCAATAATCCGATTTGAAATGTGTTTTCTGGGGAGAAATGTGATGATTTGTGCCCGACTGCCACTTCATCTACATAACCTGATATATAATATTCAACAAGTTCACCTCAAAAATCAGATTCATCTACTGTAATATATAATATCATCTCCCCCTCCTAGAATAAGCTTTAAATCTGCCCACCTGCCAATGTTGAAGACAACTCTGTTCCCCAGATCCTCCACAGCATTGTTCTTCAACTTCATAAGTATTTTCAACATCGCTTTGAAAAAAAAATACGGGATCGGTCTTCCCCGTCTCCCCCAATGTTGGAGACAGATTTGCGCCACTGGGCGTAGATGAAATGGAACCAATACTGATTTAGACGGTTAGATTTCATATCCCGTCAAATTTGCCAGGAGCGATGAATGAATTAATATAACAGTTTGATGATGACATCTGGATGGTGGCCTAGATTTCCTCCATGGACTGCTTCTGCAGTGATGCTCTCTTGCAAGTCCTAATTTCCTGACGGATTAGAGACAGTCCTGTCTTTCAGTACTGGTTGTTCTGGCAGTGTTCTTCACCATACGTTTAACAACACAATCCACCTAGAGAAATGTGCTCTAAGAGTTTTGATGAGAGTGGACGATGATGTCTTGCATTAACATATTCCGGAAGGCTCGTGCAATGCAAAGGAATGTGGTGTGATGGTTGAAGGAGCAGTACTCCATTATTTATTGGCTCTTCTTACAAAATGATGAAATTACAAAAACTTGTCTGCCAATGTGAGTAAAATATTCTTTTAGATTAATGAATAGAGTGATATTTAAATAAAAAAAAATTTTTTGAAATGGTTCAATTTTAAGAATAATTTAAGTAGTCCAATGGATATGTAGTCGTAATAACTTTACAGTAATTTCACACTATTGCACGGTACTACACATTGTTCAAAATATTCATTCAACACAACAGTCGAACTTTTGCGGTTTTTCATAGTAAGAGCAAGAGTACTTTTTATAATAATATGATGAATGCTATGATCTAAACTGTTACACTTCCGTTGAATGACAAATATAATGCAAGGTAGTGGCATTCATTTCGTATTAGAAATGGGCTTGTCCAAGAGAGCTAGTCCCATGCGCTCTCTACACAGCGCATTATTCACATATGAGCATGAATCTCCTTGTAATTCCTCACAATATCTGTACATGTCCTTTTGCAGATAGAAATGAAGGACATCTTGATAAATAGCGGCAAGGGGCATCATAAAGGGGAGATTTTTTGATTATTGTGTCAATATATCGTACCGTTTGCAAGATATGAGCCTACTTCCGGTTGGAGTTCCTAATTCATGTATGATCAGTGTTTTCTTTCTTCTTGCATGCAGTATGCAATAAGCAAATGCATTACATACACAATTAATTATAATCTCAGTGATATATGGTGTTTATTGGGCAAAACACTCCAAACAATAAAGATTCATCTTAGACTGGAGAAATGGTTATCCTTCGTTTTTCATTATCATTTGGCCATGAAACAAATGCCAGAGAGATATACAGGTACTAACCCCTTATAGATATGTGTGGTGTTGGAATGTATAACTCGTAGGATATGATGCTTTACTTTTTAAAATTTCAAAATACTTCCAGTGTACACGTAAAAAAGTAATAAAGAAATAACGACCATGTTTTTAAAATATTCTATTAGAGAACAAAATTAGCAATCGATCTGTAAAAACAGCATCTTTCTAGAGCTTCTGGTTTCCGAGATATCATTGTCAAAATAATTGGCCACCAACATATAAACGTCCAGAAACATATAAACCTGACATTTTAATATCTAGATTTGCTAAATATTTTTTTCAGAATCTGTTTAGAATGTTGTGATGTTTTTCAGGGTGGAACAACGGATGTTCTACGGAAAGCCAAGGAAATAGTTGATAAATCATGCTCGGGAATATATTCAGTTCCAAAATACTTGGAGAGAATTTGTAACCAGAAGAGAGTTGCGGTAGAAGTTCCTTTTACAATGAACAAGTTCCTTCACGCTAGAAAACCTTCCTGTGATATGAAACGTCTGCCTCAGAGATATTTTAGAACAGATACCAGCCTGTTAATGTCCAAAAATTACAGATTTGCCGTGCTGCTTAATCACTAGTAAGTGTATTTTCAAACATTTAAAATTCGTTTTATAATTATATGATTCAAGTTGTCCAAAGGAATCATAGATTCGTATGTATCTAAAGAGTTTTCGAGAAACTTACATCTGATCACTAGCACATATGATCCCATTTTATTATCGCTAAATCACAATGCATTATTTTAGTGTAGCACAATAGACTGCAAGATTACCAAAGTTTCTGGGGAAAGGAGAACATCCAAAAAAAGTAGCAAGGGCTGCCTGCAATGTTGCCAGATTGGGCGATTTTTTTTAAAACTGCTCTTGGTACCAAAATTCCAAGTTGGACAACACGTTACTTGTTGGGCTACTTTTAATTATCTGTAAGCTATAAGTCTTAAGATGCTTTATTTTCTATTCATATATGAAATCACAAATTATTAGTTTTGCGTAATATGATCCGAGTTTTCTTTGTTGAGTATTTTGTTCTCAATGAACAATAATGTTACTAAAACTAACATGTTGGGTACTAGTTCAATTCTCATTTTAGTAATTTCTAATGTCTAGATCTGACAACATTAGACTTTTATTGAGTTTGCGCTGTTGCAGTATTACTGTCTCAGTCAATGCATAAGGCTATTAGTTGAGCGCAGCTGTGTGAACGTGAACAATGTAAATTTAATTGTGTCACTTTATTACACATATTAACATAATGAGAACGAGGGGTAGGTACAATAAAAACTTCCAAAATGCATGGCTCCCAGATAAAGACTTTAGCAAAAGAGTTTTAAAAAAAAGTGGAAAATCATACTCCAAACGTTGTAAAGTGTACTTCAGAGTCCACAAAACTGACTTAAACAAATATATCTCCTTCGAAATCAGAAAAGTCACCCATTTTACGCTATCATCGTGTGTTCAGTTCAATGCACACTGCAGTTGTACTGCTCCTGACGTAGTATGGAGTTTCCCCTAACACGCTACCGCCAACAGTCCGAAACTGTGGTTGCCGTCTGACCATTACCAACCCAGACATCTGACGTTATTTCCTTCAGGTGTTTGCATTAAATCGATAAGGGTCTGTTATATGATTATAAGAATATATATGATAAGTAAATGTATATATTGATAGTACTTCAACCCTATTTCTACATAATTTCTACATTACTTTACAAACTGGTTCCTTCTCATCATTTGTAAATTAATACTTTGCTACTTTTTAGTGCACATGGAAATGGAACTTAAAATATCATACTATTAGTTATATAAAGTACTCTCAACGAATTTATTTTTTTTAACCTCCAAATTATTTAAAACCTAGAAGTAAATATTAATAACTGAAAGTAAAATAATTATTCACATGGTTCTTATAATTTTGAAGATAAAGTAAAGAAATGGAAATAAATTCTTTCCCGGGAATTTATATGCAAGGGAAAACCCAGGAATATTCCCATTTTCTATTTTCCTTCCCACCGGGAATATTCCTACTGCCCATCACTAGTTTTCTGTCCGTTTCCATTGACCCATAACTACAAATGACGCAGGACAGAATGACCGTGTACACACTGTTAACTAGGAAGCTAAGTGGAAGTAGGTCGTGTTAACGGAGGTGTCTCGGTTCAGATGCTCGGTCTTTAATGATTACATTGCGCCACTGTGGGGAGCGCAATCTTTCAGAGCTATGATCTTTTAGAAATTTCGGACGCCATATTTCAGCAGGACTATTCCTGGTCACTAGTGTCCTTTTTTCGAGAAACGACAAGGTACCGTTGCTTGTCCAATAAGAATACTACGTTCGGCCCGATACTGGATCGAATGCGCGGTTGCTGGCCAATCGTCGGCGACAATAGTTCGGTACATTAGGCGACACTCAATTGCTTATAGAGGGTCCATGTTATGCATCGTTGCTTGACATGGCGCTCGTCGAACATGTATGGAATGATAAGTTGGGATATTTAATGATCACATTGTACTCAATACAGCTTACGTACTTTCCATATGAAACGAGTACGTAGTAGTAACAGCATTAAACGAAATGAGGTTACTACCAAGAAAATTCGTTGCCATGATTTTTTTAGACACGAAAAGGAAGTTAATAACCAAAGTTGAAATGCATAACAGGCTTTGAATTTATTTCTTAGATTAAATATTTCTCTAACGAGGGAACCTATCTAAGTGTAACTCTGACTTCGAGTCGAGACTATAGCCGTTGGATACCTTGTCCCAAAAGAACATAACACGAAAACGAACAAATACATCCTCGATCGCAACCGTTGCGGAGATATAAGCGTGAAAAGTTAGAAATTGAGCTCCATACTATACATTACAAAGTCAGCTTCCGGGTCAGATTTGTCGGAAACGGTCAGGTAAGGAAACTCAGCGAATACATATCAAATTAGTGTGGGGAGCACAGCACCTTTTTGAATGAAACATGTGTGTCTCCGGGGCACTCGCAGGATCCCAGACGGGGTCCAACTCAAAATTTACTAATGGAACCGGGGGTCAAGTAGCATATTGTATGAAAGCTATTGTTAAATAAAAGAAGATAGAACAAATCTCAACTCTCTACGATAACCCTGTGCAAACGGGCAATTGGTCAAAATGTCAATACAACCTACATCAGAAAATCTATAGCCCGCTTCTAAATCCGTTAAGTTGCGACAATAACACAGAAAAACACGTTTAAAAGTGCAAGGTATTGAAGTAAAGCAAATTGCTGCAGAGTCTCTCTCTCAAAAGCACCCTCCGATATATTTTATTTCTGCCCCATTATTCCAGTTTTCTCCAACCCCACTTCTCTCCAAGTTGCCTCACAGTTTCAAGGTTACTCCTTTTCGTCTTTACCATCATGTTTCTCGTTCAGCAAATCCCTGATAGAAATTTCACAGTGCAATCTGTGAATTTAGGGTCGCGATGCGCGAAGCGTATACCGTTGCTTTTTGACCTTCTCACCCTCCACGACGATTGCTATTGAGAATGTATCCTTTCTCTTCTAGGACATGAAATCCAATAGTCATGGTTATTCTATGGCCCATTTGTTATTCGAAGTCACACTTATACTTGGATAAGCTCCGTTGTGCGACTCTGTGAGAGATTCTGCAGCAATTTACTTTACTTCAATACCTTGCATTTTTAAACGTGTTGTTCTGTGTTATTGTCGCAACTTAACGGATTTAGAAGCGGGCTATAGATTTTCTGATGTAGGTTGTATTGACATTTTGACCAATTGCCCGTTTGCACAGGGTTATCGTAGAGAGTTGAGATTTGTTCTATCTTCTTTTATTTAACAATAGCTTTCATACAATATGCTACTTGACCCCCGGTTCCATTTGTAAATTTTGAGTTGGACCCCGTGTGGGACCCTGCGAGTGCCCCGGAGACACACATGTTTCATTCAAAAAGGTGCTGTGCTCTCCACACTAATTTGATATGTATTCGCTGAGTTTCCTTACCTGACCGTTTCCGAAAAATCTGACCCGGAAGCTGACTTTGTAATGTATAGTATGGAGCTCAATTTCTAACTTTTCACGCTTATATCTCCGCAACGGTTGCGATCGAGGATGTATTTGTTCGTTTTCGTGTTATGTTCTTTTGGGACAAGGTATCCAACGGCCATAGTCTCGACTCGAAGTCAGAGTTCACTTGGATAGGTTCCCTCGTCAGTGTAGTTTATGAAGTTGATATTAATAATTATGTGAAAATGGGAAGTGAATTTCTAGTTATATTTTAAATAGTTATGCTTACTCTTAAATCAATTATTCTTTACAGCATCCACAGATTAACGGAGACAGGAATATTACAGAATCTGAGAAGAAAACATTTTGACAATGAGCTACCTTCATCTAAAGAGTATCCTTTGGTCGCTATATCTATCAAACATATTTATTCACTTCTTCTGCTTTACGGAATAGTAGTACTTACAAGCAGTATTATTTTATTCATTGAAGTCATTTACAGTAACTATTGCGGCTCTCAGAAACACGCGAAAGAAATTTGAATGTCGTTCATTCTAGCTTTTAAGGCAACAAATCAAATGTTTGTTGAATAGTTATATCTAGGTTGATTCACGAATATGTTAGATTGTATATAGTATGTGTTGGTGATTCAATTTTTCACTTTTATTACAAACACATTTTGGTCTTTGTACGCAGTGTGTGAATTGGGAGAGAGTGTGTTACCAATTTAACTATTTTATGATCAAATCTGTCAAATTTCAATACTGATTAGCCAGTAAAAATTGAGGTTAGGTATTAGTTGTAATTGTGTCCAATTCTGCATTCGTAATTGCCACTTATACCCATTTGTCTTTAGCTTTAGCCAGTGACAGGTCCAGAGTTCTACAAAAGAAAAACAACTTCTTCAATGACTGCGAAATGGGCTTTATCTCTTCCCTCGCGCAAAATAGATCCAAAACAATGGGGGGGATTTTTCACTCTGAAGGAATTTCTGCAATTCTAATATGTTGTCTAAACAGTGCAGGGAAAATAGCAACGATGTTGCTTTTACATAATCATATATTAAGTATACACTGACCAGCCAAAATATTATAACCCTCTGCTATTTTTGAACGAAGTTGTTAGGCTGATGTAAGATGTGCGGATCCGCACGATGCACAGCAAAACTTCTCGCCAGAATGTAGCTGGGATCTCACTTTATCAGTTACTTTGATGTTTGTGTGTGAAATGGGGAAGGCCAGCAGTATATCATAGTTTAATAGAGGACAGATTGCGATAGCCAGACGGTTGTGAACAGTAATTCGGAAACGTCACGACTTCTTGGTGTTCATGAGCTGCCGTGGTTAGTGTCTTCTAAAGTTGGGAAAAGAATAATGAGAACAGCACCAAACCACAACACGTGGGGCGGCCACACTTCATTAAAGAAGTTGGATGTCGACTGTCGAGGTTGGTACAACAGGATAGGGCACAAACTATGGGGCAATTTCAGCAGATTTTAGCAGACTGTAACAATAAAAAAAAGCACGAATGTGTCTGAGTACACAGTTCACCGTACACTGTTAGATATGAGCTTCCTCAACCGACATGCCACCCGTGTACCAATGTTAACTGACGGCATCATTGATAATGACTAGAATGGGCACATGTCGATCGTCATTGGATCCTCGTGCAATGGGATAACGTTGCATGGTCCGATGAATCACGATACTACTTTAATCACATCGATGTCCGGGTCATAATTGGTCGTCTTTCAGGAACGAACTGCTCGAGACGTACACAGTAAGGTAACGAGAGGTCGGTAGTGGCTCCATTATGATTACAAGAACTTTTACATGGACATCCATAGGCCCAGTAGTACGTGTGGAGTGTACCATGACGATTCCTAATTATCGGCAAGTCATTTCTGATTACGTGCATCTATTAATATTGGCCATGTTTCCGGTTAACAACGGCAGATTTGGACAGGACAACGCGCCTTGCCACAAGACAAACATTGAATAATTCGAGGAACATAGTGCTCAGTTTTAATTGTTGCAATGGCTCACAGATTCACCCAACCTTAACTCGATTGAACACTTCTGGGTTGTCTTTGAGCGTTCATCCGAGCTCATCGACCCTCTCTGCGGAATTCATGCGAATAAAGTAACTTGTGTGTGGACATGTGATGTGCCTGCCATGCCTCCAGCCATCTACCAAGGCCTTTTTACTTGCATGCCAAACCACATTGCTGTTGTCCTGCAAGCCAAAGGTAGAAATACAAGGTATTAGGTAGGTAGTCATAATCTTCTGACTGATCAGTATATGTTTTAAATATAGACTTACTGAACTTAATTTTACATGTTTTATTCAGCACCACTGGCGCAAATCCCGGGGGGGACGGGGGGGGGACGAGGGGGACATGTCCCCCCAATGTTGGACCTGGGGGGACAGTCCCCCCCAATAATCTGACTTAAAAAGTGCTTTTTGGGATAAGCTTGATGATTTGTGTCCGACTGCCACAAAGGAATGTAAGATGAAATTGATTTCTCTTGGCTTTTCCATTTTTAAAAAACAATCGTATTCTGTAGTATTTCAAACTGAACTTCGTACTATAGTGCGTTTAGTAGTCTAATCAATATATATTAATTCCACTTCCACTACTTGGGCACAAATTGCAATAAATGCCAGAGGAGGATATACCCCTTTCCTCATGCTGGAAAGTTGTCTCAGCTGTAGGTACGGGCACAAATTCCGGGGAAATGGGGAGACATGTGTCCCCCCCCAACATTGGAATTGGAGGCTCTCCCAATAATCCGATTTGAAAAGTGCATTTTGCAGAAAAGTGTGCCGATTGCCACAAAGGAAAGTGAGATGAAATTTGTTTCTCTTGGCTTTTTCATTTTAATGAAAATGAAGGCGTGCGACTGTGCGTAACGTAACCTGATATGAAATCGTATCTCCTTTTCTCCTCTAGGTCCTAGCACACGAAGAATATATAAACTATCCAATGTCAGTAGAACCCATCTTTTCAGTAAATGGGAATTTAATCTATTTGTAGTATCAGCCTAGGCATCTACTCATGCTTCGTAAGCTAACTAACTCTACAGCCTATGGATCCCCGGAGATTCAATGCCGCGTTCACAAAAGCTCTTCACTGACTTCTATCCTTAGCCAACTGGATCGAGTTTCTACTTTGTATTCCTATTTTTGCGAGATCCATCTTAATATTGTCTTCCCATCTGCGCCTAGGTCTTCCTAATGGTCGTTTTCCGATTGGTCTTACAGCTAACACTTTGAAAGGGTTCCTACTTTCTTCCATCCTGGCTATATGTCCTGCCCACCTAAGCCTCCTAGACTTGATGTCCCTAACAATGTTTGGTAAACCGTATAAATTATGTAGTTTCTCGGTATGAAGTTTCCGCCATTCTTCATTCTCATTCCTCTTGGGTCCGAATACTCGTTGTTCTCAAATACTTTCAGTCTATGTTCTTCCTTTAGAGTAAGCGACCATGTTTCTCAACCATACAGAACAACAGGTATGATTATCGTTTTATATATTTTAGGCTTCAAATTCCTCGACAGAATTTGCGACGACATGAGATTTGAACCGAATAGTAACACGAACTCCCTGCTTTTAGTCGACGTTTAATTTCTTCGTGAATATGATTTTCCTCTGTTAATATTGATCCTAGATATTTGAAAGTATCCACTTTATCAAAAGAATTATTTAATATTTTAACGCATCCATAATTTACCCTATTACGGTCCCGATGCACTTCCATGTATTTAGTATTTAGTTTTCTCTGCAAGCGTTTAATAAGATCTGTGCATTTCTTTCTATTGTTCTCCTATCATCACGTATTAAATTTACATCATCAGCATATGCCATAACCGGGTGAATACCGTTCAACTCTAGGCCCTGGTTGCTATCTTTGATTTTCCTTATAGCGTATTCCAGAACAAAGTTATATACTAATGGCAATAACGCATCTCCTTGTTTCAGGCCATTCTCGACGTGAAAGCTCGTGGCCAAAAAATTTCCTACCCGGACTTTACACTTTGGGATTCATTTAAACATGCCTTAATTGATCTGATTGGCTTTTTCGGTATTCCAAATTCTGTAAGAACGTTGTATAATGTTTCTCCTCTAACCGAGTCGTAAGCCTTTCTAAAATCAATAAATAGTTGATGTACCGGGCTATTGTATTCCCACTTCTTTTCGAGTATTTGGCAAATGGTAAATATTTGGTCGATAGTTGATCGATTTCGTCAAAATCCACACTAATAATCTCCAATAATTTCATCTGCGTATGGGGTCAATCTTGCTAATAAAATAATTGAAAGGATTTTATAGGGTGTTGACAGAAGAGAAATGCCTCGATAATTATTAGTCAGTTTTATCGCCTTTCTTGTGGATTGGAACAATGTTTGATTCTTTTCACTTTTGCGGTAGTTCTTCCTTGTTGTAGATAAGGAGAATGAGTTTGTGTATCTTGTTCCACAATTTTTCGCCTCCAGCTAAAATTAACTCAGCCGGAATTTCGTTTATACCCGGATATTTGTGTTTCTTTAATTTCTTTATAGCGATTTCTACTCCTATTCGGTTGTGTTCTGGAATATACGTTTCTGCGGTGTGTATCTCCCTTTCTCCACGCACATTATTTTTGCTGCGTGTTAAGCAAATCGTCAAAGAAATCTTTCCACCTATTTAAAATGCTATCTGTATCAGTGAGAACTGTTCCATCAGCTTTCTTTAATATAAGCAGGAGGTTGATAACCTTTCTTAAATTCGTTGATCCCTTTATACATGTCCAGAATGTTTTTATTTTTACTATTATCTTCAAGTTCCTAAATTTTAGCTTTCAAAAAATCGCGTTTCTTTGCTCCGAAAGTTTGGGAAGTTCCCCCCCTGTAGCCAACGTAATTCTGCTTGTTTTCTCTTTTCTGCTCGTTCGAACCATGGTTTGTTGCTACGTATTTCCGTGTGTCCCAATTCTTCTTTTGAAAGAGGATGCTTCGTAAGCAAAGAAAAGAATTCAATTGCTGGAATATTTTTTATCCATATGACATGCGTTAGATTTCTGTAACGATTTCTTTAATGTTATTGAGATCAAAGGGGCCGATCCTGGGAGGACGGAGGTCCCCCCGAAAGCTCACGTGGACCCCCTGTATTTTTATGAATATGTATTTTTATATGTATTTTCTCTTGTTATATGTATTGTTTTATGCATTTTTTATGAATGCCCCCCCCCAAAAAAAGTTACAGAGAAATTGGCGTCCTTGATTGAGATTATCATCATTTTGCTCAAAGAGTATTATTGCGTCATACATAATTGATGTTCTTTCTTCATAGTTTTGGGGAAAGCATTATTTATATTATTATATTATTATAAAACAATTTTAACGTGGATCTTTGTGGATGTCTAATTAGAAACATACCAATTATAAATATGCATGTATTCAGATTTCAGAAGTGTTCACGGCAGTGATTTGTAATACTGATATGTACTACTACTTCATCTACATCGCCTAATATATAATATACTCTACAACAGTTGATCAGATTCATCTACCGTAATATGAGTTTCATCTCCCTTCTCTAGAATAAGCCTCAAATCTGCCCACCTCTCAATGTTGAAGACAACCAATGGCGTATTTAGTATTTTGTTTCGAGTGGCTATGCCCAACACAAGGAAGAAAGTGGCCAATTGCACACCTGAGTTTGAGAATTAAATATATTTTAATTTATGCATAAACTGAAGTAAAATGGCAAGAATTGCAGACCGATAAATCCTATATGATATGATACAAAAATTGAGGAGTGAATCTAACCCTTTATTCTATTCATACAAAAAAAGGAAGCGTCCTCTTGGCCTTCCTAATTTCACGGGCTAATTATTGCCCCGTTTTGATTTTCTTTAATTCAAATATTTCCTTCTTTTAAAAATAACTAAACGATATAATTTTTTCTTTGTTATAATAACTTAAGTCCTGTCATGTTGGTATCTAGGGATGCGCACGAGGCAAGATTTGTGGCTGTCTCGTCTCGAAAATGTGCAGCGAAAGTGATGTCTCGACTCGAAAAAATGTATTCTTCTCTATTGGAAGAGTTGTGTCTCGACTCGAATTTTGTCAGGAAAATCCTGTCTCGACTCGTCTCGTGCGCATTCCTATTGGTATCCGCGCAAGTTGGTGTGGAACACCGGTTTCGCTTATCAACTCCTCTTAGTTTTGGTGTTACTGATGACGGCCGACTTGAATCACAACTGACAATGGTCGATAAAGTTGATAGACGAAATGAAAGAAAGTAACGTCAAGAAAACGAAACAGAAAAGTAGAAAGGACGAAAGAAAGAACAAAAGGACGCAGTTCTTTCATGGAATGAAATTTGGCAAATACAGTATTATTTCTGAACAAATAACATAAGAAAATGGAAAGTCAATTACATTCTTAGAAATGGTAAGAAGGATTATTGTTGTACGTGGAATGCGAAAAACTAACAAATTTATTTCGGGGGAAGCTTGAGCCCGATAGCCTCCTAAATACGCCACTGAAGACAATTCTGTCCCCTGATTCTTCACAGCATTGTTTTTTAACTTCATAAATATTTTGAACATCGCTATATATATATATATATATATATATATATATATATATATATATATATATATATATAGTGTTCGAAGTGGAAAAAAGCAGAGGCGGTATGTTTCATTATGATTTTGACTCAACATACCGGCTATTTAAATATTGTCTTGATCACTGAAAAACCAGAGGCGGTATGGCATATCACCGCATACCGTATAACTTCGACCACTGTATATATATATATATATATATATATATATATATATATATATATATATATATATATATATATATATATATATATATATATATAAATATGTATGTATATATATATATATATATATATATATATATATATATATATATATATATATATATATATATATATATATATATAATATGGGAACGGTCTTACCCGTCCCCCTCAATATTGAAGACTGATTTGCGCCGATGTTCAGCACAAATAATACAGGCTATTTAATAAGTGAAAAACAATTGGTATTGCCAACTTTGCTTAATCTGTCTCTTGAATTTGAATTTCTGAATTGACTAAAAAAATAAACATGTATATGTACTTATTAACAATGTGACCTGAAATAGTTACAAAAGCTAAGTAAATGTGGAATGTTAACTTGGTTCGTCTTTCGTATATTTATAATATTTATTAACTACTAAAGATAGGGTCAGAATAATATTTTAATGAAGCATTAAAATTCAAGTATGTATTCGATTTCTATAGTTTCTAAAGCACATGAATAGTTAATTCTAACATTCATTTTCAATATCAAAACGTAGTTCCTCTTTTTAACGTAGAATCTGAATCCCATGTGCTTCTACCTGGAATTGAACCCTGTTATCTCATGCTGAAGAAGCGTTTGCTAACAATACATGCAAGGGCGCCGATTTCTCTGTAAATTTATGGGAGGCCCATTCATATGCATACGGCATATATATGAGGATTTTAAGACAAATTGCATTCAAATTATGGCAAATATTAAATATTCACAAATAGAATGAGGAGGCCCACATGAGCTTTAAGGGGGGGGGGCGAGCCCCCCAGAATCGGCGCCCTTGAATACATCCACGAAGAAGCTTCAAATTTTGCATGAAATTTTGCGAGTTTAATAGGGACCGACTTTACTGAATACTCCGTGAGTGTTCCTTATCCTTCAGGACTTTACAACTGACTATTGGTATTGGTACTTACTAGTATTTCATAGTTGTTTATTTGAATTACAAGTGTAATACTTACATATCGTAAAACTTCTCGGGTAGAGCAATAAAATGTACTCGGGATTTGGAGTTTTTCCCTTCACCTTTTTATTATAAAAGTTTATGCACACAAATTATAATAAGAAATTCCACTAATATTTAGGTAAGATTAGATAGGAGCCCGATGACCAAGCGTCGTGGGCTTTGAGGTGAGGTACTCTCGGTTACCGTGCGTCGTGAGAGGGGTGTACATTAGGTATCTCTCTCTCGGTGACCGTGCGTCGTGAGAAAGAGGAAAGGAACCCGGTGACCAAGCGTCGTGGGTATAAGGATGGGTACTTCTCGGTGACCAAGCGTCGTGAGAGGGGTTTTAGGTGTTGCGATCAATCCGGGAAGATTGATGTTGGTCGAGGTGTGCAGGTCCTTTTTATTCTGTCTTGTCGGCTTCCATCGTTGATTCTCGTCCTTCCGACTGTTGGCGATGGTGATCGACTCCTCTTCGGGACCGTCGTCTGTTTGTTTTTATTTATTACTAACACATGTAGTTCACACATGGTTATTGCCTGGTACGGCAACGTGGGGATCCTTACAATATTTACCTATGGCTACGCATATGTGGCTTGAAATAATATTGCAGAAGTAAATTAATTTAAAATCTATTTCAAGAATATTAATCTAATGTTAAATGCTTGCAAAAAGAGTAATCATACATAAGGTGCTATTAAATTAGAAAACGATGAAGTTAATTAGGGGAGTATTTTTAATTTTTCTTGAATAGTAATTTGTATATGATTATCGCAAAACAAACAATGCTTCGGATATACTGCGTACTCCTTGCATTCCTGAAACAATAAGAGTCAGTATTTTTCTTGTGCGAGAAACAGAACAATTCTTCCCTATTATACTCGTATGGAGCAGGCGTCAGCACATGGTTTACAATTTCCACTCTATTTACTTGTCTCCCATCTGCCGCAAGGAGGTAGAAACTCGGGAAGTTCTTCAGTCACGGTAAAAATATGACTACATTGTACTTAAGGACAGGTGGTTCATAGATTATTCTGTGAGGCAGACTGAAACTAGAAAGAGCTAAGTCAGAAGACTTGAAAAGAGGGTAACATCAACCATCTGACTTATGCAATGTTGCCAAATTTCTTGTGAATATAAATTGGAATAGCAAATTCCGTATTAAAAAACTAAAATTTTTATCAGTCGTTCCTTATTTTCATACAGAAATTGTTTTCTTTAAGTTCTTTTTCTTCGTATTAAATGGAAAGGCACGTGGCTTTGTAACTACAGTATAGAGCCGCTCCTGGCTCTAGTTAAAAGATCTTCAACCAAAACATCTTTTAAAATATGAACGAAAGCAACATAAAATGTGATTTCTACATTGTTAATCTTTCTGCTTGTAGTGGTGCTTGCTTAGATTACTACTACAATCTATCTTCTTCCAGAGGCGGCTGGTGAGGGAAGTTACATCGGTAAAAAGTAAAACTTTTCTGCTTGAAACGAAGAGAACAAAACTTACCTAATATAATAATTGCTATACAGTAATTAGCAGCCTACGATATTTTTCGCGTAGTTTGAAGCGATGAAACTTTAATTTGTGTGGCTTCCCTCACGAGCCACATTTAGCTATCTTGCTTGTATCATCCCTGCATACTGAAGCATAATGAAAAAAAAAGTCAAAAGAGATTGTGATTGTTATCAGAGTTGGAAACATTGAACATTGCTACGAATAGTTAATGTGCTGCCATCTATAAACTTACTTTTGATAAATTGACCTATCGAACCTTGTAGTTTTGCAAGGTAATGTGAACAGTCAACATGTTATAATTTTGAGAGTGAAATTGTTTCGAAATTGTGTCGGGAAGATGAGAAGTTAAAAGAGAAAAGTGTATTGTGGTTTGTATAAGGAAACGGGAGCATTGTGAGTGTGTGATTAATATTCACTAATTCTAAATTTAATATCCTTTTATTTTATTTGTAAATTTCGGTAAAAAGACAAGGTGAGTATTGGTCACCCACTTAGGAATGGCCCCGACTCCTATTAGATCATATGTGCATGTACTTATTAGTATTTGTTTTGGTAATTGATTTCTAAGTTAGATTTTGAGACTAAATGAAAGCTTCAAATTTAAGTCAAATTATTGGAAATTGAATGAGTTGTGAGAGAATAGCTAATTTTCGCCTTCCGACATTAAACTGTGATTGCGAGGCAATTTCACCAAGGAATCGGTTTGTTAGTTGTTATTATATTTATATGTTTTCCGTTAAATTATTTATTATAATAAATTATGTCTCAATTGAAACTGATTCCTTCTAATTTAAAAACTATTTAATAACCCTTTCACCAAGTCTTGTTTTCCGTAACCACTCGGAAAATGCAGTGTACTTGTCGTATCTTTGACATGATTGCTGCAATACGTGTCATGTCTAACAGCAAGTCATGATTTCGGACATGCCGTACTAGAATAGCTGATTCGAACGCGTAGCTAATTGCCATAAAGGTGTTTCGAATAGATCAGAGTACACTGACCGATGTATAGTCATCATTACCTGAAGAACTGGGAACGAAAAAATTAAGAAATGTTTAGCATATCTGGCCAAAGATGTAAGCAAAACGTATTGTAAATACTTAAAGTACCTAAGTATAAGTTACGGATGAAAGCTTGATTTGGAAATGTCACAAAGAATATTACATCTGCTTTAGCCGAGTATAGTACAATTAACAAATCATGTCTGTGCTTGATTTTATTGTTAAATTCTGTTACCTATTAATATAGACTTTTTTTTTCTAGACAAATGGACACATCCTTAGCTTGAAATAATGTAAGTAAAAGGCTAATAGTCACCGCAAGAAAAAAATCTCATCTCAAGGAAGTACTTTCGAAGAACATCGTCTTCATCATTAATGTAATATATGCCTAAGTACATAGAAAATATTAACCAGAGACAATCTACCTTCTATAGATAAAAAGCATGTCAGGATATATATAGTAGGAAGACTTCATTATCACCACAATAGAGTCAATCCATTCTAAGTGATCAAGCATGTGCCACTCGACTATCGCCAAAAAATCTATTTTTTCATGAATGTTTATCCTATATCAGGGTACTTCAAAACCAGAATTAATTATTTTTTACAACATCCCATGGCGACACAGCGACTGCGGCCACTTTGCGTTTCTTCGATTTTAGGCGTTTACGTTGTTTTGAATATCTCAGCATGTATTTGTTCTACCAAGTTGAAAATTGCTGGACGTCTCCAACTCGTGCAGAGCTAAAACTTTGATTTCTTAACATTGCCTAAAACCACTTGAAGGGGGTCAAATCCAGTCTTGGGAAGTAACGTAACGCAAGTAACGCGTTACTTGTAACGCTTTACTTTTTAAGTAACGTTTCCTAGTAACGCGTTACATTTTTTCCAAAGTAACTGTAACGGTAACGCGTTACAAATTTTTAAGTAAGGTACCTTCTTTTGCGTTACTTTTTTCGCGTTACATTTCGGATAAGGAACTACAATATATGTATATTTTTTTCGGAAACAAAAAGTAACCTGTAAGAGAAATTTCCTGTAAGAGAAATTTCTTAGAATGAAACAATCGAGCATGAACTACGTATGTCAGTGACCGACAGTCATCGACACACAGAGAAACAGATAAATTCGTAGTGCCACTTGCTGTTTTTGGAAGATGACAGCCTCAGGGAAATCACGTGTACTGATTGCAAGCACCTGGAAGATTTTGTCGTAGATTTTGACAGCTCCAAATCAATGCATTCAGTGAGTGAACTAGGAGTGCAATGATACCGGTAGTCTATTTTACTTTGATTGGTGTTGTTTTTATGAAGATGGAGAAAGAAAATATTTTACCGTTCGAACATTTGAAAGAATGCTTTTTTCTTAAGAGCTGAGGATGATGGTGGACAGAATTTAAAAGTAAAATGTCTGAAATCCCCTGGTGGAAAATATCAACAACTAGGGTGCCATAATTAACGATATACAGTAAGGGGTTAATATGAATAAATTGTTCTGATGAGCAGGCCTACTTTATTACTAAAAATAGATTGCTGATGTATGTAATATTGGAATTCTTTCAGATCAGTTTGCTTATCCTAGAGTCCCGTTGATTATAGACTTTGAAACTAGCTTTAAAAAGCATGTATCGATTTTAGAGTTACTGGCAAGTTTTAATTTACCCCCAGTTCATGTGTTCTCATTTTATTGGTTGTAGTGTTATGTTTCTCTATATTCTGTATTGTTAATTTTGCATAACAACATTGTTATTATTATATAATTAGCTTAGCGGTATAATAATAAGCAACAATTTTTTCTAACGCATAAGGATGAGCACAAGTCAAGATAAAACTCGATTCGACTCGAATTCAAGTCGAGTTTCGAGTCAAGTCAAAGGTAATATTCTCGAGTCGAGTCCCAGGCCGATTCAGTTCATCGCGTCGAGTTTGTTAAATGGCTCGTTCGTTTTAACTCGTCTTGAAATCATGGCCTGATTACGCTGGAAAGCGAAAACCATAAGAAATGTAAGCTAAGCAGTAATATGGAATACTTTTAGTGTTGCTCACGAGAGGGGACACTGTTCGTATCTCCTCTCGTCTCGATAGCGAGACCACAAGAGATTTTTTATAACAAGCTCAGCTCCTCTCGGCTCAACTGAGAAGATAGCTCGAGCCGGCTCGCTTGGGGTGAACCATCGACTCGAACTGGCTTGGTTGGGATGAGCCATCTGCTCGTTCGGCTCAACTGAGCCGAGGTCTCTAGCCGAGTTAGTTGGGTGAGCTGTTGGCTCGGCTCACTTCTCGGTTCGGGTCGATAGTGATTGAGCTGTGAGCCGAGCTGCTCGAGGCGTTGACAATTCTAAGCCCAGGCCGAGCAGTTTTGAAGATATTTGGCCAGTGCCCTATAATTTTTAACAGTGTTTGGTTCGAATACTCAACAAAGGCCCAAATTCAGGATGTCGTGAACAATGTCCTTGACTCCTAGACTTCACATCTAGCGAGGTTGGCAATCAACTAGTTTTTAGTATTCAAATACAAACCGCCTATCTTTCATGTTTATGTACGGTGTTATAATAATAATAATAATAATAATAATAATAATAATAATAATAATAATAATAATAATAATAATAATAATAATATAAGTTGTAGTAGTAGTAGTGTCATAGATAATAATTATATTGTCTATGTAATATACTTGAAGAGAGTACTCGAAACTATACACCGGATTTGGCTCGACTCAACTCGAAACTCGACCCCAATTCGAGTCGAGTTGGAGGAAATTTTTCGAGCCGAGTTCTCGGGTGAAGCTCAAAGATGTATGTTTCTAGTCGAATCGAGTTTCAAAGAAAACTCGCTCGTACCCATTCCTACGAGTAACGCAGTATGGCATTTTATCAATGTTATATTATATGAAAATGTAAACATTATATAACAAGTAAAAATTTGTCCTTGCATTTACATAAAGCGCTTTAGAAGTGCAATAATAATAATAATAATAATAATAATAATAATAATAATAATAATAATAATAATAATAGTAATAATAATAGCGGTAGTAATAGTAGTACGGAAAATTGAAGTAATATTTTTTTCACATATTTAAAGTTTCGGAGTAAAGTAACGCGTAACTTTCGAAGTAAAGTAACAGTTACTTTTTGGGAGCAAGTAACGCGTTACTAACGCGTTACATTTTAAGAGAAAGTAAAGTAACTTGTAACGCGTTACATTTTTACAAGTAACTTACCCAACACTGGTCAAATCAGGGTATACAGTAGCAACATTTTTAAAATTGAAGACATGTTTGGGTAGAGGAGACAACTGACATAGAGTGCATGTAGTCCGCGGTCATAAGTTAATTCACAAAAATTTACAGACCTGTAGCTCTTTCCAAAGGCCTGAAAGAATCGTAAATTTGGGGAATTAGCAATTTAGCATGATTCGCTGTCCAATATCTCCAATGGGCCTGGATAGAAAAATCTGAAATTTTGGGAATAGTTAGTCCTTTAGTATACCATAATACACAACAAAGCATGTTTTGTGTTTTTGAGCAGAAGGGGGTCAAAGTATTAAGGTGGTGTTTTGGAGGTGTTTTGTTCGCAAATTCAACTGAAAATTTGTTGTTGTGAAATAAAATAAATTGTGATGAATGGTTAGCCCAGTCAAGGCTCTCAAGATCGTTTCTTTCCTCTAGTTGTAACACTGTCTTATCACACTCACAAAAGCACAGGTGAAGAATACCGCTATCAGTAGAAGAAGAGGAAAGTCAAACTACACACTTGACAAAAAAGTCCGTAAGTACTCCTTGCTCTTGCTGCTTGCTAGATCAATGATATTCAATCATGTTTTTCATATTTTAACTGTCAACTCATGCAGGAGACTGTTGTCCTTTCGTTCGATCTACATTCCCAAGTCAGTAAACACTTACTTGGTGTAAACACTGACTGCGGAATGTAGATCAAATGAAAGGACAACAGTCTCATGCATGAGTTAACAGTTAAAACAAGAAAACATATTATTGAATATCATTGATGTAGCAAGCAGTAAGAACAAGGAGAACTATTTTTCCCAAGTGTGCAGTTTGACTTTCCTCGCCTTCTGCTGATAGCAGCATTTTTCACCAGTGCTGTTGTGGGTGTGATAAGACAGTGTTATAACCAGAGAAAAGAGACAACCTTGAGAGCCTTGACTGGACTAACCATTCATCCTAATTTATTTTATTTCATAACAACAAATTTCCAGTTGAATTTATGAACAAAACACCTCCTGAATTATGTCGTCATTACTTAATACTTTGATCCATTGTGCTCAAAAACACAAAACGCGCTTTGTGATGTGTTATGGTATACTAAACGACTAACTATTCCCAAAAGTTCAGATTTTTTTCTTTAAATCCAGGAGATATCCATTGGAGATATTGGATAATGAAACATGCTAAATTGGCATAATTCCCCAATTTACGATTTTTTTCAGGCTTTTGGGAGTAGCTACAGGTCTGTAAATATTTGCGTATATTATGCACCCGGACTACATGCAGACACAAATTCAGACTTCTACGTCAATTGTTTTCCCTTCCCAAACATGTTTTCAATGTCCAAAAATGTTGCTACTGTAGACCCTGATTTCACCCCCTTCAAGTGGTTTTACTCAAAAATATTAAGAGACCAAAGTTTTAGCTTTGCACAATTTGGAGACGTCCAACAATTTTCAATTTGGTAGGACAAATACATGCTGAGTTATTCAAAGCAACGTAAACGTCTAAAGTCGAAAAAAACGCAAAATGGCGGCAGCCGCTGTGTCGCCATGAGATGTTGTGAGAAATAGTTAGTTGTGGTTTTGAAGTACCCTGATATAGGATAAACATTCATGAAAAACTTAGTTTTTCTTTTGTAAAGGTCAAACGGCATTTTTCTTTTTTCTCGATCACTTTGCATGGATTGACCTAATATTTACCTTGGTTCTCATATTTGTGCTATGAATGACCTATTTGTTTGAATATTCGTTTCAAGTAAACAAATCATTTGAATAAACAAAAATTATACATGTGTCAAACGACGCGACTGTTCGAATATTCAAACTATATATTACGTACGTTGTTACATACTGCAATGGATGTGAAAGTTACTAACATGTTTATTCGTGCTAGTAGTTGTAATTCTTAAGATTTATTACGTAACTGCGTATTGACAAGGGAGTTACTGTACAATTCAAATTTGTAGAGCAATTAATAAATTACATTTAATTATTATGGACGTTTGTTTTATTTGTATGTTAAATACATAATCTTATTCTGAGTTCTGGTACTCATGCATTTTTAAAGAAACGCTCAAACTTTTTTTAAAAAAAGATCCTCGACCATAATTTCGTAAACATTTTTCCACTTTGATTCAGTTGATACTATGTTCGTATATTAACAGTGGCAGAGGCAGCCTGTCTTTACATAAGCTCTCGATTTTGTTGCTTGCTTGCCGGGACTACGTTTAGTAACGTCACATTTATTGTCGCCTCCTTGGGTCTCATTCCGTAACGGTCTTCGCAGAATTTAAGGATCACAAGGTAACTTTTCTCTTTTTTCTTTCTTCCTTTTTTTTTCTTTTTACAGACAATAACTATTATTATGCCGATAATCGCAAACTGAAACGCAAATTTTTGTAACATTTATGCAGATCCAGTGTTGGGTAAGTTACTTGTAAAAATGTAACGCGTTACAAGTTACTTTATTTTCTCTTAAAATGTAACTCGCTACTAACGCGTTACTTGATCCAAGAAAGTAACTGTTACTTTTCTTCGAAAGTAGCGTGGTACTAACGCGTTACTTTTAGGTCCGAAACTTTGAATATGTGAAAAAATGTTATTACTTCAATTTTCCATTCTACTATTACTACCATTATTATTATTATTATTATTATTATTATTATTATTATTATTATTATTATTATTATTATTATTATTATTATTATTATTATTATTGTTATTATTATTGCACGTTCTGAATCGCTTCATGTAAATGCAAGGACAAATTTTTACTTTACAGCTATTTGAACACTATCATATAATGTAACATTGACTAAATCGCCATACTGCGTTACTCGTAGGGATGGGCACGAGTGAATTCGAGCGAGTGTTCTTTGAAACTCGATTCGACTCAAAAGAGACATCTTTGAGCTCGACCCGAAAACTCGGCTCGAAAAATTTCTCCCAACTCGACTCGACTCGAGCCAAATCCGGTTTATAGTTTCGAGTACCTCTTCAAGTATCTTATATAAACAATATAATCATTATCAATACTACTACTACTACAACTTATTATTATTATTATTATTATTATTATTATTATTATTATTATTATTAACAACACTGTGTATAGACATGAAAGATAGGCGGTTTGTATTTGAATACTAAAAAAAAAAAAAAAAAAAAAACTAGTTGATTGCCAATCTCGGTAGTCGTGAAGTCTAGGAGTAAAGGACATTGTTCACAACCTTCTGAATTTGGGTTGAGGGTCTAGCTTGAGTATTCGGGCTCAAGCCAATCATTGTTAAATGTTATAGGGAACTGGCCAAATGTCTTTAAAACCGCTCTGCTCAGGTTTAGAATTGTCAACAACTCGAGCAGCGTGGCTCACAGCTCATTCACTATCAACCAGAACCGAGAAATGAGCCAAGCCAACAGCTCAGCCAACCTAGTTGGCTAGAGCCCTTGGCTCAGTCGAGCCGAACCGAGCAGACGTCTCATCCCAACTAATCCAGCTCAAGCCGGGCACCCCAAGCGAGCCGGCTAGAGCCATCGGCTCAGTTAAGCCCAGACGAGACGAGATGCGAGCAGTGTCCCCTTTTCGTGAGCAACACTAAAAGTACGTATTCCATATTACTGCTTACATTTCTCATGGCTTTCGCTTTCCAGTGTAATCAGGCCATGATTTCAAAACGAGTTAAAACGAGCGAGCCATTTATCAAACTCGACGGCAAAAACAGTGAATCGGCTCGGAATTCGACTCGAGAATATTACCTTTGTCTCGACTCGAAACTCGACTTGAATTCGAGTCGTGTCTAGTTTTAGCTTCACTTGTGCCCATCCCTATGCATTAGAAAAAAATGCTTGCTTATTATTATTATGCTAAACTAATTATATAATAATTACAATGTTGTTATGTAAAATTAAAAATACAGAATATAGAGAAAGATTACACTACAACTAATAAAATGAAAACACATGAACTGGGGGTGAATCAGAACTTGAAAGTAACTCTAAAATCGATACATGCTTTTTAAAGCTAGTTGTTCCAAACTATAATCAACGGGACTTTAGGACACGCAAACTGATCTAAAAGAATTCTATACCATCAACATTACATCAATAAACTAGGTCTGCTCATCAGAACACAGTTTATTCATATTAATCCCTTACTGTACGTATATCGTAATTTAATGCACCCTAGTTGTTGATAAATATTTCCCACCGGGGCACCACTTTACTTTTAATATCTGTCCACTATCATCTTCAGCTTTTAAGAAAAAGTATTCTTTCAAATGTTCGAACGTTAAAATATTTTCGTTCCGCATCTTTATAAAAACACCAATCGAAGTAAAATAAACTACTGGTACCATTGCACACATAGTTAACTCACCGAATGTATTGATTTGGAGCTGTATAAATCTACGACAAAATCTTCCAGGTGCTTGCAATCAGTACACGTTATTTCCCTAAGGCTGTCCTCATCTTCCAAAAACAACAAGTGGTACTATGGTCTTATCTGTTTCTGTGTGTGTTGGTGACTGACTGTCGGTCACTGACATACGTAAGTCATGCTTCATTGATCCATTCTGAGAAACTCACTTACAGGAAAGAAACATTTGTCTCCGAAAAAATATATATATATGTATATTGTAGTTATTATTACCTGACCAGCGAACGAGTGCGGTCGGTCGGTTTTGGAACTAAAATGCAAGCAGGAGTGTTTCTAACCGGATTACTTGTAATCAATCTATCACAGTTCTTTTTGTTCTGTTCGTAATAAACCACTTCATGCATATGCTAAAGTCAGGGGTGGATACAGTGGGGCGATTGCCCCTCCCCCAGAATAGGATATTTTTTATTTTAAAAATTAAACTTAAGAACTTTCACCTTTGTATTATAGATGTAAAATAAAACCTAAAACAGGCCTTACTTTTTTGTTTTACGTTGCAGAAGCCAAATGAAGCAATAAATAAAAAGAAATTACTTACCTTGGCGTTGTTGTTAAAAAAAAATGTCCACCTTCGAAATCGCAGGTGGCCATTTCTGTTCTAGAAATTGCAAACAATAGCTACTCCTTTTCTATTTCTTTTATTATTATTTTTGCAATAAAGTCTTACCTTGATTTGACTTCGAACGACCGCACCCCCAAACATTCAGCCTGGATCAACCCCTGGCTCAAGTTAAGACAAACAGTTTCAAAACTTATTGAAGTTATTTGCAGAACATTTTAAGTAACAAGGAAAATAAATAAACAAATAAATAAAGACTCCATATTAACTTGCAAACAAACTAACCTCAGTGTTGTACAAAGAATCAGACGCTCTCTGTGGCAAAGAAAAAACAAATTAAAATTGGCCGATTCGACTCGTTCCAAAGTTTTTGACGAGCGGATATGTAGAATGTGTACTCATTAATTACTGGTGAGTATCTCTAGTAATTTCCATTCATATATCACTTCACAATACATCTGCATTACTGCAGGAATGCACTACGACCACATAACTTACGGCGTTCTTTACTAAGCGTAAAGAGATTTGGCTATGCATTACATCTAAACTGCAAATTTAAAAACCATTGGATACACTGGCAGAGTGAAACTCTCCGCTCCCTTGTCCCACCGCGTTTGCCAAGAAAATGATGTATAGAGACCGGGTGTTTAGGTCCTAAAAACCTAGAAAATAGGCAGGCAAATAGGCACTAAAAATTTAAAAAATAGGCAGTAAAATAGGCACTAAAATGTAGCTCGAAATAATGAATATAAATACTCAATACCATTAAAAAATAGATTCAAGTCATAAATAATGCTCAAAGAATATAGAAACATACTATTTTGTCAATATTTTCTTTTATTGTATATATAAAAACGAAGCTTGTTATGCATTCCATATATACTGGGTGAGCCTGGAAGATGTGCACATACCTCGGGAGGTGATTCGTGACATCAAAAGAATACAAAGAGTCCTCTTGCAAGTTGTGGAATTCCGCGTCGTATATGAGTGACAGGGGGGGGGGGGACAATTTGGAATCGAAAATCGAATCGTGACAATTGGAGCGAGACATAAAAGTGTGAACATACTTTGGGAGGTGATTCCTGACATTCAAGAGGATTTTTTGTCTTCTTTCCAAGTCACGAATCACCTCGCAACGTATGTGCACATCTATCTGTTCCGCTCCAATTGTCAGGATTCGATTTCCGATTCCAAGTTGGCACCCCTGCTACTCGTACATGACGCGGAATTGCACATGCAACAGGACTTTTTGTCTTCTTTTCATGTCACGAATCACCACCCAATGTATGTGCACATCTGTCTGTTCCATTCCAATTGTCAAGATTCGATTTTCGATTCCAAGTTGGCCTCACTATCACTCGCACACGTCACGGAATTCGACAAACTACAAGATGATATTTTGTCTTCTTTTGATACCATTAATCACCTCGGAAGTATGTGCACATCATTGAAGTTCACCCTGTGTAAACACAAGCACGTGTAACGTACCACGTGCTTCTGTTTACAAACATCTAATATACGTATATATGTATGTATTATTTATGTTATATAAATTATATATTTTCCCAATGAAGGCTTATTTTGAAAAAAAAATGCATAGAATAGGCAACATTAAGCACTAAAGCAATTATTTAGGCAGTAAAGGTCGAAATAGGCAAAATAGGCAAAATTAAATTGGCTTAAATCGAAATTATAACCCCCTATATAAACTTTAAAACGTTATTTTTGATCATATCTTTAATATTAAAGAATAGGAATTTTGCCTAACATCCGGTCTCTACTGATGTAAACACAACAGCAGCGACATCCTCCCAAAACCCCACAGCTATCCTGGTCAGGTAATACTCATCTGAAATGTAACGACAAAAAAGTAACGTAAACTAGGTACGTTACTTAAAACTTTGTTACGCGTTACCGTTACAGTTACTTTGGAAAAATGTAACGCGTTACTAGGAAACATTACTTAAAAAGTAACGCGTTACTTGCATTACGTTACTTCCCAAGACTGTGCAGATCATTATGGAATGAAGCCCCCTGTGTTTATTAGCGTGACTCAACGGGAGAAATAAATGATTATCCCAGATATCATCGATTTGAAAATAACTTCAATGAATTTCCAGTCTTTCCAAGTCTGGGGCCCATCTTAAACTTTACAGGGCACGTTGCCCATTCAGTGACTTTTGTTTTCATGCCAGGTATCTCCAGGTAAAAAACGTGGAAATATGGATTTATTTATTTTTACAAATTGAAATTAGACCGAATTGTTAGTATCATGTTTTACGTTCAGTAATTTTAAGATAGAACTCAAAATAGACCTATTAAATTAAGAGTATGTTATGGTTGGTGATTTGCCAAGGCATTGATACGAACACAGCCATCAAGATTAAATAAGTTAAAAAGGTTTAGTGTATTGTATGTAATAATACTCAAAAGAAGACGCGGTAGCGCTGTGGTAGAGCGCTCACCTCTGGTACGTGGGGTTGTAACTATACGGTCTAGTTGATCGATTATTAATGAAGAAAATTTTAATTTTTTAAGTAAACCTCGTATAAAAGCGCTCTCAAGAATTTTTCTCTCAGCAAACAGACGAATGTGCATATGTGTGTGTGCGTCGCGTCTGCGACGGAAATCTTGGTGATCCTCTCGTCTCCCCAAATAAGGTGCTAAAATTCAGAACAGAGAACAAACTTCGTCTCTAAAAAATCCTGCCTATGGGTTGTCATAGCTATTTTTAACTTTGACATCACCAGACTGCATCGTGAGTCGATCCACTGCGTAGAAACGCGAGGAGACGGGGAGAAAATTTAAGTGAGTCTGACAATTGTTCCTGGTGCGATAACAGCGAGTTATCAAGGAGGCTGTTCTGGACGAGTAAACACACAACACTGCGAGTATTATTATTCATTCTTTTACGTTGTTAAGTGCAATGCTATAATATATTAAAAGTGCGTTAATAACAATGAAAATAATTCTTAAAATGTTCGTTCGTAATAGTTACTTCTAAAATCGTCTTAACGACGAGGAGCAGGAGAGCAGCGTAAAGATTTTATTCTATCAAAAGAAGACGAAATGAATGAAGAGGGAATGCAACCCGCAATCTTCAGGACATCCCCCCTGGAACCACCAAAAATGATTTTTCTTCAGCATCAAAGCTAGTGAACAGTGACGGTGCGTGATTGTGGAAAATAACGATGTAGTGAAATACAACCAGTAACCCGCGACTACCGCGTCTTCCGCGATTGCAATATGAATAATTGGGCCTAATGTAAATTTCGTCATCATATTCAATCATTCAAATTAAAGTGCCTAAATGTAATGTAATATGTGTTCGTGCAGTTTTAGTATTGTTAATTAAAGGGAAAAGTGAAATCTTGCATATTGTTTACCTAAATAATTATCATGGTATAAATTTATATTTGCTAGTTTTAAGGAATAACCTAATTTACTTTTCTTTCCAGCATAAATAACAAGTGCCTATGCAACATAATAATTTTTGCATTATTAAATTGCATCGACATTGAGAATACAGTAAGAATCTGCCTTTGTATCGATTTCCCAGAACGTTCTGACCCGAACTCTGAACCGTGTTGTCCAGTGGCTATATGGTCGGCTTTGGTAAACGGTCCAAACTGGTATTGAAGTCTAAATGAGACACATTAAACATAGAGGATCGAATTCCGGACTGTAGTAAACGCCAATCCCACCTAGGGAACTGTAGGACACGAACCACATACACTTATAGGGTCCTTTGTTCGATTCCAGCTCTGGCCAAATGCACTTTACGGTGGACAAGTACCATGTGTGTAAGTTTTCTTTGGGTTCTTCCGTTTCTTCCCATTTCGTTCATTATTATCTTCGCCATCTGCCTTAACATTGGGATGTTACACACAGACGCACAATTTCTCATGCTTTGTAAGCTAATGAAGCAGGCAAATAAATGAAATGAAATGAAATAAGTTAGGGTTAGTCATGATCTATACCTGTCTACATAATTTTTTTCTTTTTGTAAAACTATCAGAATAATTTTTATAAAATTATCAGAAGGGAATATCAGGTCGTTTCTTTGTCTCTTTGATTGCTAGAACCGTAATTACTTTAAGGAATCCAAGAATATTTGAGACAAAAACGCAATAGTCGAATAAAAACAATTCTTGTCGTCATGTTTCGATCCTGAATCCATTAAATTTCTTCGTTTCCGTTACATGCTGGCTTCATTTCTATAAGATTCATTTTTGTAATGTTCTGTCCATGAATTTGACTGATTACGTTGCTGTGTTAAATGCCTTGACATTAAAGTATAATCACTTTGCTTTAATACTAATTAAATATTGACCCATACTTTAATATACTTCGGTCGCAGAACAAAAAATGTTATGCAGGAAATGTTCTTATTGCGTGTTCATAGGACATATAATGCGGCCATCAATGTACTCTTAAGGTGATTTTTCGTAGCATTATATTTCGTTAAAGTAAAGCTAAGTAATTGGTTGGAATTGACAGGCAATCATACCAGAGAAATATGAACTACAGAAACGAATTTAGGAAATGCATTATATGGTTTGTTTTTATGTAAGCGATTCATTTCATTATGATTATTACTGTATTTCTTTCCCCTCTTTTGTTCCTACCGATTTCTATTCAAATAAATGCCCACATGTTTTTATGTTCAGTTACGTGCATACCGTCTATAAGGAAAAACATTCGCAGTGAGAATATATATATATATATACATTTTATTCCATTTGAGGTTTTTAAAAGTTCAAGATGCCGTTCCTTCAATCTGTACGAAATATTTTTCAGTCGTTCTGTGAGAATACTACATTACATGTACTAGTACATATTGTGGATAACGAGTCGACAATATTTCTTAGGTAAATACCATCAGCTTGTTTGTGATCGTATCTATTTTTTCTACTACAAAAGTATAACATTATTGTTACTCAAAAATATACTTTTCCAATCAGTGCACCCAAAATTTTAGAATGTAAAAATAAATTTTTATACAATTCATAAGGCCAAGGGCAAGGTTACTTTGTACGGCATATTTTACTTATTTATCACGAATCTTTTAATCTGTATAAATAAATGTAAATGTAACAGTGTTTAGGGGCCAACTTCTCTTAGGTTAATGCACCGATTTCAATGATTCCAGAGATGACGTGGGTCAATGAAAACTTGACGCGCGACCCCACTGACCCACCATCTACCGTGACCGTCAACCCACAGCACCCACTGACCCACCATCTATCGTGACCGTCAACCCACCGCACCCACTGACCCACCATCTACCCTGACCGTCAACCCACAGCACCCACGACCCACCATGACTCATTCTGACCCTCAAAACCCATGAATTTCAATTACAGATCAGATATATATTCTGTAATTATTTAATTGTTGAATTACAGATACTTTTCAGTGAAAAATAGGATGGAATTTGGAAGACTCAAATCAAGAAAAGACAGACAGACCAATCGAAAGCCAAGTAGTACGTCCTATTGCTATTATTACAATTACAAATATCAATATCCAAAAGTGCCTGAAGTTCTTTTTTCACTTAGATAAGACTGATCTCAAGTAAGTAAATACAAACAAATGAAAAGGGAAGAAAAATGGAGGCCTTGAAAGTAAAACGTAGTCAAATTCACCAGTGTTCAGAAGATATTGTCTATAATGCACTGAGCAGAGTGGGTCGGTGGGTTCGAGTGGATCACAGTGGATTGTGGGTCATAGTGAGTCATGCCCTTTTGACCTACGACCCACTGGCCCACTCACAAATCTTGACCCACGATCCACTGACCCACTCCATCTCTGGTTTACTCATGAGTAGCCCATGATCTATCTTAAGTTTTCATCTCATTAGTGTTCTCGAGAGTGTTTCCTCCAGAAAGAAAATTGTATTACCAACGGTATTTCATTGCTAACATTGAGATAAAATTTAAGAACAATAATTTTATTTCGTTTACCTCAATTGATTAGCACCAATTTTCTTTTTAAAAAACCTTTAATCTTTATTTCTAGGATTTTAACACCATATTTAACTATAATTACGATTCTCCTTTAAATACGCAACTACAAGATTACTAAGAAAGTATGGAGAATTTGTGCAGATGCTTTTGTTTTTTAAGCAGTAGACATACTATTTGCTGCCACTGGATCAAATCCCGGGGTTGAGGGGGACATGTCCTTCTCAATCTTAGAACTAGGGTACTGCCCTCCCCAATAATCGGATTTGAAATGTGTTGTTTTTTTTGGGAGAAATGTGATGATTTTTGTCCTACTGCCACTTAATCTACATCGCCTGATATATAATGTACAACAGGTTCACCTCAGAAATCAGATTCATTTACCGTAATATGAGTTACATCTCTACCCTTCCCCAGAATAGACTTTAAATCTGCCACCTCCCAATGTTGAAGACAACTCTGCTGTCCCAATCCTCCACTTCATTGTTTTTCAACTTCAGAAATATTTTGAACATCGCTAGAACAAAAAAAAAAAAAAAAAAAGTCTTACCCATCCCCCCCCCCAATGTTGAAGACAGATTTGCGCCGCTGTTTGTCGCTATGAAGATAGCCTGTGAGCACTTCAAGAATAAATAGAAATAATTTTTGCCAGAAGTGAATTTTTGCCCCATCTTAGAATACATGTTCGAGTGAAAACATGATATTATACCTAGTAAACACTGCTCGAGCAGAGTGATATGTATTTTTCCTTTCACTTCTCTTTCACCTCTTTTATTTTACTTTGTGTTCTTCAAGCTCTCAATATCTGCTTAATTATGTCCTCTTTTGATGCTTTGAAAAGGAAAAGGAAATCTTTCAGTTTAACACCCACTATTATGCTCTTTCCGTTAAGGGAGACGAATGAGTTATGAAGTTGAATGTTGTTCCCCATTGACAATTACCTCCATCCAGGCCCGCAACTAGAGGGGGGACAATTGCTCCCTAAACTTTTCGTGGCCCTTCCAGGCCTTAATACAAAATTCTATTATTAATTCAAAAACACAATTGAGATATTTGTAAGATACTTTTTGATGACTTGGCTCCACTAACAGATTCATGCCTCCCCCAAACCTATGTGGCTGGTAGAGATGCCACCGATGGTGGACTGCATCCTACTTCAGCGACCAGGCCGCCAACACAGGCGGTGTCAAGGCGGGATGTGGGCATTGCCCACTTATACCGTTTTGCAGTCCTTTCCCGCTGGCGGCCTGCCAGCGACGATAGCAACTATTCCTCTAAAGTATCCACAATGCAATTTTGCAGATATTTCGCGTGGCGGCCCGCCAGCGACGATAACAGCTTTTGCGCTAAAGAGCCTGATTGGAGAAATCGTCGTCTGGTCGCGCTGCCTGCATGTTCGGTTCGCGTTTTCCATTTGTTACATGGTGATGCAGTGTGGGTGGACTCCTTCAAACTAAGTAATGCGCGATTGAGAGAGGTTCTAACAATCGAAAGGTTGCTTAGCGAGAGGTTCCGCTTATAGATTGTTTCGATTGCTTAGCGAGAGGTTTGTACAATCGAAAGGTTCCTCTCGACTGTTGCAATCGCTAAGGGAAATCGTCTGTAAGGCGCGCTATACATTACGAGATCAATCCTAGGAAATATCTTAGGATTTATCTTCGGAAAAATGTTATGACATATCTTGTAGGAAATCTTACCCTTGTGTGCCATACACGTGAAGATTTTTCCTGTCTGACCGAATGACGTATATCAACATTGTGAAATAGTTCTATTTAATAAAAGTATAAAGTTGAAGAATTACTATGCTAACCACATTGCACATCCCGCTGATATTAATATCAGGCGCTATATTGTTAAATTGGATACCTCTAAAAAAAAAAAAAAAAAAAGCATAAGTCAGAAGGGTGCTGGTATACTTTTGGCGCACCACATTTTAGAAGATTTACAAGTAAAATTTAATACTTTGCATGAAAAGACATATTTATAAGGAACATTTTTTTTGGAAGCAACATAATTAAATACACCTGTATTTTATGTTTACAACTGTAGGGTTACTAGTGTAAAATCATTATAAATGTTTTAACGACGGTTAAAATAGGTGAGACAATGTTTAGCAGAAAGGGTCCAGCTATTTTTTCTAAGAAATGTTACAATTTCGGTAGTTTATATTCACATTAGTTTAGTTTAGGTTGGTTCAGGTTAGTTACGGTTATGTTACGTTAGATTATATTAGTACATGGGTCCAACACAATTTTCAAAAAGTGATAGAATTTCGCTTACATCTATTAATATTAGGTTAGTTTAAGCTAGTTAACTTCATTAGGTTAGATTTAGTTAGGTTGTGTTAGGTCTAAGTACTTGCATCTTCCATTTCTCCTGTAAATTTTGTATGTTCTGCTTACTTCTGGACCCCTTCTGCGAAATTTTTACGTAAGTGAGTGCATATGAAAGTTGACCGGTGTTACTATTTTCCACCACCGGTGTATTTCTGCATAGTTTACAGAAGCTATAATTTATGTTTACGAGTGGAGCGCTACTACCACGATACCATGACAAGTGCTATTCAAACTCGTATCATTACCAAAACGCACTCGTTTTCACTACATCAACTGACGCGCCTGCTTCCTTCGCTCGCACCCCCTCACTGACGCTCGGGACTCCGCTTAGCCCTGCTCTGACTCGGTTAAATAGCATTCGTCCTTTCTAGAAACAACCTAGCACAACTTGGTTTGCGTTTTTTGCACTATAGTTTTTATACTATATATATCTTGACCCCGTATTTGTACGCAAATCTTTAAAAAAATGTAGTTTATCAACAATTACTTTTGTTGGTCCCCTTCAGGGATTTTATCTATGCTATGTAAGATATTTTCATGTCAGTCAACGCAAATCATTTAGGAAATAGTGACAAATTATAATTTTTCAACAATTATTTCGAGTGGTACATCTAAAGTAAACCTGCATGATCAGAAGATACCTCATCATTTGTGTTTTCATTTGTTTTGTTTTCACTTTCTCTCACCTGATGTCGCTTAAATCGAAATCTTACGAATTTTCTTTCCGAAATAGAGCGTGCTCTAAACAAGAGAAATCTCATAGGATCGTTCAGAACACAGGAAATGACATGGGATCTGTTGCCATACACGTTGAGATTTTGACTCTAGGATAAATCGTAAGAGATTTCCTAGGATCTATCTTATAGTGTATAGCCGGCCTAATTGTCTGTATTAACGAGCAGGAGGAGGTTTCAACTGGAATATTCGTACTTCGCTTTAATTGGCTCGCGCCAATTTCATACAATCTAAGGCCAATTTTGATATCATTTGTTGCACAAAAACAGGTTTTCGTGATTATCAACATTTCTTTCATGGCACACCAATAAAGATTATAGCAAGTGTTATGGAGCAGATGTCCTTGTTTAATGTATGGTATGTATAAACAAATTGGAAAGAAAAGGAAAGGAAGATGGACTGTGCAGTACACTTTCTTTCAATCAACATTTTGTTAAAAATGTAAAATAATAATAATAATAATAATAATAATAATAATAATAATAATAATAATAATAATAATAATAATAATAATCAGCATCATCATCATCATCATCATAATAATAATAATAATAATAATAATAATAATAATAATAATAATAATAATCATCATCATCATCATCATAAAAGATGCAACCACACACGACAAAGAGAATTGAAAGCAGCTCGTGTTAAATTACATAACCTCATTTAAAGTTTCGTTTCTTATTGGAAATTGTTCTTCATCCTTATATATATATATATATATATATATATATATATATACGCTATATATATTCTCAAGATAGAGAACGACACGAATAATTGATTTCGCTTTCGGTGTGAGCGGTGGGGTCACTTGGTCGAAAAAATATAACAGCTTTCTCAGACCAGCCATCCTGGTTGAGGTTTTTAATGGGTTTTCCTCACTCGCACCAGGCAAATGCTGGGATGCCACTTAACAAATAGGTCCCAGCATGCCGCTTCCTTCCCTCCCCATTCCTTTCTTCCTTCCGTTTCCCCGGGTGATTTGCTCGCCGAGGAACGTCATCCCTCAGACGTTACGGGCTTAAGGCCGTTGCTGCCGGTAATGCCCATAAAAAATGTATCAATCAATAACGAATAATTGAACTTTCGAAGGTTTACTTTTTACAGCTTTTCCAGCAGTAAGGCTATGTGAGACGTAGATCTACAGCTTGACATGGTGTAGTCGCTACCGCTCTTGCCTTTGTTGCTAACAAACCCGGGTTCGATTCCCTGTGGGGTCACTTGGCCGAAAAGGTGCGATAGATTTTTCACGGCAGCTATTTCGAGAGGTTTTTCCTGAGTTTTCCTCACTCACATCAGGCAAATGCTGAGATGAAACCTAACTCACAGGTCCCCTTAAAAATCCCGGCTACGCCACTGAGGATAGATGTACTATGCCCTACCAAGAACCTTTGTGGCAGTGTACTTAACAACCTACTAAAGTTTCATGGTGATCGGATGGTTATAAATGAGGTCCCCCTAAAAAAATTCTGGCTACGCCACTGAGGACAGATTTAATATGCTAAAAACCTTCTGGGAAGCGTACTAAACAACTTCCGAAAGTTTAATGGCGATCGAATGAATGGTTTAGGAGTCCATAAAGGACAAACAGACAGATAGATAAGGTCCCCCCAAAAAATCCTGGCTACGCCACTGAGGAGAGATGCACTATGCCCTACCAGAAACCTGCGCGGGAGTATACTGAACAACTTACTAAAGTTTCATAGCGATCGGGTGGTTATAAGTGAGGTCCCCCTCAAAAAAAATCCTGTCTACGCCACCGAGGATACATTTAATATGCCTAAAACATTCCCGGGAGCGTACTCAATAACTTCCCAAAGTTTCATGGCGATCGGATGAATGGTTTAGGAGTCTATAAAGGACACACACACACATACTTTCATTTTTATATATACTAGCTGAACCAGCGCTCTCTACACAGCGCATCATTCGCATATGAACATAAATCTCCTTCTCATTCCTCACATCTGTACATGTCCCTTTACAGACACGAGTGAAAGACGTATTGATTAAAAAACTCGGGAAGGGATATCATAAAGAGGAGATTTTTTTGATTATTTTTTCTCAATATCTCCCACCGTTTGCAAGATCTCCCACCTCCCTCAATATCTCCCACCGTTGAGCCTACTTCCGGTTGGAGTTTCTAATTCATGTATGACCAGTGTTTTCTTTCTTCTTGCATGCAGTATGTAATAAGCAAATACATTACATACACAATTAATTATAATGTCAGTTATACATGGTGACTGGTGGTGGTGGTGGTGGTATACATGGAACACTCCAAAAATAAAGGTTCATCTTACACTGGAGAAATGGTTATCCTTCCTTTTCCATTATTATTTGGCCATTAAACAAACGCCTGAGACATATACAACCCCTATATACAACAATGTTGTGTTGGAATGTATAATGCGTAGGATGTGATGCTTTAGTTTTTTTAATCTCAACACTTCCAATGTACCAATTTGTAATAAAGAAATAAGGCCTTATGCAGAGTCGTTTTGAAGTATGATTAGCGTCATACTAAAGGCCTGACTACTGCAGGCAACTTATGTTAGTCGAACGCTTTAGTATTGCACTAATCACGCTCCAGAACGACTCTGCATAAGGCCCATAGTGTCCATGTTTTTTAAATATTCAATTAGAACTGGACAATCTACATGAAATTTGCAATCGATCAGTGAAAACGTCATCTTTCTAGAGCCTGTAGTTTCCGAGATCTCATTGTCGAAAGGATTGACCACAAATATATAAACGTCCACAACATATAGTTTAAAATAACTCGGAAGATGGAAGCACAATTCACGTGCATTGATTTTAGAGAAGGCTTATTAAAATACAAAGGCTTTCAACAATAATTTTAGAACATAAACTTTATGAAAATGATGTATTTAACTAATTTTATTAAAGTACACATAATGTTATGTTTGTCTCTGTTAAACATGAAATCACACATAACCGTAAATGAAAGATTTGAAAGCCAGAGTTATAGGTTCGAGCTCAGGCGCTTTTAATTGCTATTGTAACATTTTAATAGATAGAATAGACTAGCAGAAATGCCTGCCCTTCGTACATCTAGTAGATGCCATATCTAAACGAAACATTTCGTTAGAAACATCTCGCTTAGAACCTCTCGTTAAAGAAATCGCAATCGAAATGTCTCGAGAGCTTCAAACAATCGAAACGTTTCGATTGTAACACCTCGCAATCGCGCATCTCTACTTCAAACGTTTACAAAGAGAGTTTACACGTACAAACCGGAGACGTTTTGTGAATGATAAAAATGTGCATGGATTATACCGTAGTGCTTTTACAAGTGGACAAGAGTCTGGCAACTGTACCAAGTTGCTGGTTAAGCGAAAATGACAAGAACATGATGTGTAAGTGGCCCCTGGTGGGGAAGACGACGAATAAAGTAATTGTTATATTGTGTCCCTTCACTGGTTTCTTCCCAATGACTATAATTAGCGTAACACATGTGTTGCTGTGTTAAGGGTCCTCATAAACCAAATTAACGTGCCGTTAATTTTTATAATTTTTCTGTAATCAAACTGAAAAAATAATTGAATATCACGAGTCGGCTAACTGCTTTCGTTAAGAAGAAATTTGTGGAATTCACATTAACGAAAGCATTTATAGTGCGGGAATTTTAGGTCAAAATTCGGGGTTTATACAATATATATATATATATATATATATAAACAAGGAACTCTGGACAGTTGTAGTACTTGACCTCCTTATCAATACACTAAAAGTTTCCTAAGATTGACCTTGAGCTTCGGCCGCCATACTAGAAAATGACCGCCGATTTTCAGTTTTTCGCCGATAACTCCACAATGATCAGAGATAGCGTAAACTATAAACAATAATTATATGTAGAGAATGGAAAACACACGTTTTGGTGTATAATACATCTCTCTATCTTTATTTGTTCAGGAGATATGAAGTTTTAAGTTATGGGAACTTTGTTATTTTGTACGGTTTCTCTGGTAGAATTCGATCACTATAGATCGCATACTTACTCAAATTGTGCATTAAAATGAAAAGGATAAAAATACAGATTTTGATCTAGCCCTATATATATATATATATATATATATATATATATATATATATATATATATATATATATATATATATATATATATATATATATATATATATATATATATATATATATATATATATCCATACTCTCTCTCTCTCTCTCTCTCTATCTATCTATCTATCTATCTATCTATCTATCTATCTATCTATATATATATATATATATATATATATATATATATATATATAAAAGTGGCTTGTAAATCACACAGTAATATCAAGTGGCGATCCGTACGTGGACACTCTATCACTGAGCCACCGTGGCCTCACTTTCAATATATAGCCGAGATTGTATCACAATCTGTTGGAAAAGTAATAACTGTTGCAGATAAATATTAAATATAGTTTTCCACTTCTTACTCTCAGAGGTAGGCCTTAGAAACCACAAATCACACTTTTCCTTTGTTAATGCTGTTAACAGAATTAAAAGATCAGTGTTCTGACTGATAACAACAGACACTTGGCATTTTGTATTTTCCAAGGGTACATTAACTATTGAAATATCAGCATTAACTTCTTGGCAAACCTTCACATTTTACTTCAATCAACGAGCTACCAAGGCATTGTTTAAGGTAACTATTATTGCGATTACCTAAAATTCAGCTTGAGTGCAGGTTTTAACTGAGTTTTCTTGAAAGTGAATTGTTGTCGACGTTGTACGTACTGTTCTCTGTTCCTCGATTCCTTTAGGCATTGGCTGTTCAGGATATCATCAAAAACAACGATGCAATTTTCACTCTAATGGGGTATTAAGTACAAGTACGACATGTAGCAGTCAAGAATATCACGGTATGTCGCTAGTTCTGGCTATACAATTGAATGAAAAATGTGGCCTCCATCTAAAACATGAACAGCATTCGTTGATACTTTGAAGTTTCTTTCTTCACATTTAAAAGCTGAAACTACAGATTACTTGATGCCCTTTCTCATTGAGATGTTATCAAATAATGAAGGTTGTTTTGGAAAAAATCATATTGGAAGTAATCTTTCAATTGTCCAGTTCCTTTTACGACATAGATAATTCTATGGCTATTAATAACTACATTATTGTCTTAGATTTTTATTCTTGCATTCATTGAAGCCAAAGGAGTAACTTTGTTATTCCGTTTTAGTTTAAGAGTGCTGAAATCATTTCAATGCACAATTTGAGTAAGTATGCATTCTATAGTGATCGAATTCTGCCAGAGAAACCATACTATCTGCACAAAATAACAATGTTCTCAGAACTTGAAACTACATATCTCCTGAACGAATAAAGATAGAGAGATGTATTATACACCAAAATGTGTGTTTTTCCATTCTATAGATATCATTACTGTTTATGGTTTACGCTATATCTGCTCATTATAGAGTTATCGGCGAAAAACTGAAAATCGGCGGCCTTTTTCCAATATGGTGGCCGAAGCTCAAGGTCAATCTTAGGTGACTTTTAGTATATATAAAGTACTACAACTGTTCAAAGTTCCTTGCTTGTATGAATTATTTTTTTTCGCAAAATTCCTGCACTATTAGCCGACTCGTGATAACTGTCTCATGCACACTACTGTTCGTACAAAGCAATTTTTCGACTTTTTTTTTTTCAGTTTGATTACAGAAAAACGGTAATATTTAGCGGTACTTTAATTTGTTCCTCCGAAACCTGGTCCTTGAGACAGAGGCATTTATTCATCCGTATGGATGCACACGAAACGAGTCGAGACAGGATTTTCCTGACAAAGTTCGAGTCGAGACATGCTCTTCCAATAGTAAAATATACATTTTTTGAGTCGAGACATCACTGTACAGCACATTTTCGAGACGAGACAGCCACAAATCTTGTCTCGTGCGCATCCCTATTCATCCGGCTGCCTGCGTACGGATTTGTGGTCGTAAAAATCACAAATCACTGACCAACTCGTGTGCGACATTTTAGCGGCAGTAGACACGTTATCGCTAAGCGAGTGTCCGGCTAAAAGAGTGTAAAGTCGTTGGCGGGCCGGTGTCGATACTGGCTCGAGGCCCACTGTTTGGCCGCTCTAAGGGTCGGACACTACCGCATAAACGCCGTTCTGAGTCCGACGCCATTTTGTACACATTCTACTGTTATTTTCTAAACTCTTCTCGAAATGTGTACTCAGAACAATACAATACGCGTGGTGTGGATAACATGGAACATTCAAGCATAATATCCAAAGCAACACAAAACGGAACAAGTGCTCACAATGCGAAATGGCCCATCATTATATGGGAACTTAATCATGGGCCAATGGAGCAGCTTTAGCTTAGCCGCTGTGTCGTAAGATACCCACTCGATAAGATATATATAGATCTGTTGCTAATCCACATTTATGAATAATGTTGTGCTCTGTAATGCAAGGGTTTTCAACAGATGATCCGCAGAGCTCTTTATTAAGTCTCGTACTTTTTTTTTTTAAATGGTTATTTAACATGAAAACTCGATTAAAGACATTTATAAATACATTAGTATTCTACATTAGTGACCCGCGAGCATCATTCAAATTGTTAATGTGGCGCCCTCTGTCTGACGTTGAGGCTACCTGAGCGCTCGTCAATTATCTTTATGAATAATAATTGTAAGTAGAAATTAAGATGTTCAGTTATTTGCTTTGTGAATGCATATTTGGATGTAATCTATACCTTACTTGTGATAATATTATAATTTTATGATGCGATCTCTTTGGTAATACGTATCTTAGTCTACATATATGTATTTATTTTTCAGAATTATTTGGATCTCTGCATGGATTGCTTGTTTAATATGGGCTAGTTTTCTCTCCATCACGACCATGGAGGTGATTGAACAGAATCCCACAGAAATTTCCATCACACAGACAAAACAGGAAGTTATTTTTCCTGCTGTAACTATCTGTGGTTATTATGATTATAATAAAACTGTGATGTACGACATATTGAAGAAGTGAGTACCGTAAACTGGGGCGACTTCGGACAGTCGGGGCGACTTCGGACATTATGACGTCTATGAGTTTTAATGTTCTCTCTCATTGCTGTCGTGCTTCAAATAAACCACAATGCATTACAATCAAGTCTGTATTGTTGGTTTTACCGACTTCAGTTATTATAAGTTCTATTGTTGGCACCAACCTTTGAAAAATAGTCTTTGTTCTTGCCGATAATATTTTCTATTGTTACCGCGTGGCTGAAAAACCTCTTTGTTGGGAAGTCTTCGCCGAATGTCAACTTAAGTCGAATATCCGTTCGCACGCACCTGGTGTTCGGTATTTAATTTAGCCAGTCAGTTCAAATGTAATCATTAGAGAGGTTCAGCTGAGAACGTTAATTTGAATTGTAAGCCAAGTGTGAGGTGACTTCGGACATGGTACGAGTGTATAAGAAAGTTGTAGGGGGTCGGCCCTATCGACATTACAGCAGTGAAAATTTACAAAAGGACGTAAGTGCGGTCCTTTCGAGGAAAGTATCAATAAGGCAAGCTGCGAGACAGTATCAGGTACCAAGGAGTACCCTTTCTGACAAACTAAGAAACAAGCATCCAGGTCACCATGGAGGTCAGAAGTGTTTGACATTCAAAGAAGAAGAACAGCTTGTACAGGGACTCATGAAATGCGCTGAATGGGGTTTCCCGTGTCGAATATCAGACGTTCAGCTCACAGTTCAGGGCTACTTGAACAGAGTAGGCAGAGTAGAAGAAGCGATTTAGGAATAATTGCCCAGGTTCCGAATGGTGCAAGTTATTTCTTCAGCGCCACCCTGAACTTTCACACAGATTTGGAGAAAATGTGAAATCGATTTCGTGCTGCTGTTAATTGTGAGATGCTAAAACAACTATTTCGACAATTTGGAAGAAGTTCTGGATGGCGTACCACCATCAAATATAATAAATTACGATGAGACAAATTTCACAGATGACCCTGGCAAATCCAAGGTGATTGTAAGGAGAGGATGTAAACACCCAGAACTCATAAGGGACACATCAAAAGCCAGTGACTCAGAAGATACCCCATGCATTGTTTGCAGTGAGCTGTGGTCGCGAATAAGCCTGGAGAATAGTGGGTCAGGTGTCAAGTTTGCAAAGGATGGGCACACGAACAGTGTGCAGAGTTTCCCAGAAAGCAAAATAAGTGTGTTACATGTAAGTAAAAAATGTGTATCTTCTTTTGTCAATCTCAAATTTCTTATGTCTCATTTCCTTGTTTTTTAACACTACCCGTATTGGTTTCATCATCATTGTAAATTGAAATAAAGCATAATCCTGAAATGAAAACAATAAAAGTAAAATAAATAAAAATAAACCTAAAAATAATTACTAAAAAGTCAATTATGACATGGTTAATCACCCCGTATAATATACTTAACAAATTATGTCCGAATACACTCCTGTTGATGCACATAAATCGGAAATACATTAAAAATAAATAGTGTCCGAAGCAGCCCCAGAATGTGAGGTGACTCCGGACATCGTTTATGTTTTTTTTACTATTGTTGTAACCATGTCTACTTTCTTTGCTGGCCATCAAATGATAAGTAAAGCCTTGACTAATATATATTATTTTTTCCATTATGGTATTATAATTATTACAAACATAAACTAAAAAAAACTTTAAAAAATGTCCGAAGTCACCCCAATTTACGGTATCTCAATTCAATTTTTTCTCATCTTTCTTATATTTCTTCATATTTAGTCAACTTCATGTCTCAGAATTTAATTCAATAATGTAAGAACTAAAAAAGTTAATTGTTACAAAAGCATAGTCCGGAACAGGGCCGTAACTTGTGGGGGAAGGAAGCTCTTTGAGGGGGGCACTTTAAGACAAAATTTTCTTATCCCGTATACGATACGAACGTGAAATTATAAATGAAAGATCAAATAGGTTCACTACATTACATAAACAAAACAAAACACTAAAGGTAAATAAAACAAAAATGAGTCGTGAGCCCATTTTAAATGTAAAAATGTCTACTATTAGGGACTCTAGAAATAATGCTTATTCGTATGGGTTTGAGATTTGTCAATATTGTCCCCTTAATTAATTTATCATGTATGGAACGGGCCCATGGACGTAACTCACGGCCCCGCAGACCTTGCCATGCTGGAGGGCCCGCAGGCTCCGGGGGCCCATAAAGAATAAGAAAAAGATGGAAAGAGGGGGGCCTAAGAATCAGAAAAACAACTTTTTCTGGGGGGCCCAAATACCGTATTAGTGCTTGCTCCCCCGCCCCCAGAAAAGAATCTAAGTTACGGTGCTGGTCCGGAAGTAGGCTAAATCGTACACAGTACAGAGTTAGTTTTACTTTACCCACATCTGTAAGACCCATGTTTGTACGTGAAAAAACGAAAAGTCTCCGAATGTGCAGGAACTGAAATTTTGTCCACTGGCTCTTCGTAGCCTCAGTTACATTTTAAAACTCTATATTGAACAATTTCCGCACAGTTTCTCTGGCGACAAGCATTTTGTCCTTGCTCGATTTCGGCCAGGCGAGATCATTGTCGGACTGGCCAAATTGAGGGCCCCTGGCGCGGGTCTTTAACCCCCCCCCTACGCTATATAAAAGTTTGTCACTTATCATGATTTGCAACTCACGTGTTAAGTTTATATATATATATATCTATATATATAAAAGAGAACGTACAAAATTTTGTCCGCTCATCACGCTAATACGGCTGAACCAATTTCTTTCATTTTTGGGGGTTATTAGGATTTGGACCCTAGATGGTTTTTATCATATCACTTTAATTTTTAATTACCAGTGTCTTGAGATAATTGACCATTCAAGTGACCATAACGTACAAATCCTTTGTTATTAGTTCATCATAGGAAAAAATAAACGTATTTATATGCAACCCGCATGACCGTGTCACTCGGCGGGTTAACATAAATGACAGGCGATATACAGCGGAAAATAGCTTGAATCTTCTGTTTAAAATTTTTTAATTGATTTGCTTATTTTTACAGACACTTTTACAATATGCCAGCACCGGGATGACCGCAGCGAAGCGGGCCGGGTTAACATAAATGACAGGCGATATAATGTTAAGATTTACTGCAATCTTCTATGGTTTTTATCATATCACTTGAAAGCGAAAAAGTAAAAATTATCTAAGTAACAAAGTTTATTGCGTTCCGGGGTGACCGCAGCGAAGCGGGGTGAACGCTGCTAGTATATATATATATATATATATATATATATATATATATATATATATATATATATATATATATATATAGAGAGAGAGAGAGAGAGAGAGAGAGAGATAGATAGATATAGATATATAGATATATAGATATAGATATATAGATATATGAAGCCAAATTAAAAATCGTGTAATTGGTAACTTCAGTTCTGACTATGACAGTGGACGTCCTGAGCAAGAAGCCCTCACAAACGCAATATAAAAGATATCAAAACATAACTCCACACTCGAATGAATGTGATCACCACAACACTTGGCGAATATACATTGTAGAAGGAAGAATTCAAAACACAAAGGAGAAAGCACACTTAACTACACAAAATGAAAGGAAAATAGCAAACCTGAAGAACAGATAGATTACAAAACAAAGCAAACACAGAAATAGAAATAGACAAACATATACACAAAAATGCTTATGCCAATATTATATTTAAAAGAGAAACATGAAGCATCAAATATATGTATATTTAGTATACAGGTCACAGAAATCAAAGAATTTAGAAAAAAATCACAGAAAGAAAAGATCGTAGACGTCTTCAGCGAATTCGTGAAAATATTTATCGCAAGACACGAAGTAACCCAGGAAACGGATAACGTTTAGTGTTCAGTGACTAGAGTGCAGTGAAATAGTGCAACGATGGACAGGCTTAAAAGATAAACAGTAAGCGAATGACTTCAACCCTGTGCATGGAAATTACTCAACGAGAAAAATACTATAGTGGGGTTGTATGTGCTCACTCAACGTCACCAACAATTCAAAAATAAAAAGTGAAATTCGTCTGTCAATGTAGCAGCGAATGCTAAAAAGCTCTTCCAGCCACCTCATGCCTAGAGATCTTACAGTTACGACAATACCAGAAATCATCATCACAGCTCTTAAAGAAATGAAGACAGATATGATGCAGTGGCTCTCCCCAGTTTTCGTATTATAATACAAATACCAATACGTACCAGAGTTCAAAAATATTCTCAGGAGCATTTATGAAGAAACACATATTCGATAGAGACATCTTAGTTCTCACTTTCAACTTAGGAGAATTCCATATCATCAGTAAATAGTTTCTCGCAAGATTTTTTTTTTTTCAAAATAACACTAATATTTTCGGCTGTGTTACAGTTCTTGATGCGACGTGGCTTTACTGCACCCAAGACCACGGAAGAGGATTTTGTTCATCACGGAAGATAGAAGACCGTGCATTCTGCGACTTTTTCATCACCACATTTTTCCATTATTGGAATATTAACCGGGCCAAGTAGCCTGAATATTACACGCCTTTTCCCTTCTTTGAGATGGAATAAACCGACAAGAGACTTGACTTGGCTAATCCTATTGCATACCTTCAGAACTGTAATAACAATATAGAAACAGGAATACTTAACAGAATATTCTGTCTTCGCATTAAACAGTATCTAATGTCTATTGTATTATATTATTGGAACAATCCTTCCGTTGTATATTTAGCTAACGAACTCCATACTAATCCATCCATCTTTTTCTTTATGATCTTTTTTATTCCGCCTAAAAATGCGTAGTTTTTAAGTATAAAGGTAAGCAAGAAAGGTTCTGTCGCTCTTTGTGGAGGCCCTCACACCGTGAGTTGAATGCGAATGGAGATAAAGCGAAGTTTAGTTGTTAGTGTAGGTATATCCAACATACTCTCTGGTTGTAGCAGTTCAGTTACACCATGAACCTGCGTAAGGGCAGAGTGAACTAGGGACCTCCACAGGGCGTCATAAGGGCGTATGCTCTACGAGTTCAAACTGGGGTCAAACGCCCCTGTAGCAAGACAAGATATGCCAGGCCTTTGGTGAGGATATCGTGACTACTCGGACAGCGTAGCGGTGGTTTAAAAAGTTTAAGGACGGTGATGAAACACTCGAAGACACACCACATGCCGGAAGACCAACACATGCACGAAATGAAGATCTTCAGGCAGAAATTGAGACGAACAGTGGCCAAACATGTGAGAAATTCCGACTACAATTCAGTGTGAGTGGAGAAACCATTCGGCAGCACCTCCATCAACTTTGGAAACATTACAAGTTGAGTCGATGGTACCATATGATTGGATTCCGGGCCAGAAGGCAATGCGAGCAGGCACCTGTGTTTCTTTACTGTCTCGTCTGAGGAAGGATCCATTTCTAGACAGGGTGTTGACATGTGATGAGAAGTGGGTCCTGTACGAAGCTCTACGGCACCGTTATCATTAGTTAGCATCCCATGAACAGTTTCCAAAACAGCGGAAACCAACACTGTACCAGAAGAAGGTCCTTCTGTGTGTTTGGGGGACTACCCGCGGCATTGTACATCAGGAACTGCTACCAGCCGGTCAGAACATCAATGCAACTGTGTACTGTCAATAGTTGAGCCGTGTTCAAGAGAAACTCAAAACTCTGGAGTCAGCACTTGCAAAGGAGTTCTCCTGTTACAGAACAACGCTAAGCCCCATGTGGCTAGGATGGCCTAGGACAGCATTCTACGCCTTCAATTGGAAATACTATTGCATCTTGTATACTCTCCAGACGTTGTACCGTCCGATTATCACCTATTCCATTTCTTAGACAATTACCTTAGAGGACGCCAGTTCAAATCCTTAGTAGAGGTGTAAAATGCACTTAATACCTTCTTCGCTTCCCGGCTCACAACATATGAAATATGTAGAGCTCTTACCTCTAACACAAAAGATATATGATTTTATTCTAATGGTTTAACTAGAGAGTATTAAAATAAATATTTAATTCCATCTTGTTATTAAGTTAGGAGGAATGTTATACTTGCTGAACTTACGAGGTGTGGCAATTAAAACAAAACTGCCCACCTTCTGTCGCGCAGAATCATGAAGGGGAGGTAGCTAATGATGTGTTGTTGATCTTGAACTTTCATGAGCAGCCACTGTTTGTTTCATGATTCCGAAAGCTTTTCTCTTCTTTGCAGGCTTGCATGAAAAGGACAGTGTTCTGTAGTAGTGGCGGAATCATGGTGAACAATAAGTTGAGCAGCGCATTAACATCAAATTTCTGATGAAATCAAACAAAACACAGATGTAATGTTGTGCAATGTTAAAAGAGGTGTATGGTGATAATGCTATGTCATGTGCACGAATTTTCGAATGGCACAAACGATTTTCAGAAGGTAGGGAGGAGGTTGAAGTTGGTGAACGTCGCCCTTTGAGTTCAAGAACGGACGAAAATGTTCAAAAACTTAATGAACTTGTGTGGAAAGACAGACGTCTGAGCATTCGGATGACGAACACTAACAAAGAGACAGTAAGATAAATTTTGCATGACAATTTAAACATGACAAAAGTTTGTGCAAAAATTGTCCCGAAAAACCTCTCTCTGGAACAACGACATTCGAAAGACCATTTGCTGTGATGTCATGGAACGACTCAAAGCCGACCCAGACTTGTTAACACGTGTCATTACATGTGATGAAACATGGATTTTCCAGTATGACCCCGAGACTAAGCGTCAATCCATGTACTGAAAGACTCCCACATCGCCAAGAATGAAAAAACGCGAATGAGCAAGTCCAAAGTGAAGACAATGCTCATCGTTTTTTTTTTCGATATAAGGGGTATCATCATTACTGAATGGGTGCCTCAGGGTCAAAAGGTGACTCAGACCTACTACAAAGAAGTCCTGATCAAGCTGAGGGAAAGAATAAGGAAGAAGAGACAGGATTTGTGGAAGAACGATTCATGGATCCTCCACCAAGACAATGCGCCTGCCCATAATGCCCTTTCTGTGAAGCAGTTTTTAGCAGCTAAGCACATTCCTGTGCTAGACCATCCTTGGTATTCCCCAAATCTGACTCCATGTGACTTTTATCTAATCTCAAAAGTGAAAAGTGGATTGAAAGGAACACATTTTCAGTCTGTGGAAGGGGTAAACCGAAAAACGGCAGAGTTGTTGAACAGTGTGACATCTGATGACCTACAGCATTGTTTCGAACAATGGAAGGCACGTATGTAGTGGTTTATGGATAGGGGAGGGGAGTATATTGAAGGGATAACAGTCATTTGTAACTTTCTTTGCAATACATCACATTTATGACACCAGTCTCATTATTTAATTGCCACACCTTGTATTTACCTATGTATTTCCTTCATTTCACTCTACACTTTATTATAGGGCGTTTGGTGAAGGCGTTGATTTGGAAGAAAAGGAATTTATGGTAGGGAATCTGTTTGCTGAAGCTCTTAAGACCATTTTCTTGCGTGAGAATCCGGAGGATGCACCGGCATGGTCTAAGTTTAATCCAAGGGAAGCGATGGAAAAGGTTGGTATATATATCTTCAGTTATTAAAATTTATATGCTTTCGGAAAATATAATCACAAATTGAAATGTGACCACAAAAATATGCGGACTTCAGATCCTTTAATGCAGCTCAATTTTAAAACAAGGCAGTAGTTCTAGTAAGATACCTACACCTACCACTTTAGTGTGCTATTTCAACACCAAGGATCTGATGTTGCTGGTAGCAGAGACCTAGCGTTACAGATTTGGCACGAGATGTTATATTAATACCCTAATAGGTTTTGTTCATCATGGTAGCTGGAGTGTTACTAAAAATTCGTACGCTGTTGATATTCTGCGGCCATTCACTTAGTTTTGTAAGAAGTCGCAATGTTATTATCATACTAATGAACCTTGTGCACCGGACACCGGATAATAGGTGTTCAAATAACACGCTATAATGGTAGTCACCGCTGATCAGCGTGTTGGTACCGCTGATCTGAGTTAAAACTGTGTTGCTTTAACATAATTATTTTTACTGTGTACTTGCCGCAAAGTATGTCAATCAAATGCGATCGAAGTAGGAATAATTGCTGTGAGGTACCTTTAAAAACTCCCTTTGTTCGGCGAGCAATTTGTAGTTACGAATGATTGTGTTCCAGAATGATTGGTTATGGAGATTAGTGTTTGATACTGTTCGTATCTGTTGTTCTCATGTGCTAGGACATAAGAACAACAGATGGCAGAACTGTTACTCAAGCAGTTGTTATCAAACAATTCAAAGGCTTTCAAAACTGTTTTCGTGACAGATTATAGAAAACACAATACATTATTCCTTACTTGCCATAAATGCCAAATATTATGCGGAAAGCTTTGCTCATAGAAAACAAGAAAATCCAGTGCAAATTCTCAATGCCAGTTACTAGTTATTACTTATATGCTCGGAAGTCGATGTCCTTGGTGTTCTGCTTTATCAGTAGTGATACGTGGAGTCAAACCAAGTATAAGCGACGATGAAGTCAGCGAGGAACTAAAAGCTGAAGGGCACTCCATTCTCAAGTGTTTACGCATCAAAAGCGTACATGACGCAACTTACATGGTCCGCGTTTTGACTAGCTCTCAAGAGACCATTGACGATTTACTTTGCAATGGAGCTTTCATTTATAAAAAACGCCACAGAGTGGAGCCGTCACACACCCCAGCTCCCCTTCCATTGCGTTGCGAGAAATGTCAAATTTATAACTCGCATAGCACAGCGGAATGTCGTAATCCTGCGAAATGCAGGTACTGCTCGCAACTTCATAACACAAAATCCTGTCCAAACCTCCAAAATCCGCCAGCATGTAGTACTTGTGGAGATGCTCATCCCACTTTTAACTACAGGTGCAAAGCAAGGCCCCGTCCTGAACCAAGCAAGCCAGAACTAGTTGTGCCCTTAAAGGTTACGGCACCTACCGACAATCCTATGGATACGCCAACTTCTGTTTTTCAACCAATTCAAATCAACCAGTTTCTTTCCTTTCTCACCACAGCACTTCAAAATATTCTTCCCTTTCAACGGCAACACGTCTTCCAACAAATTCAACTGGCAGCCAAAAGAATCCTCAATGTTAACTTCCAAGCTACTTACTCTGGTCAAAATGTGTATTTTCACTCTTCTATTCTCAACACTGACCTTACAACTGATCCACATTGAGTTTTCAGACATGGACTCTCATATTAGTTTATTGTTTCTGAATATCAGCTCCTTACAGGAACACAGGACTTTGTTTGAACAACTTCTTTTGGAGGAAACCATTCATGCATTCTTACTAAACGAAACTCACCTTACAGCTGCACGCTCTAGCAAAGTTTCAAATTATCATGTACTTCGCCATGACAACACCATACCAGCCCGCAGAGCAAATGGTGGGGTAGCTATTAGTTTCCCTCGAAGCTTAACATATCGCATCTTTCATCCTCCAATACAAAATCTGTCTGAAAACTTGGTTGTTACGCTCTATTTTTCAAACCTTTATGTAACCATTGCCACAATCTACATTCGCCCTGGTCATGAGCTTCCTTATGGGTTTTTTCAATATATTTCCAATAACTTCCGAATGTTTGTAATCATGGCTGACATCAATTTTCATAGCCGTACCGATCGTCAAAAACGCCACTTCCAGGATTTCATCACCACTCATACAACCGGCATTATTCTGCAACTACCCAAACTAACTCGACATGTTTAAAACACTACACCAGATGTAGTCATAGTTTCGCATAATCTCATAGACCGATGCACTGTGCACGTACTCGATCCGATGGGCAGTGATCACCTTCCAATTAAACTTTCTATCACACGCCGAGTCTCCAACCTTTGCAATTCTATTCCATCACGTGAAGTCCCACGTTTTGATAAAGCAGACTGGGAAGCATACCGCATTGCTCTTGCACACAGTCTTGAACACTTAGAAGCCCCTACTTCAGAAGAAGGATTATATCATGCGCTTGACGTTATCACATCCTCTATTCAGGCATCCGCAAATCCATATTCCATATTCCCAAGTCAACTATTTCTCCTCATCATCCTCAACTGCCACCCCATTACCTTTCACTTATTCGTCGTTCCAGAGAACTCTATAGAGATTATCAACGCACCGGCAATGTCGAATCCTTAAGGCTTCATAGACAATTTCAACGGACAGTCCGAAATTACATACGGGCATATAAACAACGGCGTTGGATAGAGACATGCAATAAACTTTCAGATACTGCTCACCCCACGAAATTTTGGAAAAGATTCAACATCCTAACAGGTAAAAAGACACATACACCATATCCATTAATTCACCATGACAAAGCTCTTCATACCGATAAAGATAAAGCGGTCGCTTTTGCCGATTATCTACAAACCATTTTCACTCCTCTACCACCTACTAATCAGTCAAAAACTCATCCAGTCGAAAAAGTTAATTTTCAGTCTCCTCACCTTCAACCAAATCCATCCCACTCTCTTCGCGCTAACCATCCACTTACAGCTCCTATCACCACAGTCGAAATTCAAGACACCATAGCACGAAAACGCAATACTGCCCCTGGACTAGATGAGATCACATATCGCCATATCAAAGAAGGACCCTATATTCTCCTACACCTCTTAGCTCTCATTTTTACATTTATACTCAGAACAGGTTACATACCGTCTCACTGGAAAACCTCGAAAGTTCTAATGTTTCAAAAGCCGGACAAACCTGCCAATAGCATTGCTTCTTACAGACCAATTCAATTAACATCCATCTACAGCAAAATTCTTGAACGTATTCTCGTTCACAGGCTCCATCAACACCTCTATGTTAAAAACCTCCCGAATCATCAAGCAGGCTTTCGTCCAAATTACTATATCAACGACCAACTTTTACGAATGCTCACTATCATAACTGATCATTACAATACCATCAAACCATCCAGCTTAGTATTATTTCATCTTGAGAAAGCATTTGATCAAATTTGGCACCAAGGTCTCATTGCTAAATTATTGAATTTCAAACTTCCTCTCGTCGTTTTATTTATAATTTTCTCTCATGCAGATAGGCCTATATCTCAATCAACAGTGATCTTTCACATCCCATCTTTCTACATTCCGGCGTGCCTCAGGGTTCAGCACTTTCTCCTTTATTATATCTTCTATATGTTGCAGACTTACCGCCACTTCCTGACAACATCCAACTTTTTCAATACGCAGACGATACAGCCTTCCTTGCCTTAGGGAACACAGTACAGCAAATTAATACCGCTATGCAGTCTGCTATCAACTCCTCCATCAGCTGGTGCAACCAGTGGAGGCTCAAGATAAATCCAGATAAAACACAAACATTTTTTCTTCTTCCTCCCAGAAAACGTAGTAAAATTCAGAAAAATCCATCTTATCTCAATTTAACCGTTGACGACACTCGCCTGAAACCCACTAATTACGTTAAATATCTTGGTCTCACCATCGACAAACACCTTACCTGGCGTCCTCATTTAAAGACGGTTGTCGCTAAAGCTTATAATAGATTGAATCTATTACGACGCTTAACTGGAGCGACTCGGGACCTCAGATCATCTGTCGTCCTAAACACATACAAGGTTTTTCTCCGGCCAATACTAACGTATGGGTTCGTGGCTTGGATTAACGCCTCTCCCTTTTATTACGAGAAACTAAAAATTCTTGAATTCCATGCATTACGTATTGCATTCCGCATTAAATTACCCAGCCCTACACATGAACTTTATGAGCGCCTAACTTTTCCTCGTATTTTATACCACCTCGAAACACTCCGACTGAAGTATATTACTAAACGGTTCGAGGAACGACATGCCCTCCTCTTAGATACTATGAATTTTGATATAGCTTATACCCCTTCTCACCCCCTTCATCATACTTCACTTTCCCTTCTATTTTCTTTATATCATTACACTTTACCCCCTGATCATCCCGATCTTCATGGCGTTGCTGCTTATAAAACCGACTATTATTCACCTCTCATCTTTCCATCCTATGTTGCACAGTAGTCCTTTTGTTCTAACAGGGTTCCCACTGTCTCCATCATGGTCCTGAGCCACCCCAGGACCGGAAGATAAGCTCATTCGTCCACTAACATATCTCACGTGTTGTGATGTCCGATGCACTTCATTTCCATCTCATATATTCCCCTCATTTATGATTATAGCATTAAAGCTATAATGTCCTTCATATGATCCCATAACCAAAATAAAAGCAATGCCATCGCTCGAAATCGTACCAACTCCCCATCCTTATGATTATAGCATAATGCTATAATGTCTGCAGTTGTATCATACATTCACATCTATTTCTATATTTAACTTCGCAATATACCTGTTTATTATTATTATTATTATTTTGTTTGTTATTGAAGCTAATAAATAAAGAATGTACTCATAGACCAGCACTATATACCTTCTATCCACAATCCTCTTCCTTCTCTTCCCATATAAAGGGCATAACCCTTTGGGGGAGCTAGCCATCAAGCTAGCACTTAAAAAAAAAAACCTTGGTGTTAAATTAACACAAGTAACACGCTCTAGTGGTAGTGATATAATTTGTTTTAACATCTTAATTTTTGCTGTATACGAACAGCAAGAACAGAACTATTTTAAATGAAGAAATTTATTCTGACTTGCATCACTGATTTTTTTCTGGATTTAGTCTGACTTTCGTTTAGAAAGTAAAGTATGTGATCCATGTTTGGTCGTTATAATTCGTTGCTGGAATATGTCACCGCAACGAGCTATAGTTCTTAAAGTTATTGACAAATATGCGATATGTGTACTTCCTCTTTCGATTTCTAAGAATCTAACAAGCTAAGTCTTGCTGATCGCGCAGAATATCACAAACTTGCCATTCAAGAATCAGTATCTGTGCGTCTACTAACTTCTCGAATAGTTATTTGCAGTGGCGTATTTAAGGGAGGCTATCGGGCTGAAGGCTCCTCCCCGAAATAAATTTGGTAGTTTTTCGCATTCCACGTACAACATAATTCTTCTTACCATTTCTAAGAATTTAATTTAATTTTCATTTTCTTGTGCTCTTTGTTCAGAAATAATACTGTAGTTGTCAACTTTCACTCCTTTTTTCTTTCTTTCGTCAATTCTACTCTTCTGTTTCTTTTTCTTAATTATTACCTTTCATTTTTCCTATCATACTATCGACCGTTGTTAATTGTGATTCAAGCTGGCCATCGTCAGGGGCCCGGGAAATTAGGTAAAGCAAAAAGATGCTACCTTTTCTTCTATGAATAACATAAAAGGTTAGATTCACTCCTAAATTTTTGTATCATATTACATAAGATTCACCAGTCTACAATTCTTGACATTAAAACTTCAATTTATGCATAAATTAAAATATATTTAATTCTCAAACTCATGTGGGCAATTGTCCCCCTGCTTCCTCGTGTTGTGCATAGCCTCCCCGAAACAAAATCCTAGGTACGCCACTGGTTATTTGGTTATCTCTCCGTAAGAAGTTCTCCACCGTAACGTTCTCGTTTACATCTGTTTTGAGGTTAACTAAATGTTTTTTTTTTTCTAGAGATGTTCTACTAGTTAAATGTAGTTAGTATTAAATCCAAACTCAAGAATAAGCTATTTTTGCTAATTCTGGAGACTTTTTAAAGATTCGTGTTATAATTCAATGACAAGAGTTGTTTTCACAACCTCTGTTTACGTACGGAAAAATATAGCTCTGATTTTTAAATTAATTTTCCATGTTTTCAAAAATAAGTGATAGTTTGAGAGGGTATAAAACGCATAGGTCAGTATTAATAAATGTCATTGCCCAAACATGTCCTTACTTGTTTTTACAAGGAAGTATTAAGAGGCTTAATTACTGCGAAATTAAAATACCGCTAATTTTAAGTAATTATGCGATATATTCAAATATATAAAAGATAATCGAAATGTGGAACAAGAGCGCCCTAAACAGTATTATTTTACATTAGATACCATTATCACGACTCACTTGTCTGCTTTCGATTTCCAGCCATCTAGAAAGGCGAAAATAAATGCCGATTTTCAAAAGGGCTGGAAATCGAAAGCAGATAAGTGAGTCATGATAACGGTGTCTCATGTAAAATAATATTGTCTAGGGCGCTCTTGTTCTATATTTCGATTATTTTTTATATATTTGAAGATATCACATAATTACTGTAAAATTAGCAGTATTTTAATTTCGACGTGATGGAGCCCCTTAAGGTGCAAACTTGTAACTTCCCTGTATTATTCAAGGCGATAGAAATCCCGAGAACTTTGAAAATATCACGCAGTGTTTTTCGCAAAGCTAACGACATAACTTCAATCGTATAATCCCATAAAATAATAATTCCTAATATTATTATTGGAATAGAGTGTATGTATTATTTGAAATGAATCACTTTCGGTTACTTTCTAAATCCAACACATATATAACTAAGTTTACACAAAATTGACAATACAAATTAACTCTTAGACTTTATACGTATTAATTTGCAGCTTACGGTCTGTGAGGAGCTCTTCCTTGAATGCTCTTGGAAGGGGAAACCTTTTGACTGTTGCAAGGAGTTCATACCATCATACCATGAATTTTATGGAAAGTGTTTTATATACAATTCCCTTTACACCACCTACATAAAATACAGGAAGTAAGTTTTCCATCACTTAATTCATTATTATTAATGCTTTTAGTTCTAATTTAAGTTTGTTCAAATAAGAAATGTAATATGTAATTTAGTCGGGAGGCAGAACACGTGGTTATTAGGTTTCGTTCAACCCGAGAGAGTAAAAGCAACCGGTGGTCCTATATCATCAAGTCCACTATCCTGGATTATTTCTAGACCGCCGGTAGCTTGATACGAGCGCAAGGGTGCCCATCAGGGAGGGAAATGTTGGGCGCTCGCCCCCTCCAAGAGGAAAATATACTTGGGAATATCGAAAACCCAATAGAATTTTTACATTAGTTACAGCAAAATTTGATACTATGTTTGAAATGTCGCTTATACTCCCCCCTTGGAAACTACAACATGGGCGCCCTTGTACGAACGGAAGGTTTCCCCGTACACCCCCTCCCCCCGCTTCTGAAGCTAAAAAATGAACGTTTCTAATAAAAGGCCATATCTCGGAAACTAATCAAGATATTAACGAATTTCTTTTTCCTATTTTATATGTAAGGTGTGCTATACGATTTTGTATATTCATGCTTTGGATAGACCCAATGGTTTTTCGGAAAATTTAACATAAACATTAAAAACTGACATATTTTGTCCTTAATATTTTCTTTTTTGCTCTGTATATCCCCAATGAGTTGAGAAATAGAACATCCATAATTAAATTTGTAGAGCATTAAATTATCTTTCCAACGGCACCAATATTGTTAGGTTTACTTCCAGAAGTAGCCGTACAGCCAGATAAGTTTGAAGGCAAGTGCGCTTTGATTTGAATGCTGATGCTCCGAATGGCACCACTGATTTCAGCTCACGTCAGCCAATAAAGGATTTGTTTCCGAGAAAAAAGCTGATTTTTTCCCCAATATTTGAAGAACAGTTCTCACCCTTCTCCCTTGAGATCTCATGAACTGTCATGATCATTTCTAGATCTCCGGTCACTTGATACAACCGTACGCTAAGGATCACAAAATTTTGAGATAAGTAGAGATGTCTTTTATAGTGTTAAAATCCATTTACAGTTGATATTGAGAATGATTCCGATTTTTCAACTCTACTTGTGTGCGATATTTCCACCGGTCGTTGAAAATAATTCTTTATTACTTTAACAAAAATGTTTATCTTGAGAAAGGAGAAAATGTAACTAATGTAAGAACATATGTAAAGATGTCTTAAGTGAGGAAAAACACCATTTACAGGCGATATACAGGGTGATTGATAACATCATTGTATACCTGAAGGATATTTCTAAACTCAAGAATGGACCTGTATTTTCTCAATGGTCACTTTAAAAAATGATTTTTACATAAACCTCAATAATTATATTTGTATGTAATTTATGAGAATATTATATCGAACTTCATTAAATACTTACTAATTACTGGAAACAAGCAGAACTATAATAATATTCTACATTATCATATAAAATCTGCACAAAAATATTTGTAAAAGCACATATTTCTTTATTCTTTTGAATCCTCATCAGATGAATCATTTTCTGGTACGTAAATATGTGTTTATAAGTAAGTTATAATACTTGTTACCATTACAGCTACAAGTTTTTATGCACTCCAGTGAAGGACGCACACAGTTGCAATTGCTTGTGTCTCACATATGTCTACATGTACAAGACTAACTCTGGGCAACTTTCGGCATAGATTCCTGAGTGTTGCATTTGGACACCAATTTTCCATTCGTAGTTTACCAACCAAATTGTTCGGGTTGAAGGAAGTCAATATTCGAGTCGCTGGCCTGCCGTTAAATATATTTGAAGGTGTGCTCGCTTGTTGTGGAGCATTAGAGCATCCTTCGTTGTTGGAAGTTGATCTGGGTTTTTGTGACCGACCATATGAACACAGACACCATTGATTGAGAACTTTCGTGAGTCGGTGTAGATATTCACCAGAAATTCTCGTGCACTCGTTATCGTCTCATCTTTCACATTACCGAAATGACTGGTGGTGTCTAATCCAGTAAATACATGGAGTGCTGGCAAGGATGGCATATTTCATCGTTGAGTTCATTCACAATTGTGTGGATTGGAATAAATTGTAATTTTATTGCTATTCTTGAAGACATTCATATTTCTTCTGTCTTAATTGTTTAAAAAAAATTATAAGGATAATAAGAACATCGGTGTCTTTGCAGTCAATGAGCAGTTGCTTATAACCTCAGCTGGAAGCGGGTATGTGTAAAGTAGCCTACTCGTCGTATCAGCCTTTTCATGATTATATTTCAGAAATGGTAGGTCTTCTCCCTGTGATGACTCCACGTGAAGTAAGTATGTAAATCCACCTGATGTGTAACTAACTGTTTTGTTCGTCTTTCAATGTTGCCTACAGAACCTAATCAGCTCTAAAGAAAGAAATGCTTCGAGGTCAGATTTGTTTTCAGGGAAATCAATAAAACATTTCTACCGCTGAGGGAGCGGACAATCTCGACCCTCAATACGTCTCCGACTCACTCAGTAAGTACATGATGTTTCAAAAAGAATATACGTATTACGAAGAATTATTTTGTCCAAACTATCGATCGCTGCTCCTCGGCCCGGCTATTGGAGAAACGAATACATAGTCTAGTTTATATTAATAACCGCTAGATGTCAGTTGTCTTCCGTTTTGCTAGGTAACCGTCATATGTTTAAAATTGCTACTCCGCAGTAGAAATCGCTTTGCGTTCTCGAGTTTGCGAAGTGCAATTCCGTGATTACACTGCAAAGACGTTTCAGATTGAAATACCAAATTGCTCCTCCGAATGGGTGGAACATTCGCAGATGGTATCGACAGTTTGTAGATACAGGATGTGTATGCAAAGGAAAGAGTCCTGGCCGCTCTCGTGTTCCTGAAAAAAATATTGCACGAATTCAAACTGCTTTCCAACGTAGTCCTTCAAAATTAACTCGTCGTGCCAGTCGGGAGTTACAAGTGCCGACAACAACAATTGGGCGTGTTTTGAGACGTCGGTTGGTTATGAAGCCGTACAAGTTGCAGCTGTTACAAGTTCTGCGTCCTGATGACAAACACAAACGTGTGGCATTTTGTAACGAGACTCTGGATACTATTGACAATGATAACACTTTTGCACAACGCAGCATGTTCAGTGATGAAGCGATTTTCCGTGTTAGTGGTCAGGTAAACAAACAAAATGTTAGAATTTGGGGCCTACAGAACCCACATGGAGTCATTGAACATGTACGAGATTCGCCCAAAGTTAATGAGTTTTGTGCGATATCCCGACCATATGTTTACGGCCCATTCTTCTTTAATTAAAACACGGTTAACAGTCAGCAGTATCTCGCTATGTTACAAAACTGGTTGTTTTCGAGGCTGCACGAAGACAACTTCATTTTTCAACAAGACGGGGCACTCCTCAGTAGAGTCGCCAAGTGCGTGAATATCTGAATGAAACTCTACCGAACCGTTGGATTGGTCGTCAAGGAGCTGGCGACTTAGCATGTCTCAGCTGGCCTCCACAGTCACCGGATTTGAAACACTGTGACTTCTTTCTGTGGGGTTTCGTTAAAGATAACGTTTATGTACCACCACTCCCATAGAACCTGAAAGAGTTGAAGAATCGGATCCGTACTGCCATAACATCAGTGACGCAGGACATGCTTGCCCGAGTATGGGATGAATTTGAGTATCGATGTGATATTGTTCGTGTCGCTATTGGAGGACATATTGAACATCTGTAATTTGAACATTGAACTGTAATTTGAACTTGAGAGGTTCGTAAATATGTGTGTAAAATTTCATATTCGTATGTCTTAAACGTTAAGAAATATAACCTTTAATAGAAAAAACAAATTAGTTAAATATGTATACAAAATTAATAATATCCAAATAGAGAATGTTACATCGATTAGAGATCTTGGTGTAATTTTTGATTGTAAATTAACATTTGGTAATCATTTAGTTGGTGTTATAGACCAGCAAATAGAGCCTTAGGTTTTGTTATCAGAAACACAAAAATATTTTCACAACCATCAGTAATTATCAAGTTATATGCAACCCTAGTTAGAAGCAAATTAGAGTATGCGTCGGTAATCTGGAGTCCCCACTTTAAGAGAGACATCCAAGCAATTGAGGTGATTCAAAACAAATTTTTGAGATATTTATATTATAAAACATTTAAACCAGATTCAACAACTTACTTGTCAGTGTCACTTTTACGCTCGCTATTCAACCTAAGTAGCTTAAAGGATAGAAGAATTGTACATTCTCTTATTATTTTAAGAAATATATTGGCAAATAGAATTAATAGTTCAACACTGTTGCTACATATCCCTTTCTATGTACCAAGATATCGCTCCAGAAATCAAAATATCTTTTGTATAGGGGGTCTACCTATGTCGAAAAGTTCAATTCATTCACACTCACCTATTATACGAATGCTGAGAGTCTATAATAAATTAAATGATAGGATAGACCTATTTTCAGATGGAAAAGTTAAATTTGTTAAACTTCTCTATGAAATACTGAATAATGACCATGTATGATCTATTATTATTTGTTAACGTACTGATATATATTATATATATATATGTATATTATTGTTCTCGTGGCTGGATTGTACATTCTTTCCTTTTTATTTTTTTAGAATTTTTTCTTTTATTTTTTTCTCTTTCCATGTTTTATTTTTCTTCTTTGTAAAGTCATGTTACCATCAATTATGTAAGTCAAGAAGGTATGTTATGGGTGTGTGCCTGTGTACTTTCATATAAATAAATAAATAAATATTCTTTTTGAAACAGAGTGTACTTTGCTGTTCGCCTAAATCTTGTCTCTTCTCTAACAGAACATGGACTGTAATGGTCGAATAAACCATCAATTCTTGAGCACGCCCTGGTTTGAAAGTTCAGAACACATTTTACAAAAATATCCGGCAAATAACCACCAATCAGTTCGCACAAATTGGAGAAAAGAAAGGATGGAATGTATATTTTTACAAAATTATACTTGCTATGTAACTTAGGATCTAGTAATGTGGATTATGAGACAATAGCGCATGCAGAATAATTTCTGGTGAATCTCTACACTGATTCACAAAAATCTTCGATCAGTGCTGCCTGTGCTGATTTGGTCGGTGACAAAAGCCAGATCAACTTCCACCAATGAAGGGTGTTCTAATGCTCCACATCAAGCGAGCACAACTTCAAATATATATTTGGCGACACGCCAGCGACCCGAACATTTGGTTGGTAAACTAAGAATGGAAAATTGGTGTCCAAATGCAACACTCAGGAATCTATGCCCAAAAGTTACCCAGAGTTAGTCTTGTACATGTAGACATATGTGAGACACAAGCAATTGCAACTGTGTGCGTGCTTTACTGGAGTGCATAAAAACTTGTAGCTGTAATGGTAACAAGTATTATAACTTACTTATAAACACATATTTACGTACCAGAAAATGATTCATCTAATAAGGATTCAAAAGACTAAAGAAATATGTACTTTTACAAATATTTTTGAGCAGATTTGATATGATAATGTAGAATATTATAGTTTTGCTTGTTTCCAGTAATTAGTAAGTATTTAATGAAGTTCTATGTAATATTCTCATAAATTGCATACAAATATAATTATTGAGGTTTATGTAAAAACATGTTTTAAAGTGAGCATTGAGAATATATAGGCCCATTCTTGAGTTTAGAAATATCCTTCAGGTATACAATGATGTTATCAATCACCCTGTATATCGCCTGTAAATGGTGTTTGCCCTCACTTAAGACATCTTTACATATGTTCTTACATTAGTTACATTTTCTCCTTTCTCAAGATAAACATTTTTGTTAAAGTAATAAAGAATTATTTTCAACGACCGGTGGAAATATCGCACACAAGTAGAGTTGAAAAATCTGAATCATTCTCAATATCAACTGTAAATGGATTTTAACACTATAAAAGACATCTCTACTTATCTCAAAATTTTGTGATCCTTAGCGCACTGTTGTATCAAGTGACCGGAGATCTAGAAATGATCATGACAGTTCATGAGATCTCAAGGGAGAAGGGTGAGAACTGTTCTTCAAATATTGGGGAAAAAATCAGCTTTTTTCTCGGAAACAAATCCTTTATTGGCTGACGTGAGCTGAAATCAGTGGTGCCATTCGGAGCATCAGCATTCAAATCAAAGCGCACTTGCCTTCAAACTTACCTCGCTGTACGACTACTTCCTGAAGTAAACCTAACAATATTGGTGCCGTTGGAAAGATAATTTAATGCTCTACAAATTTAATTACGGATGTTCTTTCTATATCTCAACTCATTGGGGAGATACAGAGCGAAAAAGAAAATATTAAGGATAAAATATGTCAGTTTTTAATGTTTATGTTAAATTTTCCGAAAAACCGTTGGGTCTATCCCAAGCATGAATATACAAAATCGTATAGCACACCTTACATAAAATAGGAAAAAGAAATTTGTTAATATCTTGATTAGTTCCGGAGATATGGCCTTTTATTAGAAACGCTCATTTTTTAGATTCATTAACGGGGGAGGGGGTGTACGGGGGAACCTTCTTCACCGGGAATACCTCACACAAATAGAGTTGAAAAATCGGAATTATTCTCAATATCAACTGTAAATGGATTTTAACACTATAAAATACATCTCTACTTATCTCAAAATTTTGTGATCCTTATCACGGTTGTATGAAGCGACCGGCGATCTCGAAATTATCAGGATAGTGGGCTTGATGATTTAGGACCACCGGTTGCTTTTACTCTCTCGGGTTGATCTAACTTGATCTTGAAGACTTTTCGAGTTTCTGCCTCCCGACTAATTATGAAAAGCGGAAAATGCATGTCCACTTTTTTGTTAATTATTATTAGTATTGCTTGTCCAGACTTTTAGTAGGGGAGCATATGTCATCCCGTGGCAGCTTTTGTGAAGATAAGATGAGAGGATGATCTTTTGATTTAGAGGAGCCTTTCTGATGAATAATTTCGATGGTGTCATTCACTGCTGCGTTGCGTGTAAACATAACATCAACATGGCGGATAACTCGATTCAAGAAACAAGCATTATCTCCGTTGTTTATGGACCGATTTTCTTTTCTCATAGTTCATTTTAGAGGAAACTAAATTTTCCATAAAAACTGTTATGTAAGCATTTCGTCTAAAACTAAAGCTATAGGAGTTATTTAATAATTTGATAAATTCATGGGCATTTACTTATGAAATAAGCAAAAATAACTCCGAAACCATTAATTTTGGAGAAAATACTTACATAACAGTTTAAATGAAAAATTTTATGATCTTTAAAATGAGCTATTAGCAAAGAAAATCGATCCACAAATAACGGAGATATGACATATAATATGTTAATTACGTCATCAAAATGGCGGTCACGAATAAAATGTTACTTTTAAATATATCATCCCGTGGCAGCTTTCGTGAAGATAAGATGAGGGGGTATTTTTTTATTTAGAGAAGCCTTCTGGTAAATAATTTCACTAATATCACTCAGTGGTGAATGGTATGTAGACATGATGACGTCACCAAATGGCAGACTAAACATTGAATTTATTGTAACTAGTACAATATTTAGTTTCCAATTGAATTGATTTTGAATTTAAAGTCCCGCTCAGCAGCGAGACTATATGAGACGTGGATATATTGATTAAGGGTCTTCACTATAGCGATATTAAACTACGACTAATTTTTTAGTTTTTCTTTAATATCTTCAAAACAAATAAAAATATTGGAAAAGGAAAAACGTAGTGAACTAGTCAATATTATTTGGCATGTGATACCGTTATCACAAGTCATCTATCTGTTTAGGATTTGCAACTGTCGATAGATTTAGCAGGTTTTGGGGGTTCTGTAAATAGCGGCATATCAAAATCAGATAGGTGAATTGTGGTAAAGGTATCACATGCAAAAGCGTATTGCCTAGTTCACTACGCTTATGCTTTTCTCATATTTTTATTTGTTTTGAAGATATTACAAAGAAACTCTAAAATTAACAGTAGTTTAATTTCGCTGTAGTGAAGACCATTAACGTGGAATCCGAACCACATGAGCTTCTACCGGGAATCGAACTCGGGTCTCCCACGACATACACGCGTACGCTAACCACTTACCCACGAGGGAGCTCTATTTACTTCCCAATCGATAAACTTGATGATTGATCCGTGAAAGTATCTAGGTATAAAAATGTTCAATTGTTACTCTTAAATTTAAGGAAGTGCTGATCACAAAAGATGGCACCTTTCTTTATACATTTCCAATGTATTCTATCAGGAATGACAACATTCATAATAATTTTTCGAATTTATGAGATTAATATTCAGAACTTTACCCTAAAACAAATTAAATTGAAAGCGACCTTAACTCTCTAATGTCTCGTCTAGAGATCTATGAAGTTCGTGGAAATTTGGAACAATCCACAGTTATTACTGTGAATATTTAGGATTTCGTTTTGGGATTACCTAAAGTATATAGATAAACTACAGAAAAAGACGTCTACCAATTCCATTTCTCGTATGCAACAAACAATACACACAAGTAGTATTGGCCTCACCTGGTAGCGTTTTGAACTTTGACCCCGACCTTTGTGACGTCATAGGTCAAAGGTCAATGATCATGGACCGGGGTCAATGACCTAGGGGTATTTAGGACTACGCCCTCTAGATTTTGGCAGGGGTATCTTGGCCCACCCCCTAAATTTTGGCAGGAGTACATAAGACCACCACCCTTAAATTTTGGAAATTGCCAAATCCAAAAATTGGGTGTGGTAGCCTAGGACCAGGGTATGTACCTCTATTAGTATGGGGGTCCATCTCGTTCCCTTTCATGGGTAAAAAATTGCAAGAAAATCAAATTTCGGGTGTTTTTGACCTAATTTAACCCCTTTGATGAGGTGTTATTACCCTATATAGTTATATGGGCGTATACAGGGGTCCATTCCCTTTCATAAGATATGGGTATATTGATGCTTCCCGTTAAATTTTTGGGAAGGGTACCTTGTCCCACCCCTTCAAGTTTGGAAATTGCCCAATTTAAACATTTGTTATAATAGTATAGGACCCTAATATAGATCACTATAAATTTGGGTGGTCCACCTCGTTCTCTTTTAGGGGTACAAAATTGCCAAAATATAAACGTAGGCAATATTGTACCATGTGTTTGGTTTTTGGCCCATTTTGTCCCCTTTGATGAGGTCCTATTACCTTATATGATTATATGGGCGTATACATGGGTTTATTTCCTATCATGCACCCCTTTAAAGTTTTGGGAGGGGTACCTTGGCCCACCCCTTATATTTTGGAAATTCTCCGATTTAAGCTTTTTGTATTATAGTACAGGACCTGAATATGTATCATGATAAATTCGGATTGTTCACCTCGTTCCCTTTCATGGGTAAAAGATTGTGAAAAATGAGTACGACCACGTGTTTGGTTTTCACCTAAGTTATCCCCTTTGATGAGATCCTATTATCTTATATGATTACATGGGTATGTATAGGGGTCAATTATCTTACATAAGACATAGGTATATTACTGCACCCTTTTAAAATTTGGGAGGGGTACCTTGGCCCACCCCTTAAATTTTGGAAATTGTTTAATATAAGCATTTGGTATTATAGTATAGGACATCAATATGTATCACTGTAAATTTGGGTGATCCATCACGTTCCCTTTTATGGGTAAAAAGCTACCAAAAATCAAATTTCGGAGGTTATTGACTCATTTTATTCTATTTTATTAGGTCTTATTACCTTATATGATGATATGGGCATGTATAGTCCATTTATTTATTAAGATATAGATACATTGGTGCATCTGTTGAAAAATTTGAAGTAGTACATTGCCCCCCCACTTTAAATTTTGGAAAATGCCAAATGTAAACATTTAATATAGTACTATAGGACTCAAATATGTATTAATATAAATTTGGGTGGTCCATTTTTGTTCCCTTTTACGGATAAAAAAATGTTAAAAATTCAAATTTCGGAGGTTATTGACCCCCCCTTTGATGCGGTTTTATTACCTTATATGAACATATGAATGTGTTCAGGAGTTTATTTTCTTTTATAAGGCATGAGAACATCAATGCTTTCAGCTTAAAATTTCGTTGAGGTACATTGGCTCACCCTTAAAGTTAGGAAATTACCCAATATGGTATAATAATATTGGTTCTTAATATATACCATTATAATTTTCGTTCCCTTTCATGGGTAAAAATTACCAGAAATTAGTATGACCACGTGTTCTATTATTGACTCAATTTATTCTCTTTGATAAGGATTTAGCACGTTATATGGGTATGTACAGAGGTTTATTACCTTTATATTTTTATGTTTCTCTTTAAATTTTGTTGGAATACATAGAACCATTTCTTAAATTTGGGAATTATCAAATAACAAAATACGGTAAACGTTTTCTAGGACCCTTTGAAAAATGTTGGTGTCCCTCTTATGGCCAAATATTCAAATTTCGAAGGTAATTGACCGGCTTTATCATTGAATAAGTACAGGATTTATTACTTTTTTCATAAGACACAGGTGTATTTGTGCACAAAACTTAAATTTTAGGAGCGGTACATTTCTTATTATCATATCAATAATTGGTAGTTGTTCTTAGAATTGGGTGGTATCTCATTCTTTGGGTAAATCATTGTCAAATATTAGTATGATCACTTGGTCAGTTATTGACCTATGATGGGATTAGGAGTTCAGAACATTGGTACATTGAAACTTTGTAGGATAATTTGAGAATTGTCAAAATAAAATTACGTCATTGGTTTTGATTATTCCCACCAAATATAAACGTAAGCAATACAATGTACCACGTGATTGACCTTGATGAGGTAGTGTAGAGGGATTCATTTCCTTTGTTGTGGTACTTCTTAAGTTTGAGTACACACTTCTAGAAAACAGTTGGTTCTGCTAAGGTAAACAATTGACGGATTATTGACCGCATTGAACATATAATGATATGGTTAATTTTAAGACAGGTATATCGAGAGAGGTACGTAGGACCATTCTTTAAATTTGGGAATTGTGATAAACAGGATTTTAACATAAAGCGCGAAATTTGAAACAATACTTTGAACTTCAGTCACAGCTCATAGTCTAAGATCATTGGTGGTGGTTGATTTGCCTTTGAGTTTTAGAAATCTGATAGCTAACCTTATTGAATCTTATGACTCATAGTCTAAAGGCAAAACATGCTACAACACTGAAATTTAGTCATAAGGTGAAGGAATCTGACACTGGGAAAGGTTATTGTTGATGCAATTTCATTGGATGATCACTATCTTTCGTGCAATCTGATTGGTTGATTACTATCTTTCACGCAATCCGATTGGTTGATGATTTCCAAATCTTTGCTGCATGCAGTTTTAAGTTTTGTTTAACATTTATCGATTATTTTTTAAAAATGTTGGTTTCTTTCAACATTTTGCACTCACTGATAAATATGATCAAAACCGTTTATTTGTTAATCGAATAGTTAAAAACCGGATAAAGTTGACGGTTAGCCGTGAAACGTAAAATTACTTGTTTGAAAAGTTTGAAATATTTTATGAAATTTTTTTTTCGTTTCAAAATTTTTGTTTGAAATTTGTTTGTCAAATATTTTCGTTTCAAAATTTTGTTTGAAATTTTTTTTTGGTAAAATTTTTTGATTTTTTTCAAACTTTCGTTTCAAAATTTTGTTTGAAAAATTTTTTTGTTTGAAATTTTTCGTTTCGAAAGTTTTAGTTTAAAAAATTTTGTTCGAATTTTTTTGTTTAAAAATTTTTGTTTGAAATTTTTGTTTGTAAAGTTTTTGTTTGGAAAATTTTGGTTTCAAATTTTTAAGTTTGTGCACTTATTGGCAGAGAACCATTTCGTAACTGTATAGAACAAAAACCTCTGGCAACATTGTTTATCATGATGCAATAGTACACGTCAGGAAATGGGGTTGTACTTGAAATAAAAAAACACAAATCATTGAAATGGATCATTTTATTACACTGCACATACATCCATACCAGATAATGAATCTGGATATTGTCGATACAATGTATTTTGAACTTCTTGCACTAGTTTGTCTTTAGCGATAATTTTAATTGCAATTGAAGTATTTTAAGGTCTATTGCAATATCAATAGGTGAAAACTCCATGTCCATTTGATCACAAATAAACTGTTTATCAATAGAGTATGCACCCACGAACGATATTGACAACCATCACAACATCTAGATACATGTTGTACAATATGCATGATACATTTCTGACAATAGTACGTTTTCAGGAATATACTTGTTTTGTTGCACACTTCCACTGCATGTTTTACACACTGAAATACATTAATGAATTTGTTCCATTCCGTTTGCGTTAGATACACCATGTTGCGGGCTTCATACAATGTACTCTTTTTACGTAACAGCACCATCTTCTCTTCGAGGACTGTACGTAGCTCCACTTCATGATTTGAGCCTAATGATTTGACTATGGTCCCATTTAGCTCATCATGAAAATAATCATTAATTTGGTCGAATAGTGAACATAATATTTGTCATTCTTCAAAGTTCAGTTGTACACCAAATTGTTCTGCTTTGCCCAATCGAATCACAGGTTCAAATGTTCTAGCACTGATACCAATCATCACATGTTTTGTTTATTGAATAATAGCTTGCTAAGAGGAATTCTTTATCAATAGAAGTACACATCTGTCCTGCTGAAACGCACTTGCTCGAATGATTTCATGGGCTGACACGGTATTTGCTGATTTTATACAGCTACGGGTGACATCGAATGTGCTGACGTCTGAATTCATGATTTCATCACTATTGTTGACGAAACCAAATTCAGAGATCGACTGTGTACTAAATTCAAATTGATGACTCCGTCCAACGAGTCTATAGCATAAAGATACAGATCCAGTGTTTAAGAAACGTAATAGTTCTTCTTGTTTTGATGGTTACATGGGTAAATATCTGGCTGGTAACATCCTTATCATTTTCAAGCTTCACTACGATTCTTAATCCCAACTTTGTAGGGATCATTTGGCTAGCTAAGATTCTATAAGGTATATTCTGTTGTAAATCGGTAAATGTTTTCATCACATCACGTGAGTTTAGAAACTGTAGACAAGTAGCCATGATGACATTATGAAGAATACTATCTTGAACGATGATGCAAAACTAATAACGTTGTATTACCATGTTCTGACGTGTACTATTGCATCATGATAAACAGTGTTGCCAGATGTTTTTGTTCTAAACAGTTCCGGTTCTTGCACAAACTTAAAAATTTGAAACCAAAATTTTCCAACCAAAAAGTACAAACAAAAATTTCAAACAAAAAATTTTCAAACAAAAATTTTAAACAAAAAAATTCGAACAAAATTTTTTAAACAAAATTTTAAAAGGAAAAAAATCTAAAAAAATTTAACAAAAAATTTGGAAACCAAAAATTTCAAAAAAATTTTCAAACAAAATTTTTAAAAGAAAAAAATTCAAAAATTTTGAAAAAATAATTTTAAACAAAATTTTGAAAAAAAAAATTTTCAAACAAAATTTGGAAACAAAAAAATTTTCAAACAAAAATTTCAAAAAAATTTGGAAATAAAAAATTTCAAACGATTTTCAAGCTAAAATATTTGAAAAAAAATTTCAAACTTAAAAATTTTACGTTTCACAGTTAACCTTCAAACTTTATCCTGTTTCTAACTATTCGATTAACAAAAAAACGGTTTTGAACATATTCATCAGTGAATGTAAAATGTTGAACGAAACCAAAATTTTTATACAGTAATCGATAAATGTTTAACAAAACTTAAAACTGAATGCAGCAAAGATTTGAAAATCATCAACCAATCAGATTGCTTGAAAGATAGTGATTTCAGTGTTGTAGCATATATTGCCTTTAGAGTATGAGTCCATAAGATGCAATAAGGTTAGCTATCAGATTTCTAAAGCTCAAGGGCAAATCAACCACCACTAATTATCTTAGACTATGAGCTGTGACTAAAGTTCAAAGTATTGTTTCAAATTTCGCGCCTCATACTAAATCTCTGTTTATCACAATTCCCAAATTTAAAGAATACTTCTCTCGATATACCTAAGTCTTAGAATTAATCATATCACTATATGTTCAATGCGGTCAATAATGTCCGTCAATTGTTTACCTTAGTAGAACCAACTGTTTTCTAGAAGTGTGTACTCAAACTTAAGAAGTACCACAACAAAGGAAATGAATCCCTCTACACTACCTCATCAAGGTCAATCACGTGGTACATTGTATTGCTTACGTTTATATTTGGTGGGAATAATCATAACCAATGACGTAATTTCATTTTGACAATTCTCAAATTATCCTACAAAGTTTCAATGTACCAATGTTCTGGACTCCTAATCCCATCATAAGCCAATAACTGACCACGTGATCATACTAATATTTGACAATGATTTACCCAATGAATGAGATACCATCCAATTTTAAGAACAATTACCAATTATTGATATCACAATAAGAAATGTACCCCTCCCAAAATTTAAGATTGGTATACAAATACACCTGAGTCTTATGAAAAAAGTAATAAGTCCTGTACTAATTTAATATAAAGCGTATCAAGAAAGACAAAATAGGTCAATAAACTTTAAAATTTGAATATTTGTCCATAAGAGGGACACCAACTTATTTGATAATTTCTAAATTTAAAAGGGGACATAAAAATATAAAGGTAATAAATCTCTGTACACATTCATCCTTATCAAAGGGCTCATTTACATTTTTGACAATTTTTTACCCATGAAAGGAAACGAAATTTATAAGAACCTATATTATTATACCAAATTGGGTAATTTCCTAACTTTAAGGGTGAGGCAATGTACCTCTGCCAAATTTTAAAATGGAAGCATCGTTGTTCTCATGCCTTATAAAAGAAAATAAACCCCTGAACACATTCATATATTCATATAAGGTAATAAAACCGCATCAAAGGGGGGGTCAATAACCTCCGAAATTTGAATTTTAACATTTTTATCCATAAAAGGGAACAAAAATGGACAACCCAAATTTATATTAATACATATTTGAGTCCTATAGTACTATATTAAATGTTTACATTTGGCAATTTCCAAAATTTAAGGTGGGGGGCCAATGTACTCCTTCAGATTTTTCAAGGATGCACCAATGTATCTATATGTTAAAAAATAGAATAGACCCCTATACATGCCCATATAATCATATAAGGTAATAAGACCTCATCAAATGCGGTCAACAACATCCGAATTTTAATTTTTGGTAGTTCTTTACCCATGAAAGGGAACGTGATGGATTACCCAAATTTATAGTGATACATATTGATGTCCTATACTATAATATGCTTATATTAAACAATTTCCAAAATTTAAAGGGGTGGGCCCCTCCCAAATTTTAAGAAGGGTGCAGTAATATACCTATGTCTTATGTAAGATAATTGACCCTTATATAATCATATAAGATAATAGGATCTCATCAAAGGGGATAAGTTAGGTCAAAACCAAACACGTGGTCGTACTCATTTTCGACAATCTTTTACCCATGAAAGGGAACGAGGTGGACAATCCGAATTTATCATGATACATATTCAGGTCCTGTACTATAATACAAAAAGCTTAAATCGGAGAATTTCCAAAATTTAAGAGGTGGGCCAAGGTACCCCTCCCAGAAATTTAACGGGGGTGCATCAATATACCCATATCTTATGATAGAAAATAAACCCACGCCCATATAACCATATAAGGTAATATAACCTCATCAAAGAGGATAAAATGGGCCTAAAACCAAACACGTGGTTGTACTAAAATTTGGCAATTTTGTACCCCTAAAAGGGAACGAGGTGGACCACCCAAATTTATAATAATCTATATTAGGGTCCTATACTATAATACCAAATGTTTAAATTGGGCAATTTCCAAAATTTAAGGGGTGGGCCAAAGTATTCCTCCCAAAAATTAAAGGGTGTATCAATGTACCCATATCTTATGAAAGGGAATGGATACCTGTACATGACCATATAACCATATAAGGTAATAGAACCTCATCAAAGGGGATAAAATGGGCCAAAAACCAAACACGTGGTACAACGTATTGCTTACATTTATATTTTTGCAATTTTGTACCCCTAAAAGGAAACGAGGTGGACCACCCAAATTTATAGTGATCTATATTAGGGTCCTATACTATTATAACAAATGTTTAAATTGGGCAATTTCCAAACTTGAAGGGGTGGGGCAAGGTACCCCTCCCAAAATTTAAAAGGGTGAATCAATATACCCATATCTTATGAAAGGGAATGGACCCCTCTATACGCCCATATAGATGCATAGGGTAATAACACGTCATCCAAGGGGTTAAATTAGGTCAAAAATACCCGAAATTTGATTTTCTTGCAATTTTTTACCCATGAAAGGGAACGAGATGGACCCCAATACTAATAGAGGTACATACTCTGGTCCTAGGCTACCACACACAATTTTTGGATTTGGCAATTTCCAAAAATTAAGGGTGGTGGTCCTATGTACTCCTGCCAAAATTTAGGGGTTGGCCAAGGTACCCCTGCCAAAATCTAGAGAGGGTGGTCATAAATACCCCTAGGTCATTGATACAGGTGCTATGGACACCACCTGGTCATTTCATTTGTGTGGGCGTGGTGGATCAGCGGTAGAGCGTTCACCTCCGGTACTTGGGGTCCCTGGTTCGATCCCAGCTTGCGCCGTGTGGACTTTGTGGTGGACAAACGCCGTGCTCGTGGGTTTCTCGGGGTTCTCCCCTTTCCTCCCACTTTCTTCCTTCCACCATTTCACTCATTTCTCATTATAACCATCTCCTTCAGCCTAACCGGCATAAACGTGGGACGTTAAACTTAAAGATTTCATTTCATTTGTTGCATAACAATTACACAAGTATATAAGGCAAGGTATAACGATACACGTATTTATAGATTTTAGTCAATTTGTTCTTAAAATAAATAAACAACTATTTTTGATATAAAATCATTTCAAATTCAACAACGTAAACAGAATCCTGAAGTAGGAATAGAACACAAGTATCTTTTTGTTTAAGTTACCAAGATAACTATTTTAGCTTTCTCCTTTTCCAAGCTTTCTATTCTAATAATTTTACTACTAAACCAGTAACTAGGATTATATGTACCACTAGGAACCGGGTAATTCGTGGGTGCCAACAAATGTACTAGCGATTGAACTTTTATCGCATAACCCGGCGGCACTGGCGCCAAGTCTCACAGAGCCCTGCCACCTGTTTTTGTAGCCTGTTACTAAAGCCTGTGACAAACATCTTGGCATTTCAGCTAAACGAATAAAACGCAAGCTCTGGCGCGATGTTGCCAAGTGGTAAAGAGGTGTGACTATGGCGAAGCAGACAAACTACAACGCGATCAGGTGGCAGGGGACAGACGTGGATGTGTACAAAATAAACGTGGCAATACCGCTGGCCTCTTATTTGCTTGTAGCATTTAAAGGGAACTTGGAAAGCCGCCTTGAAATGCCAAGATGTTTGTCACGCCGTTTAGTATTGGTTCGGATTGGGGTTCAAAATGAAAATTTTATTTTTTAATGGACACTTCTGAACATGATTTTATTACCTTGTGATAACATTTTGAAACTTTTGTACTTTTTACTAAATAATAATTGTAATTCTACCATATTTTTCGTAACTTTAATTTTTCCAAAGATACACTAAAATGTAACATTTGTATTTAAATTCGCAATATATCTGTTTAATATGCGTAATACAAAGTAAAATAATCAACAAAAGATTTAAACAAAAATTATTAGGTAAATATTTAAAATTTAACAAGTGGGCCTGTGAGACTAGGCGCCAGTGCTCAAGTCACATTAAGAGACGCCACTGCCGTCGGGTTAACAATGTACTCCCAAAGATAAAAATCGAAATGTCTGAGATTTTGGAGGCACCAAACATGAACAAGATCATGTTGCTCACTTCTTCCAATCCATAATCTTGTGTCATTCGGATACTTTCATACCTCGACAGGTGGAATGTCGTCCTATATGAAGATATTACCATCCTGATCACGTTAAATTTATGAATATAACCAGTCTTGGAACATGTCCAGATATGTAATTGCAGTTTTAGTTTCTTCATAAAAAGGAAAGCAAAATGTTTAGGAAATGGCGCAAAATACATTCAGCGTCTTTTACATCTATGACTACGCTGGAATTTTGAGTCAATCTAATTCTGAAATTGAGGGGATTCGCTTTATTAGAGATATGAAATGTTAATCGATAAAATAGCATTTCAGAAATAGTATCATCTTCCAATCTTCAAAAATTACAGTTGAAAGTTCTAACCTTTTTCATGATCCTCACACGGGAGGGTCCCACAAGTTGTCGCTAAAATCTGATTGCCGCATAGCACATATGATGGAGTATCATGAGAAATGAAAATGAGAAAAATTTAAGGTGCTATGGACCAGAAGGATAGGAGCTACTGGGCTTCAAAATTTGAAAATCCAAAAAATTATACCATGGACTTATCATTTATTTATTTATCAACACAACAGGCATTACTGCCCAATTACAGTGTCTACATATGAACTTAAATACATAATGTTACAGTATAACATAAAACTTGAATACCAATATATGTATATAATGAACCTGATGCTTCAACACATAATACTAAATTAAAATAATACATTTTACCTTTTTTTTTTTTACAAAACACTCAATACTAGTTTTTTGAATGATTTTTCTGAACAATGAAATATGTCTACATCTTCGTAATCTTTAATGATTTTATTGTACGTAGCACAAATTCTCCATGTAGGTGACATATTTAGTGCATTTGTACGTGCCTTTCTGCAGTAGAATAGGCCACTATTTCTCTTGCGTGTTTTGATGGATGGAATCTGTATCGTTATTTTTGTACTTATGTCTATACGGTCTATTTTGTTGTGCAAAAGTCTGTGTAAGAAAAGGAGATCCTTCAATGTCCGTCTTTGTTCAAGTGTCTGAAGTGTAAAGTTATCAAGTAAATTATCATACGGTTCGTATTTTGGGTAAAGTCCTGTCCTCTTGTACGTGAGAAAACGTATGAATTTGCTTTGTATTTGCTCTACTTTTTGGCTACGTGTTTTCACAGAAGTGTTCCAAATAAGTGAGGCATATTCAATTTTTGATCTTACGTAAGAAAAATAAAGCAATTTTAAAGTGTTACCATTTATAAATTCTTTGTTTGTTCTGATAAGAAACCCAAAATTTCTATATGCATCTTTGGTAATATTTGCCACATGATGCGCAAAGGTTAATTTTTTGTCAAATATCACACCTAAATCTTTAATTGTATCTAATTTTTCTAAATTTATTCCAATTATCGAATAAATAAAGTCATACGTTTTTTCACGTCTACTGTATGTCATGGTTTTGCACTTATTAATATTTACTTCAAGTCTATTGGTAGTACACCAGTTTAGTATATAAGTCAGGTCCTGTCGCAGAAGTAGACAGTCATCTATAGATTTCACATTTGCAAATATTTTTAAATCATCTGCAAAGAGTAATTTGTGAGAGTTATGGATATATAATGGCAGATCATTAATAAATAATAAAAACAAAATAGGTCCATGATTAGATCCTTGGGGGACTCCGGAATTTACACAAAAGCTTTTAGTTTTAAATTCTTTATATAGAACGGATTGTCTACATTCACTCAAGTACGAATTGAAAAAAGTTATCATAGAGGGACTAAAATTGAAAGTGGCAAGTTTCTGAATTAGTATGTCATGATCCACAGTGTCAAATGCTTTATGAAAATCGGTATATATTACATCTACCTGTCCATTATTATCGAAGGATGAAGTTATGAAATCTGAAATGATGGTGAGATTAGTTATCGTGGATCTCTTCTGTAGGAAGCCATGCTGATATATTGAGATTGAAGATTTAACATGATGCATGACCTGATCATAAGTGACACTTTCAAATACCTTTGCAATTGTTGGTAATATAGCTACTGGACGATAGTTTTCTATGCTATTTTTATTACCGGGTTTTGGGACTGGGCATATTATTGACTCTTTCCATATGTCCGGAAAAACATTTGTTCTTATTGAGAGGTTAAATAAAGTACATAGCATATATTTCAAAATATTACTACAAACCTTCACAATATAAGGTGGTATATTATCAGACCCAATTGCCTTATTCGGTTTCAGTTTCTTTATTGCATTCTCAATATCTCTTAAACTAATCTCCATGATATGAAATAAGTTCTGATATTCCCTATGTAGGTACTTTTTCTCATGTGAGTCAATACTATTTTTAGTTGAGAAGGATGATTTATTGTAAATGGATTGGAAGTGTTGAGCAAAAGCTTCCGCAATTTCATCATTTTTAGTCAGATTCCGTCCGTCATAGGTCATAGACTCAGAAGAAAGATGTCAGGATTTACTTTTAATGTAGGTCCAGAAGTGTTGTGGGTCTTCGGTTATATTATTTTCAGCATGAAAGATAAAATCATTATGTGCTATTGCTATTTCACGCTTCACTTCTCTTCGTAGTCTGCAGTACTCGTTATAATGATATTGGTGATTAGTCGTTCCCCTCCACTTAAGCCATTTTATGCGATGTTGCCATTTAAGTTTTATTTTTTGTATTATACTGTTACTAAACCAGCAAGGGTATCTTTTTCGCGTCGGCCTTTTCATGGGAATGCACTTCTCAAATATGTCATAAATTACTTTATAGAATTCTTCTACTGCATTATTTGGATCCGTATATTCGTTTAGATATTGCCAATCTATTCTCGCTAACTCATTATAGAGATTATCATAATTTCCTTTCTTAAAATTGAAACCAAATATGTTTCTTTTGTCTTTTATTCTAGATGGTTTAACATGCGGAAAGCTTATACAAATAGATGGGTGGTAATTATCTTCTTTAATTAATGGGTGTGGTTCTCTTATTACTGTTACATTGGAAAGATTACTTATTACTAAATCTAATGTTCTCCCTAAGCTATTTTTAACATTATTGAGTGATTCCATTTCATTATATAACATAAAATGATAGAGACTTTGGGATTTACTCGTTGACTGTAGAAAATCAAAGTTTGTTCCAGTTATGTACGTTTAAAGTAAATATCTTGAAAACCGTTAAAGGAATCAAAACAAAAGTTGCACAATATAATGAGAATAAAATACCCTACCGAAAACCATAAACAGTGTTGCCTTGGGTGAAGCATTGTTGCCAACTCAGCATAAAAATATTTTGTTTGAAATATCACCATATACAATTGTGCACAGATTTAAAATGCACTATTATCACTAAACAAAACAGTGAAGTGTAGTGGTACAGTGTTGCATACAATTGGAGCTACGTGTGCTGAAAATTTATAATGAAGTCTGATATGTGGCAACATATGGTAATAAAGGAATCTGGGTCTCATACTATGAATTAAGTTCAAATGCATAACACAGATAGTATAACATAGCAAAATGTCAGCAGTGTCACAAAATATTGATGCATTTGAAAAACGAAATCGACTGATGCCATTTTTACTTCCTGAGTCAGCTTCGAATCTAAATACGAGTGTAAAGTGGAATCCGAATCACAATGAAAGAGAAAGATTATAATGAAATGTAAGGCAAAAAGTTCAATAAAAACATGTCCGAGGCGGGATTGGAACCCGCGATGTGTAATATGTCGGTTGCCTAGCCTTCTAGGCCACATGACTATCCTTGTCGATTAGAAACGAAATGAGGCAGTAATAAAATAATTATATTTCCAATGTGAATATGGTAATATGGCAGTGTACAAACATAATGATATGATATGTAGGAGAGGAAGTAAAAAAATGTCACTTAACACGAAATACAGAAACCAAGAAACTACTCTTCCAAATATTGATAAGTTAATCGAGAACTAGTTTACAGAATTAGAAAACACGTATTTCTTTTGTCTGCTTATTTATCGGGGCTACAGAAGTATAATGCAAAATCCTCACTTGTTTCTAGTGTATTCCTTTATTACCCTTCGTTGCCACATACCAGACTTCTTTATTGTACATTTTCAGCACATGTAGCTCCAATAGTGTGCAACACTGTACCACTACACTTCACTGTTATGTTTAGTGCATTTTAAATCTGTGCATAATTGTATATGGTGCTATTTCAAACAAAATATTTTATGCTGAGTTGGCAACACTGCTTCACCTATGGCAACACTGTAAGGCATTTTGCTCTCATTATATTGTGCAACTTTTGTTTTGATTGCTTTAACGGTTTTCAAGATATTTACTTTAAACGTATATAATTTCATGATATAATTTTTAAGGATATTCAAATTTTGAAGCCCCCTAGCTCCTACCCTTTTGGTCCATAGCACCTTAAATTTTGCATATGTTCATTTCTTATGATGCTCTATCAGATATGCTATGCGGCAATTAGATTTTAGCGACAACTTGTGGGACCCTCCCTTGTCAGAATGAAATCTCAGGAATGACTGCAACTTATACGGTTTCAGATGCACACGTTATTTACGCTCACTCCATATTGTTTGCTTCGGATTTAGAAATTCACTCTTCCCAAACTTGTAGGTTTCCTGCATTGCAATTCATAATCTTGTCTCCTGCCTTCTTTCCATTTTCCCATAAATGTCCTGCTCTCTGTTTCTATGACCTTTGCTCCTTCCTACCCTATCTTGTGGTTTCTCTCTTTCTGATCCTTATATATTGGGTTATTGTCCCTTTTCAATCTTACGTCATCATTGTGGTTTTTATCCTTTCTTCCATCTTATTTTTTGTTTCTCGCGGTTAACAAATCAAAATGCCCAGTTATTTTTGCGGCAATCCATCTGATAAGTATTTTTTAAGTAAATATGGTCTGCTGACTTCAGACATAATCAGAGTTTTTGTATCACGTCTAGTTATCGTAATAATCGCCAGTTACTGCCTCTAAATTTGTCATTGCGGGTATGAGCACTAGTTTGCAATAACAGCGAATCGCCTGTTACAAGTACGGCCATCGTTTGCTTTATTATTATTGTGCATGTTTGTCAATCCAATACCTCTCCAACAAATTTGCCCGATCCATCCGGTATCAGTCTACTTTTAGAATTGCTACCATCTGACATGCAGTGTTGCCAATTTAGCTTTTCACTCACTAGATCCAGCGATTCTGTAGTTCGTAATAGCCACACAAATTAAACTTACCCAACCTGGTTTGCACTAAATTTCCTTGTCATTTATATGAATGGGACCATAGGCGCCTAACACATGTAAATAGTGGGGGGGGGGGCAAAATTGGCCAATAAAGATTAAGTGAATTTTATAATAATAATAATAATAATAATAATAGTAATAATAATAATAATAATAATAATAATAATAATTATTATTATTATTATTATTATTATTATTATTATTAATACTATTATTATTATTATTATTAATACTATTATTATTATTATTATTATTATTATTATTATTATTATTATTATTATTATTATTATTAAAATAATCATTCTTTGTCATTGGCTTTGAGGATAAGCATAGCTTCAATTTTTATTTGTGGTCTACAGCAATCATGGTTGCTGTTCGTACGAGAAGACGATCACTGTTGAGCATCCTATCGGGAAGGGAGACTACAAATTGCGCTACGTAAGACCCCAACGAAGAAAACACACTATTGTAAATGAATGTTCTGATAACAATGACATTAAATTGTGCAATCAACAAATAAATTGCGCTAATCTCAATTACTAGTGGTTTTCGGTTGATTAAAATTTTCGACACCTTAATGGGAACATTATCCGAAAACATTGAGAGATTTCACCGCACACACACACAAAAAAAAACTTCTCACGGAACTCTCTTACCACACAAGGCATCGATAATTCGATGAATTTCACAACAAAAAATACTCGCCCAGAAGTCAAAACAATTTTTCACTATGAACAGCAATATGAACAACCATTGCTAATCGAATTAGGAATGAATTTTGCCTTTTGAAAGCATTATACAAGAACGAACTAATTATATACTAAATTACTGCATTGCTCTACCATGATAAAAAAAGTAATATGTTTATTACTTACGTAAATTTAAGGCTTCTTTCTTGAAAATGATCATTTCCTGGTCTTGTAAAAATATATATAAACACCAAATATTCGAAATGTTTAAGATACAGTAGAAGCTGTTTATACAATAAAAAAAGTCACAAACTATATCATTATCACTCGCAGTTCCCAACACACCACATATACAGAATAGTTTTGGCTTCAGAAACAACCAAATGTTTTTCTGCGGATTTCTGTCTTTAATACGAATTCATTTGCTATATCACGCACATTTAATTTGTCAAGTCTTTCCTGGTGAATCTGAAGAACAGCAACATGATTAAGTCTACTCTGAGTCATAGTGCTTCTAAGATAGGTCTTTAATCGACGCAGAGCTGAAAACGTTCTTTCAGCAGTAGCCGTTGTAGCGGGTAAAAGTAAATATAGTTCCAGCAAAGTTTTAATTTCAGAGAAGAGGTATGACATATTCCCCGTGCTACTTAAAATATCAACGACGTCTTGCACTGAAACAACATCTCTGGCATCGTTTATAACGACATCACGGAACATTCTTAGCTGAACTCGAAGTCTACTTTCGTTCAAATCATCGTTATATGTATCAAATACATATCTCCGTTCTCCTTCATATTGTATATCACATGCGGCTTTCACAATAAGTTTCTCTGTGTGTAACGCTGTATTCACGTCCTGTTGGTCAAACCATCTTTCGATCTCACCACAAACTATATCCAATAGTCTATACCAGATTTCTACTTTATATAAGTGTTTCACATCATTAAAAGTGTGGTTTGGAGAGCCATCGTCCAATCGTCTCGGAATTTTTCGCTGACGCGGCAGAATTGGTTCTTCCACGCCTAACAACTCTATTTTTGTCGTTGCATTAGTCCAAACCCTGTCAAAATGTTCACCTGTTCGAAGATTGGTGAGAGTCTCTCTTGTACCGTAAACTGACCTAGCATTAAAAGAATGCTTTGTTCGGAAGTTAAAAGATCAACAGATCAACATGGACTGTCACTTGATAGCAGAAGTGCCCACCCTCCTCCTATACTTTTCTTTGGCTTCACAGTTACCGGCAGAAGTTGACCTTACCTCGCTTTTCTACCATGTTCTTTCTTCTAATGCGGCACGGGACACCCTGAGGATGTGATTGACAGGTTATTGTACCCACTTTTCCATCTGCAGTTGTTTTAATCCTCCACATTGTTTTGGACATGCGCATTTTAAAACTGACCTAGCATTAAAAGAATGCTGGAATCTATATAGCTCTTTGTATCGATGGTTTACCAAAATCTGAGAATCTTGAATTTTTCTTTTCCAGCTGTTGCCTATGTATGGTTCACTAATTTTGACCCAAGCATATGCATTTATTTCAGTACTTTGTATTTGAGAAGTAGCTTTCCCTGAAAGACAAGACTTTTTGGATATTGTTTGGTGGACCGAAAGTAGGGGGGGGGGAATTCAGCTATGTTTGCCCCCCAGTCTGGGAAGTGGGGGGGGGGCAAATGACCCCTTTTGCCCCATGGCTCAGGCGCCTATGAATGGGACAGCAGGGCTAGGGCCAAATACTGGTCTACAACCAACTTACCAACTACCTCTACAAAAATTGTTGCGGAAGTACCGCAGGATTCTGAAACATGTATATTTGGATAGGGCACATATTATTTCCCAAGTAAAGTCTTGACCCAACTCTGGTAGGTCCCACAGTATTGAAGCTATGGATCTTTAAAGTTCATATTTTCATGTTTTCGGCACCCTATAACTCCGAAAGGAAGCATTTTGGTACCCAGGTTGGTCTATACTTTTTGTCTTATCTTGGTGTCAGGAATCACCTTCCAAACGTTGTCGGTGTTGTTTTGAAACACCCTCTCTCTCTCTCTCTCTCTCTCTATATATATATATATATATATATATATATATGTATGTATGTATATACAAGGTCTGTATGATAAGTAATGAGACTCGCCGCGCCGCGGCGCGCGTGTCGCTGGAGCGGGTTTGTCGGTGATGGAGGATGTAGGGGGGGGGTCCGAGCAAAGCAACGCACCGCGCGTCAGTTGGCTCCGAGCCTTAGTGGAGCGCGGACAAGCCTTGGACAAAGCCCTTGTGAACATTCTTGTCACGGCGGAAAATCAACAAACATGGAGGGTTCCATCGAACAGCGTTATGCGATCAAATTTTGCGTTCGCCTGGGGAAAACGGCTACTCAGACGCTTTCTCTCATCACGGAGGCCTACAAAGAGGAAGCCCTATCCAAAGCCCAGGTGTTTCGTTGGCACAGTGCGTTCCGGAACGGCCGGGAAAGCGTTGAGGATCTGGAGAGGGCTGGACGCCCGACAACAGTGACTACGGACGAAACTGTGGCAAAAGTGAGGGATCTCCTGAACTCAGACCGTCGATTATCGTTGAGATTGATTGCTGATGAACTCGATATGAACCACACAACAGTGCACAAGATTGTGACGGAACAATTGGGAATGAGAAAAATCTGTGCGAAACTGGTGCCGCGAGTGTTGACTGACGAACAAAAGCAACGACGTGTTGATTGTTGTCAGGAACTGTTGAACCTCATGAACAGTGACCCTAACTTTGAAGATGACGTCATAACAGGTGACGAGTCGTGGGTGTTCCAGTACGACCCTGAAACGAAACGTCAAAGCGCGGAGTGGCACACTCCTGCGTCCCCGCGCCCCAAGAAGGCCAGAATGTCGAAGTCAAAGGTGAAAACAATGTTGATTGTTTTTTTTGACAATGTGGGGGTGGTCCACAAGGATTTTGTACCCCAAGGACAAGCCGTCAACGCCGCCTTCTACAAACAAGTCCTTGAGAGACTGCACAGGAGCGTCAAGCGGAAAAGACCGGCGATCGCTAGCCGGTGGAAGTTGCATCACGACAATGCCCCTGCCCACACCGCCTTCTTAGTGACCTCCTTTTTGACCCGGATTGGGGTGGAAGTCCTTCCACAACCACCCTACAGCCCAGATGTGAGCCCGGCCGACTTCTTCCTCTTCCCGAAGCTGAAGCCACGCTTGAAAGGAACCCGTTTTGCAGACGTCACAGCCATCCAAGCAGCCGTGACCACATTTCTAAAGGACATGCCGGCTGCTGACTTCCAGGGGGCGTTTGCAGCGTGGAAACATCGATTGCAGAAGTGCATCGACGCAAGAGGAGAGTACTTCGAAAGCTTTTAAGTCCCTGTACAGATCAGATCAATAAAACAATGTTTCCAGACCTGGTCTCATTACTTATCATACAAACCCTGTATATATATATATATATATATATATATATATATATATATATATATATATATATATATATATATATATATATATAATGGTATTTACTCATTCCATTTGTTGCATAACAATTACACAAGTATATAAGACAAGGTATAACGATACACGTATTTATAGATTTTAGTCAATTTGTTCTTAAAATAAATAAACAACTATTTTTGATATAAAATCATTTCAAATTCAACAACTTAAACAGAATCCTGAAGTAGGAATAGAACACAAGTATCTTTTTGTTTAAGTTACCAAGATAACTATTTTAGCTTTCTCCTTTTCCAAGCTTTCTATTCTAATTACCTTATTACTAAACCAGTAACTAGGATTATATATTACACTAGGAACCGGTTAATTCGTGTGTGCCAACAAATGTACTAGCGGTTGAACTTTTATCGCATAACCCGGCGGCACTGGCGCCAAGTCTCACAGAGCCCTACCACCTGTTTTTGTAGCCTGTTACTAAAGCCTGTGACAAACATCTTGGCATTTCAGCTAAACGAATAAAACGCAAGCTCTGGCGCGATGTTGCCAAGTGGTAAAGAGGTGTGGCTATGGCGAAGCAGACAAACTACAGCGCGATCAGGTGGCAGGGGACAGACGTGGATGTGTACAAAATAAACGTGGCAATACCGCTGGCCTCCTATTTGCTTGTAGCATTTAAAGGGAACTTGAAAAGCCGCCTTGAAATGCCAAGATGTTTGTCACGCCGTTTAGTATTGGTTCGGATTGGGGTTCAAAATGAAAACTTTATTTTTTAATGGACACTTCTGAACATGATTGTATTACCTTGTGATAACATTTTGAAACTTTTGTACTTTTTACTAAATAATAATTGTAATTCTACCATATTTTTCGTAACTTTAATTTTTCCAAAGATACACTAAAATGTAACATTCGTATTGAAATTCGCAATATACTTGTTTAATATGCGTAATACAAAGTAAAATTCAGGGACTGTATAAACATATCATTTTGGTTCTCTGTAAGTTTCCAAACTTATATTTATTCAGTATTTTTTATTTTAATATACAATCTATTTCTTATCTTGGTGTATATGAGAAAACCTGACGTAATACGTAGAAACGGATGACGGATTCATCTTCAGCGACCCCAAAATTAGTTAAGATCAACTATCATATCTCTTGGCGCAGAAAATGTTTTTTTTTTAATACTGGGTAGTATAATAGGAGAAGATTGTACTTAAAGAACGAGAAAGGAGGAAGAAAGAAAGAGAACAAATTAATAAGGGAACATTAGAGAACAAGAATGTTTCCAGCAAAAATGTATATTTTTAACTGGATAAGCGTGCAGCCGAACACGTGAAAGTGAAAAACACAATTTTTACCAGAGATGAAGTGGGTCAGTGGGTCGGTGGGTCAGTGGGTCAAGTTTTCTGAGTGGGTCAGTGGGTCGTGGGTCAAAAGCATGTGACCCACTGCTAACCACCACCCACCATGACCCACTGTGACCCACCACCCACCGTAACCCACTGCGACCCACCACCCACCATGACCCACTGTGACCCACTACCCACCTTGACCCACTGTGACCCACCACCCACCGTGACCCACTGCGACCCACCACCTACCATGATTCACTGCGACCCACCACCCACCGTGACCCACTGCGACCCACCGACTCAGTATGATCTACCGACCCTCTCTGCTCACTGCATTGTAGAGAGTATCTTCTGAAGACTCCGTTTTACTCCGTAAATTTGTCTCCGTTTTACTTTCAAGACCTTCATTTCCCTTTCTTTTCCACTTGCTTCTGTCTACTTACCTGAGGTGAGTATATCTAACCAAGTGAAAAAAGAACTTCGCGCACTTTTGGATATTGATATTTTTAATAGTAATAATAGCAATAGGACTTACACTACAATTTGGCTTTCGAGACCTGTGGGCTTTTACAGCTAACTACTGGAAAAAATACATTTTTGAATCACTGTAATATATAAATTATTGATAAAAAATGAATGTAACTATGTGTGCCTGATCATCACGGTCAAATTGCAAAGTCAAATGAAATTACTTTTGGTATATAGTTAGGCCTTAATCCAAATTGGGATGTTATATTGCTTTTGTTATACTGCATAATATCTTAAGGAGGTAGTGAGGATCCGAATTTTTGCGAAAAAAAAATGAGTATCTCGCAAGCCGTTAAACTTACGGAGCTGAAATTCAGTGTATTAACTCTTTATTGAAAATAAACAGAATGTGTCCTAGCATTTTTTAAAATTATCCTTTATGTGAGGGGGGCACTTTCTATATATGGAAAATTGGTTTCTAAAAATGATCGAAAACGATCGATGTTATTTCAGAAAAAAATCAGAAACAAAAAATACAGTGCTTGGCTTCATATATCCATTGCTTTCTGCTATAATAATTGCTGAAGCTTATGTTTATTATATGGAGCGCTCACAGCACAGGGCAATCAACCCATGAAGTTGTGAGAAAAATAGGCAAAAAATTTGTACTGTAAGCTTAATTACACGGAAATTTGAAGTTTGCATTGTACGCATAATTGTATGGAAAATTTTACACTTTTTCCCTTTACGTTGGTCTACTTACCTTGATTTGGAACTTTGAAATTTCATCCTTTTTTCCACTGAAAAGTATTGATAATTCAACAAGGAAATAATTATACTATGATAATTTAATTGAAATTCATCGTAATTTGGCACATGGCAAACAGCAGTGTTGTAATTGAAGTTGAAGGAGGAGGGAAATTCCCATTCACCTCTGAATACTTTCCAGAAACCTCGTTCCCTTTCGCTTTCTAGAGGGGGGAGGGAACTTGGTAATGGTATCAAACCTTCATGTGTAATTAAAAAAATGAAATTTATAAACAAATAAGAAATCATCAGTTTATCAGGCTTTAATTGATAATTTATGCACAAGATTCCCTATCGAAGGTGTGGTAGATGAAGTTTCTATTCTCCATAAGTCGACATTGCTAACTGACATGGTCGATATGAAAAAGATGTTGTATGGTGATAGAGAGATGATACTTCTTGCTGAGTATTTCAAAACTGACCGAGAAAAATCGTTATCCGACTTAAGTCTAACAAGCAGATTGTCGATGAGGAGTTGTAGAATCGGGTAGAAGTATTATCATCAATTTCCACGACAAGGTGCGAACGAGGATTTCCTCTTATGAATTTACGGGTGAGTGATATTAGAAATAGACTAAGTGCTCAATCATTGTCTAACTTGTTGTTCATCGATGTTAATGGCCCACCGCTAGACAAGCTCAAATTAGACGAGCTAGTTATTTGTTGGCTGAAGGATGGACATCATTCAGCTGCGGATGATTTACCACGAAAAAGTTCTGGAGGCAAACAGGAAACCCGATTTCAGATTTGTTTTAAGGTGGCAAATTACGAGTTATGGAAAATGTATACTTGTATTACTAATGGCTTATTTGTGTTATTCAACTTTGTATCTACTTTTTAGTAACTCTCTACTTTGCTTTAGGTAAACTACTTTTGAATAAATATTCATAATAATTGCAATTATGCATATTTGTAAGTTAAATTTAACGTGGTGTTTTAGTGATTACTAGTGCTCTCAACGGGTCGGGTTGAAGACCGACCCGATCCGACCCGTTACCCGAATTGACTGACCCGACCCGAGCTGACCCGATTGACCCTACCCGACAACCCGACAACCTGACCCGAGCTGACCCGACTGACCCGACCCGACCCGTAACCCGTCCCGAGTTGACCCGATCCGAGTCGGGTCGGGTCACGGGTCGGGTCTGGTCAACCCGATCCGTTTGAGAGCACTATGGTCACGACACTGGGTGAACGCCAAAATGCACTCCCATTAGGAATTAAACCCGGACCACGTGTACCGAAGTCTTACACGTTCAGGGGAGCCGGAACCGGGAGGCAAGGGGGCAGTTGCCCCTCCTGAAATTTTCAAAGGGGGCAAGATACCCTTTTTGCCCCCTCACTTTCAGACTGTAGAAACATCACACAACACTGATTATATGAACTAAATTTTGCTTTTTATAGTAATGTGAAAAAATATCTATTCCAGATTCATCTTTTTCTTTGAAACAAGAGACCGTGCGCTTTTTCTGCCCCCATGTTAGAAAGAGTTAGGAAAAATAATTGAAAATTCTCTTTATTTCCATTGGTGTACATTCTCAAAACACTGTAAATTCTTTTAAAATTTTTGTTTAAGTAATCGTAAGTTTGCAATATGAAACGAGTCGTCGAGCGAGATTTTAAAGTTTAAAAAATATAACAGTTTAAATGAGTAACAGGACATTTAGGAACTAAATACATTTTCCATAAAGTTAAATTAATGTTCTTACAAACAATATGCAGAGTGCAGTAAGATTTATACTGAGGAAGAAAATGTATAAGGTAGGATTAACAATTCAGAGCATATGCAAAATGCGAACTCTATTGTCGTTCCGTTCGTTTAATCCTTTCACTACCATTTTTTCGGAGTGAAAAACATTAATATATGGCTATTTTAAGTTGTTTTCAAACGTATAAATATATATAAAAAACATTTTCCACCGTTTTTCAATGTGGGAAGGGTGGGGGATTATGTATCCCTCTGATATTTTTACGTGGGACCTTTATGTCCCAGTGGTATTGACATGAATGATCATCTGTATTTTCAATTATGAAATGTATATTGTCAGAAAAACAATTCGGTCGTATTTATGATTACAAATATTTTACATTTCGGAATCCTTTTCCAAATTACAGTACATGCAACCACTGCTTTATCACTAGTACATTTTATCAGTTCCATTACCACTTTCATTGTTCACGTTACTTCCACTACTGTCTATTGGATAAAATTAATAAGAATTCTGTGAACCATTAGCGGGCTTCTCTTTACCAGTGGAACATCGATTCATAGCAATAAAATGTGGTAAATTACAGGGGTTCTCTGAGAATGTATCGTGGGACACATATATCCCAGTGGTAGTGAAAGGGTTTAGATATGAGTGCAGAAACAGAACCTCTATTTCAGCTCTCCTTTCAGATCAAGTTTGTAAACAAGAATAAGAAAAACAGTCACTGCTTATAACAGGCACGTAGCCAGGATTTCGTGAAGGGAGGGGGGGTCCGTGACATGAAATACTGTGGTCACCACACGAGGGACTCGACCATTCTAAACTATTTTACTGGAACGTATATTGATTCTTTTAGACAGGATTTCGTGACGGGGGGGGGGGGGGAGGCGTGACATGAAATTCTGAAGGCCCAGGAACTCGATCAATCTAAACTATTTTACTATCAACATATATTGGTTTGTTAGGACAATAAAATGAGGGTATGTTGGTAAGTATTTTAATAACAAACTATGACGAAATCTCGAGTGAAAAAATAAAATAAAATATAAAAAAACGTATTGAAAAAGATTTTACAATATTTAAGTTTTCCTCTGTTGATTAAAATATAACAATTTTCCTTTCATTATGACCTCAACTATTATGAAAAGTACATATTCAATAATTTATTGTAAAATATTTTACAATATCTGTGTTGCTTTCTATGTTGAATCAAATGTTAACAGAACTTACTATCCACATAATTCTTTGTTTTTATTATTCCGTCAACTACTCTCTGTTCCAAATGACAGGTTAATAAAGGAGCAATACAAAATTGTTTTTGAAATAACATGTTTAATAATGCAAGGATGCGATGATAAAAAAAAAATGTCTACGCTATTACTATGCACTATGCTTTTGGACGATTGAAATCTCCCTGAGTAGCAGCAGAAATTCTGAGAATTCCGTAACTTTTCAAGAAATTTAAAATTCCCTGACTCTTCCAGGATATCTCGATCACCTCGCCACCATGTATTTCAAATAATACAAATCTCCTCATAAGAAAGAGTAACCAAATGCTTCCCGTGTTTTATTTTTTATTTTTAACGCTGATCTTCCTTTTTCTCATTTCATTTTGTTTCATTCTTCCTTAGTTTTTTTTCCATTTGTGGCCTCGAAGGGCGGGGGGGGGGGGGGGGTCCGGACCCTTCTTGGCTACGTGCCTGCTTCTAATAACTAGTAGTGTTAGATATTTAGCTCGCAGTGGTCAAGCAATCAGTGGACATTTGCATAGTACGGGTAATTTGATGTCACTACTGGATGAAAGAAAAATGGATGTGCCTGTTCTCAACCAATGGATTAATCGACAGGATAACTGGCTTAGTGCTGATTGAAAGAATTTTAAAGATTATGGGACATGCAATATAGAGAGACTTGGTAGCAGAAGTTAAAATCTCCATTTTATGCAATCATAGCCGACTTCACGACTGATATTTCAAAGAAAGAACAGTTGTATCTGTGTGCGCTGTACTGACTCTGATTCATGAAACCCAACAAAATATTTATGGAAATGATCAACCCACATGGCACAAAATCGGAAATAGAATTCACGATCCAAGATATTCTAACGAAACCTAACCTGAATGCAGAAAATATACGTGAACAGTGTCATGATGGTGCAGCTATCATGTCAGGACGAGGGAGTGGTGTGCAGAAGATAACGTCGACTCAACATCCGAAAGCTGTATACATTCATTGCAGTAACCATGCATTAGATCTTCCATTGCAAGAAGTAGCACGAAAATGCGACTCTTTGTGTGACGTGCGGGGCATAGTGAAAGACGTTTGAAACATCAACCTGGATTCTGCAAAACGATAGACAATATACGCACGCCGACATTGTTCTTGAACCCTGTAAAACTATCAACAAAAGTAATCCTAAACATTTGTTGCCTGTTTGTCCTACTCGCTGGTGTGTTAGACGAAAATCTCTAATCAGATTTCAATCTACTACAAACGAATTCAAATCACGTTCGAAAGGAATCATCAGTAATACAAGTGGTCCAAACGATGATCAAAAAGTAATTCTAAAAGGACATTTGAAAAGAATGAACAAATTCGGAATGATATTTTTTCTGATAGTCAGTAAACGTGCTTTTGTACCTTGCGGACAACTGGCGAAAGTGTTTCAAAATTCTGAAGCTTCTGCTTCTCTAGCTAAAAGAGCAGCAACACTCTGAGAAACCTACGAACGGACAGTGCATTTGAAAACATCTATAAGGAAGCAAAGGAAAATGCAGACATACTACACTTAAAATTGCCCACTTCATCAAGATCAAAGAGAACACCAATTAGGTTAGAGGAGACTGATAATCCTTCTATAGCAGCTACACTAGAACCTGTATCAGATCTTCGAAAAATATACTTCGAAATCATTGACTCTTTGTTGAATGAAGTGCAGTGTCGTTTCAATCAGCCAGGCCTCAAACAATTCATAAAACTCTAGAAGATACTTTCTGGAGGAGCTATATGTGCTGGAGGAGCTATATTGGCGTAGATATTAATATTACAGTCGATTGGTAAAATCAATCTTCCACATTTAAAAATTAAAGTACACACAAGTACAAAAATAAGCATTTAACATAAAAACACTAGCTGCAAGTGTTCAAAATAGATTTATGGTTTCTATAAAATCAATTGAAATTGCTATTTTTAATTACACAGCTAGTGAAAAACAGCAGCTTTCGACTCCAGCCGAGTTTAAGCTCAACCTAAACTTACTTGACCAAAGTGAACTGACCCGACTGACCCGACCCGATAACCCGACCCGAGGTGACCGACCCGATAACCCGATTGACCCGACCCGACAACCCGACCCGAGCTGACTCGATTGACCCGACCCGACAACCCGACCCGAGCTGACCCGACTGACCCGACCCGACAACCCGACCCGAGTTGACCTGACCCGACCCGTTTGAGAGCATTAGTGATTACACCAATTACAATTATGAGCATACTTTATGGAGATGCTCTCACATAGGGTACCCAAGCACCTTTATACCCTATGAACAACTGATTTTTCGTCTTTTGTGAGAAAAATACTGTGAACCGAGAAACCACAACCTTTTCCATATTGTACAGGGGTACTTTCCTGCGAATAGAAGTTTCTTGAGGAATGCGTTCAGAAATTAACACTTGCAAGAATACTCTCTTAGTACAAGTATATTCTAGGCACACACTAATTTCCCCCCACCTCGAACTGTTTCAATTTCCTCCCTGACAAACACTTTACCATTTTATATCATAAAGGTCAGATCCACCGTTATTGTAACAGAGTGGTGCTTGAGCGATTGACTAGAAATTCAAACTCCGATTAGTGACAATTTCACAGTCTTGTTTTATTACAAGTGTTAACTCTTTAGTCAGTACAGAAAAGGCCGTGGATCGTGTTCAGAGTTGATGACGATGGATTTTGGTGAGCCAGAGTAGGTCAAAGTGGATGATAGTGGTTCATGGTGGGTGGTGGGTCAGAGTGGGTCACCGTGGGTGGTGGGTCAGTGGGTCGTGGGTCACCGTGGGTGGTGGGTCAGTGGGTCGTGGGTCACGGTGGGTGGTGGGTCAATGGGTCGTGGGTCAAGTTTTCATTGACCCACGCCAACTCTGATTGTTACATTTTGAAGGAATGGGCGGAGCCTAATTAACAGTAGACTCAGAAAAGTATTTAAGAGGTAACCAACTACAAAGTAGCCAGGAGTGGAAGTCTGATGTAGACACAGTTTTTGCGTTGAAACTGTTATGTGGTTGTGTTTTTATATATTATCACACAGACTTGCTCAGCGTGTTGTGTTTAGTTTCACAATATGACAACAAGGCCTGATAGAGTAGAAACCTTAAATTATACAGATGTATATGTTCGGAACACGTCCTTCTTCAGTGCTCATCAAATCAGACCCCGTGGCAGAATATCATGCGCTTTATCTACATTGATGAAAGCCATATGGAGCTCCATCCTGTATTCAATGTATTTTTCTTTTACTATCCCAAGTGTTAATATTCCATCCGATGTTGATCGTTGTAGTATGAAACAAAAGTCTATCTGTTTTTCGGTTTCCTCTTTGAATATACCTTCTATTACTCTCTCTCAGAGTTTCATTGCATGGCATATAAGTTTTAATCCTCTGTAGTTGTTCCGTTCTTGCATATCTCCCGTGTCTTTCAAAACTGGCACAACGTAGCTGCTTCTCCATTCTTTTGATATATTTCATGTTTCCAATATTGTATTAAAAGTCGAGAAAATAACTACACTCCTTCTTTACCTAAATTTTGCGTACTTTCAGTATGGATAATATCCTGTCTTGGTACTTTAAACTATTCATCATTTCCATGTTACTTTCAATCTTTACCATCGTTACATGTCAAACAAGTCTCTCATTCATGGGTAGATTTTTGCAAGTACTCTCGAGTTTTCCTCATTAAAAAATCTGGAATACTCCTAACACTTCTTTCTCTTCCCCTCACGTATCAGGACCTCTTAATTTTAATCTTTGATCGAGCGCATATGTAAAGACCTTTTTTTGCCTCTCTCTTATCTTCCTAAGCTTGTAAATAATCTTTTCCCCCTCTTTTGTTTCCAGATTGTTGTAGTAAGCCGTGATTTTCCTACAGTGGCTACTTTGTTGGTATTTTTCTTAATCCTTGGTTGGCACTTTTCTTCCTTGCAATCCTTCAGATCTTATATTGATTTTCTGATTTGTGCCACTTTCTATCATTGCTTTTCCTTCTTCACAGCTTCTGTGATTTCTTCCTTACACCACCATGTCTCTTTATCAATGAAGACTTCTTTTCTGGCTGTTTCCCTAAAAGTCGATGATAATCTGAACCACTCTTCTTTCGCATGCACCTCTTTCTCCTTCAAGTACTTGCAATATGATTATTTCTTTTCGAATATTTTCCGCACTTGTCTCATGTAGTTTCCATTATTGCGTTGGAACAGGTCTTACTTTGCAGTTCTTTAGATGTCGTTAGCTTTCTTTCCTTCATAAGATGCAGTACTCTACTTTTACATGCAAGAAGGTGTACTTCTTTCTTGTGTTGCCTTTGATCTTCATCCCTTCCATTTAGTCTTCCGGATGGATTTTATGTATACTCTTCTTTTTACCAGCGTTTCCGATAACTTGTAACTTCTTCCTTTATAGGTCTCTACGTTAAAGGTTAGTATTATGATCTTTTGCTATTTCTAGACTCGCTTCTTTAGCCCTTTCCTTTCATTATTAAGGAGTACTCCTTGGTCACTTCTCACGGACTTAAGGTGATCGATCCGCACGTCCCGTCGGGGGTTCACCGTAGTGTTTATCTCTCTCATAAACCGTTTTATATCCATATTAGATTTGGCGATTGCTTTTAAAACCACTGGCAACCTGACATCTACCCACAAACTGGAACACCAGGATTTTCAGTTGAGGTTTCCTCCTCTATCCATGGTTATCCGAACCTGCTTTTTCGTCACAAAGCCTCCTTATTTCACCTTTAACCTCCATATTTGGAAGTGATTTCATTGTCCACAGTCTGTGGAAGCTTCCGGTCGCAAATACGTTGTCTTTGTTCGGATCCAGGTGAGTTCAATATCTTGTAATTACCCTTTGCTTAAAATTGTCTCTTATAAGTTATCACGGAGCTGGGTATCACAATTCATTTTAGGTAAGCAATGTGGCAGCGCAAATCAATATTTCACAAATACTAAAGTTTTACTTGTTGTGTTTGCTTTTACTTTAAGGAAGAACGTACCACTTGGACGTAATAGATTTGAGTACCTGCTAAATAGTTTAAAGACAACAACAGTTCTTGATCCACAAGGAGATTTGCGAATGATCTTCAAAAGAAAAGTACAGGTAAGTTTTACAGGGTTGTAGTTACGGTTACATTTATTAACGGCTTTTATTTTCATTAGAAACCATATTCACCAGGGCAAGTTCTTAGCGAGCATCTAAAAATCCAAGACATTTATTTCGGAATAATTTGTTTTGTTAAGTCGGTAAGGGCTATGATACATTATGCATTTTTAGTAAGTTATATAAATTGTGTGCAAATGAAATTACGGTAAATCGATTGAAAAATTTAGGATGAAAAAGCTTCTTAAAGCGTTATTGTATTATCCACATATTTGTTATTAAATGTGTACAATGGAGATGACCAAGACCTAGAGCAAAATTAAGTGAACATTTCATTGTTTGTTAAATTTAACCGAATGTATTAAAAATCCTTTCACGCAGACAAAATCATAAAATACCTGAAGCTTGTTTGTTTTATATAAGTAATAATAGAGCTATTCATAATTAGTGGACGGTTAACTTAAGGTTAATATGAATTAGAACATTGGAATAACAATTTATGGTATCAATCTATTTATTATCATTGTTGTAGTTTCCTGCTAAAGATTCTTATACCCGTTGAAATACTTGTATTAAAATTGGGATATTTTGAAATCCCGAAGCCCCGATATGACAAATGTTTGAACACTTACACAACAAGTACCAATGAAAATAATCGAATTTATTTCCATCAGTCAATTAGTAAAAGTGTGGATCTATACTTGTTCCTTCCTACAATAATACTACCAAGTTTTTATACTATATTGCATTTCCAAGACACTGACATTCATAACAGTTGCAAATGCAGCTGTTTTTCTCTTTTATCCAGTGGTCGAAGTAAGACGGTATGCGGTGGTATGCCATACCGCCTCTGGTTTTTCAGTAATGAGGACATACAGTCTGTGATTTTTCAGTGATCAAGACAATATTTAAATAGCCGGGATGTTGAGTCATAATCATAATAAAACATACCACCTCTGTTTTTTCCGCTTCGAACACTGCTTTTATCTTTATATTCTACTTTGAATATGAGAAATATATTCGGTGTCTTTCCTTTCATTGGAAATGTCTTTTTACGTACAGAAATATAGATGACAAAACCAGCATGTGATCACATGCATACATAGTTTCTAAATACCGCATCTTTACATACTTCAGTGAACGTTACTTTTTACTACACTTAATGACATTTTAACATATCTTATTACTGTTCAAAGAAGGAAAACACACCTGCACATTTTTTCCGATTGCAAAGATTGGCTTGAGGGATGGAACCTGTGATCTTTCATTTACAAAGATGTCTAAATTTGAATTAGAGAATGTTTAGCTCAAAACAACCATAATCAATGCGGTCATCCTTTTTGGAATACGGCATACAATGTAGATCATCAACCATTTATTTAATTAATATAATTCACGTAAGTTTATAGTACCATGAAGGTAGCATATATCAATTGTGCTGCTTATTGGTTTGGTGAAAGAACTTTTTCACAATAGGCGCGCTGCCAATCAACATATTGAGTTAAAAGGCGAAGAGTTTCATTTTTTTAATACATGGCTTCGATTTAAGCGTATTACGAGAAATACAGCACAAAGAAGTTTTTAAGACATTTTATTCTTTGTGTGTGCTACTGATAAGAATTAGACATTAGAATAGGTTTAGCTGAATCGCCCGCTTTAATGAAGGAATTTGAATTTGTTATATTAGGTTGCAGTACGATTATTTATTATGCATGCATTACTGAATGTTCATAGATGTAACTAATATTATTAATTGAATGTTATTATTAATGCGTATTGCCTACGTAAGAGTCTACTAGTTTTTTCCGTCATACGAAACATATCGTAGAAATGATGAAAATGATGGAGTACGCGACCAAACGAGCGGATGATACATAAATGATCATCTACCAGATTGTTTGGAGCCAAATTAAACGTTTGATCCTTTCATTCTTCGTATACATTTTGTATAAATAATTTGTGAACAAAAATGTAATTGGCCTTTTTATTTCAGGTATGTGCTCACCAACCGTGGGAAACAAATCCTGTATTTAAACTATTATGTAACCAAAATAAGTTAGAACTTGGACGGACTCATTCTTTCAGTATTCAACTTTATTACACTGTAGATGCCACAGAGGCTGTTCGTGAACTTGAGATTCCAAGAAGAAAATGTATGTTTCCAGGCGAAACAGAGGTATTCAGTTATCATAATTGCATTTATGAGTGTCGAAGGCTTGTGGAGATGAAGTTATTTAACTGCACTCGATACTTATATCCGGCCGCAGGTGAGTTTGAGAGTTAAAATATGAACAACTACTAAAAGTTAATAATATGTATTTTGCTTAAAGCAAGCTATACTGGTTTTGCTGTAGTATCAAAAGTAACGAGTCATTTGTATATAAAATAGAGAAATGTTCAGTTTTCAGTCAGTCGAACATCTCCTGAAACAACCTGATAGGATTTCTTAGAATTTCTTACCTTCAGCAAAGAAATTCAACTTTGAGCACGTTCTTCATCTACAAAGTATGTGAAAATTAATAAGACAACGTCATCCGTTAATAATGTAAATTTGTATTAAACTAGGATCAAAAGTACCTCCATTATATAAAGTAGACGAATATAGTAAGGGTATATGGGGTTTTGAGCTTACATACCACTAACGCTAGTAATTAATACTAATACAAAAGTACGAGATCTATGTCCTAATGTGCAAATGAAACGGAACACTTAAAAATAAAAGACAGACTGAGCATAGGAAGTAAAAGAGAGAAATGAATAGAAACTTAAAGGAAACCGTAAGCATGTAGTTGGGTCTGAAGATAGCCGTGTTTCTGTTGTCGTTGTTCTAATCTGGTTCTTGACATAAATGTAGCCCTGACATAAGTTTGGATGACAGTTACCTTAACTCGATCTATGCTGCCAAATTTCTCCTAGTTGGCACAATGGGCTTCTATCCTCTGGACTTCTTGATGGATCCTCAGAATGGTTCCACTTATTTAGGATCTCGGAAAGGTCGCTGCCGAGGTCTTTTAGCGAATCTCTTTCTTCTTTGAAGTTCTTCACATCTACTTAATCTATCGTCTGTCATATTAACACAATCTCGCAAACTACTTAAAGATCAAGGAAGGGTAACTCGAATGTCAGCAGGGAAAATATTCTGCTTTTAGCATTGCTCTTGGAAGAAATGTTTACATAACTGATGTTGATTGAAATTCAGAACATTTCCCCGTTATTTACATTCAATGGTGGTTCGATCATAATGGCAAACAAGGTTGTAGGTAGCTTATGGACTCAATATATTTAACTTCCACAAAATAATAAGAGGATAGATCTTATAAGATCATTTAATAGATCTGATAATCTCTATGCTTTCTACACAGTTCCTTTCCATGCGATTTCTTTTATGCAATTATTGGGATTCGACACATAGTGATTACTTATTCAAACAGCATCTACTAACCATTTGAAATGATGTCATGTATGATACTGCACTTCAACATGAACGTATCCAATTGCAGCTTTGGTTATGATTTTAGTGTGTTCATATCTATCAACTATGTATGTATTGTAGAAATAATTTCCAAATATGATTCCAGTCAAATAATCATAGTCGATGTGAACTTCGTGAAATATGATCACTGCAGTGTTTATACGCACTTTCCATTGTTTGTGATAAGATACAGCTAAATTTCTGGTTCTAAGAACTTAACAAAAAGATTTGGACGTTTATCACTATGCACTGTCATCCAAACATCAGGAAATTTAGTACAGTTGTTCTGGATAACTTATGTGAACTGTAAACAGAGGAGGAATGTATAGGCACTAAATTCTGATAAAAATTCAAGGCGGAACTTAGGTAAGTTTCCTGATGTAGAGTAAAAAGAAAGTTGTGCATGGACAACAACCGAACAAGATTCCTTATACACGTAAAAAACTTTAAATAAAGGGCAAAAAGGAAAGTGTTCTAGTACTCTCTTAAACTACATTAAAGAAATCAGTTATGCATCTTTGTTTATACATTACGTTATGAATACAGTACACACGTAATTGTACCTTCTTAACTTTGATAAGTTAATAAAGAACTTATATATAATATACTTATAAATTATAATTATATTTATTGCGTTATTGTAATCATGCGCACCCACAGCGTGGGTGCTTCGGGGCTCCAGCACCCACAAGACTTTTACTTTGATAGAAAGAAAATAAAGCAAATATTTCTCACTTACCATGATCACAAATAATTAGCAATAAAACATTGAGATGGATATTAAAATTTCTAACCTCTAAAACATAATTGTCTGTTTGAAATGTGTTTGTGCAAAGGCAACTAAACAACACATTCCTCCCTTCCTTGCCTATCGCTGGGCTAGTCAAAGCCAGTCCCCACCATAGGCCCCTACATGGCAGCTAAGGAGCTCAAGCACCCATTGGAGTGCTGAATATCCATTAAAGTTTTGAGTTCGAATTAACTTCGAAATTTCACGTTCATGTGGTGAATAACAAAGAGAAACTATAGTGCATTTGATCCCCGGTTAATTTTAGATAGAGATGCGTATGTGTTGAATAATAATTTATCAATACCCATTTTAGACTCTTCAAGTTTACAGCATATCAAGGATCGACGTACAAGGATAATAATAATCCGTGAGTGTAATTTTGTATAATATTTTTTTAAAAAAAGAACTTGGTTTTTGATGCTGTTAATTTATATTTTTTAAAATGTAAAGTGTTTTACGTAAATCACAAGACAGTTGAATCGTTTTCTATTTTCGTTCAAATTATCCTTAAATGTTCTAAAGATCTGACTGTGATCATTATTATTTTAATAATTCTCTGTTTCCTTAGTTTGGCCATTATTGCTAAACACGTTTGAAATTCAAATAAAATCTTAATGTTTAAGAATTTTGTTCAACATAAAGATCAGGAAATCGATAAATAAATTAAAATAAATTAAAATAAATTAAAATAAAACCTAAAAATTTTTGTCTTTGCAATTTAAAAATAATTTTAAGTTCATTTTATTTCAACAGGTCTTGGCAGTCTCTCTCGCCTCTCAGCAAGAATTTGGGAACCATTGCTAAATTGGATCTTCTTTTCTTTAAGAGAGACATTAGTGCCAAAGTCTGAGCACACACTGAGAAATTTAAAAGTCGGCGCCTATGATTGTAATATCTATTAAATTACTATATACTACTTAATAGACTATTAAATGATCATTTAGTACAATTCGCTACTAAATGTAGTAATCAACTAAATTGCTCCCTCTTTTCCTTGTGTCGTCAGAAGAAATATCTATCTCGGTATTATCCGAATCTGATTGATTGTTAATTGTGGAGCCAATCGAACAATAATTTCAACCGAGAATCTTGGAAGTAGTGCGTCAATATATTTCTTGTCTCTGCCCGTAGATCTCTAATTTCAACAGACGAAAGTACGTTCATATATTTTTGTCTGTGATCATAATGATCTTAACATGTTTTGAAGACTTTCTAATTTTGTCTTGGTCATCATTGGTGCTCTACACTCTAAGCTGCCCTATGCTTCTAGCATTGTAAAAACTTGCTTTTTATGTCTCAAATGTCTCTTGTAATGAGTTTTAAACCCACGTAAAATGAGAAATCAATCAACTTGTCAAATAAATTAATAAACTTTACTCAAAGAAGAAATAAGTGTATCGGTCAAACACTTTAGTTCGCTTTATTGATTCTTTCTTGTTATATGTTGTACAGCATTGTAAATATGTAGATAATCTGATTTACTATTTTGGAAGTAATAGAGAACCGATAGACGGGAGCAAGCACCAGTGACAATTTTATCCATATCGTTTATAATATGTGTTTTGTAGAAAGCATACTAATTTACGTGAAGTAATGGCAAGAGTCAATGTTCAAGAGACATAATAACTGATGAAGATGATTGGTACGGTATCAGTGTGTTGACTTCTGTGGAGCTCTGACTAATAAATGATAATAGCAGTAGTTATATAAAAATTGTTTAATGTTATGTTTACTGCATGAAGCATGTCACAGTTTGAAGTTTTACGTATATTGTGCAATGACTGTTCTGTACAATCCACGAGGCGTATGCTGAAAATGAGTCCCAATGGATATAAAGTGGAGGAAGTATATAAAAATAATATGGCTTTATTACCTTGGAGTTGGTGAACATAAGTTATCGTAATTTACAACATTTAACATCCTTGTTAAGGTATTTGAAATATTATACGGCATCAGTTTTTGTATGCATGCCCGTGTCAAAAAATTATTTGGCCAAGGACTGAAACGAGAATGTCGCAGAAGTCTGGAACTCATCTGTTGTGTCGAAATGTTGTCTGTCTAAAAATCGCGTCATGTAGAAGTTGCTGGACGCAATGTCAGGATTGTACGGCAAAATTACAAATGTGAGGATGTATGTCGAGATATGTTTCGTTCGTGGTGACGATGCGATAGAAGAACTGATCACCTTTCTGGTAGTAATGCAGCACGAAGGTCAAATCGGGCACTAGACATTTCTTTGTTTAATCCGCTGTAACCTGTTTTCCAACCCATCATGGACAGAACTTGAAAAACTTTAGTCAGTGTATGGCGATGTTATGTGTGAACTGCCCTTTGTGCAGAATTGCTTGCTGTACACTTTCCACCAATTCAGGCGTAACCGTTGCAGGTCGGCCAGTACGGTTTTTGTCATGGACATTCATGTGACTTCCTGTAAATGGCACCATTTCTTACCATACCTTCACTCATGACTGGTGGATGTCTGATGGCGACAGATTTTTAGCGTGGAAAAATCTGATCACTGTATTTACCTCCCTTAGGTGTAAAACTGTATATACACAGCGATGTATAACATATCACAGTTTTCGAACTACTGACTCAACACAACTGCTCTTGTACAAAGTTATGGCTACATGTTTTTCCATCACTGCATCTCAAGCATATCTCATTATGACTACTCGTGAAATATAGGTTCACTTTCTGAACTTACTTTGCAAATGTGATTCGTATATTAAATACTGAAAAGATGTAATAGACACTCATTATTCATGTTTAGCAATAACATACATTCACAATAAGAAGTAACGTAATAGTCGAGCCATGCAGAATAAATATCCCACCTCGAGAGCTATAGGGGTTCATGCAGTCTTCATGGCCTCATACTTCTCCAGAAGTCTTTCGTCCTCTTGTAGAATCAATGCTACGTTCAAGTTTTCCTTCTGTAGGTTAGGGGATCTTACAAGGTAATAGATATTTATCTCATTGTTATTAACTTAAGAATATGAATAATTAGAACTATCAATTTATTCGGAAGTAATAGCCAACACCAATTATAGCGGATCTCCTATCTTATAGCAAGAATATGTTTAAAGCATTCAAGTTCCCGATTGCTAAAAAGGCATTAACTATATTTAATATTGCTCAATATGACGTGACTTATAACTGCAAAGACAATCAGATCAACCGGACTTTTGAGTGCAGTTTTGATGTATTAGCTACAGCTGTTCCTCCAACATTATGTTTATAATATGAAATATAAGAGCTTGATGTAAGGTATATTCCCAAATGATCCGTAATTTCTAGGTAATTAGATTATTTCCACAATTTGCAACATACACATATATTCAAAAAACAATCTCATACGTAATACATATCCTAATAAAAATTATTACATTTAGTCATATTGTATGTTATTTTACACGAAACGAATTCTGTATAATAATGAATCGTTTTCAAATTTCAGATGAGTATCCTGATTGCGATATGGAAACTATATATAAAATGTTACCCTATGCACGTAAGTTTTAAAGAAACTAATTTCTATAAGCACTAAAAATTCATTTATTCAAATTCTACTTATACTACGTATTTGAGGGTTGTCAAATTTCATACCTGAAAACATGAACATTTCATTTAGCTCTGTGTGTTTCCTAAAAAAAAAGATATATCACTTGGACATTTTAGCAAAATATTTCTACTTTCTCAAACCATTTTGCAAACATTTCTCTCGATTGTGTTCTCTTTTTACCTACTGTATCAAATAGTGTCCCACTCATTTATAATTTGCCCATACAAGAAAAAAGAAATATTTTTACGCTATAAAAGTAAAAGGAACCAACCAAAACACGCATTAAAAGAACATCCAGTGGATGAAATCTTTCTCCCCATTTACGCAAGAGAGTACAATTTTCACCTGGTTATTTTATTATAAAGAAATCTGTTTTACATACTTATGCTAAACAGAAATGGATTATTTGACTTATTAAACGAAGTACGTATGAAATTTGATTTTGAGAAGAAATTATCTCGAATTTCAAATATATTTGCGTCTTTATTAACCGAAATTTAAGCAATATATTAAATTTCCAGAATATAGTAAACAATTAAACATACCTAATTTTCTTCTTTATTTCTTACCCAATAAATCTTAGGCATCTGGAACTTCTGCCTTTTCTATCACCAATTCATTATACCATAGAATAATAACTTCTATTAATCGGAAAATTCTTGAACACCGACACTGATGTTAATTCTTTATACATAGTTGTTAAGACGACAATCACGTCAGAGCAAACCTCTACCTAACTCGATGCTAGAGAACATGAGAGTCAGCTGGTAAGGGATTTCGCAAACTCTAAATACTGTATTTAGGCTTAAAATCTGTTGAAGAAAAGGTACACTACAAAATTAAAAGTATGATGTAGACGGAGTGAATTTATAATTAACAAAAATTGCGGCTAAATACAACCAAGAACAAACTTTCTTTATCGTATATAAAATACAATACTTTCTACGTCATCTAAGTGTTCTAGAAAATTCTTCTCTGTCGCCAAAGCTATTGGTGCTGCATCTATTTTAGGAAAGTTAAAGTCACCTGTATATTTTTATGGAGACACAATTGTCGAATGATCATTACCCAATACTACTTTGAAGAAATTTTAACATTCATGGAAAATATTTTTGTCAGAACTTCTTGGTCCCCACGTCATAATCAAGTGATTTGCTAGTATCTGATGTTCATTTGCTATCTTCGATTTTGCAGCTCTTAGTGATGCTATTTGTAAACTTTTTTCTAAAAGTTTCAGTGCTGCGTGCTCTATTGCTCAATCTGTGCCACCTAGGAGAAATGATGTCTTGTTTTTAGCATTTACAATGATTTCTACTTTAATATCTAATATATTCCACGATAAAAGCTAATTTTGTTGTTTGCGGAGACTTCATTCAAATTTCGATTTGTCTAAATCTTTTTATCAATAGTTGCTCAAATTGGTAAATTTTCTACAACGATGACTCTTTTGATGTAAAGAAGTTATAAGATTATCCTCTATTGGTCGTGTTTTTTGGTTAAAAATCTCTTCATATGATTGTTTTTTATGACCTTTGCTTTCATTTTCCTTCTTTCGCTAATTTTTAATGCAGTTGTTTATAGGCATATCGTCACGAGAGTTTTTGAGTTGGTCTATATCTCTTTCAAATTTTCCTTTTCGTATTATTTCTTCAAGCGTTTTACGGCAAATGAACTTATCGTATATTCTCGTGTTGCAGTTTTATACTTGTATTCTTCCTTAAGGTATCTTTACTGTGCCATTTGTCATAAAATTTGTACCTTTTTGTGTTTCTTGTAAATCTTGTCTGCACTTTTTCTCTGAATTCTTGAAATTGATACAGACGAAAGACGTTATGTTCATATTGGCAATGAATGTTGAAAATTGGTTAATGTAATAGCTTTGACTTGAAACAAAAAATAGCTTTAAAATGGAGATAGGTACGATGATAAAAGTTTGGGCATGTTATGTGAAAAGCCATTACATCAATCAATCCACCAAAGCTATTACACCAATCATAGAAAGAAGATCTATCCATTTTCCAGATTTTTGTTATATGATAAAGATTTTATGGGTTGCTCTGTTTTTTCATGACTGTTTTCGATATTCCATTGCTGTAGTGATCTTGAATGCTTGCAGAATGCATATTCCCTCCAATAATTGCACAAAGTTTGTTAAACAGCTCACTTTTACAAGAGCTCAATTTCTCCAGGATTACTTCGTAGAAAACTTTAAATAACCCAATCAAAAAGGAAAGGTAACAGAGCATTAGCTGTGACATCTGGTAATGAACGTGTAACATTGTACTCCGTACAGATGTCTATGATTGCTACCTGTATTGTAAAATATAATTCTTTCGAGTTACAATACCATCAAAATGGGAATGTCAAATTAGTCTTCTAGGATACAAATTATATCACACATGTACATCAGGCGAATTCACAACTTTTTTGACAGTTATTTGGGGATTATCTTCAGCTCTGTACACTCAATTACAGAGTGTTGAATTCTGCTTTTTCCGGTTATATAATGCTACCCATAAATCCCAAATTACGTATAATCATCTCCCCAACCGTTCACAAAATTGTATCCTGAGATCTGAGTCGTCGTCACATAGTTGTTTCAAAGATTTGAAATGTACACATGCAGCTTACCTTTCTTCAGCATATGTAAGCATACTGCTAGCACTTACACGGCTTTCACGTGACCCTTACAGATTTTTATGGTGAAAGTTAAAACAGTTTCAGTTCCTCAACAGATGATTCAGTTCTTTTTAAGGAATCACAGGTAGGAAAACAAATGTTCTATGACAACTCAAAGTGTATATACATTTTTGTCGTATCCTGTGTACCAGGTATTTCTTTTTACAATAACAATATTGATATCAACAGTTGAAGTGTGTAATTTAGAAATCCTTACGCCACAGAGAGGACTAACAGTCAGAAGCTTGGAAACGAAGGTTTAGGAATCTTTTACCGTCGGCACCTACTTATAGTTTACCGATTTGACAAGCACTTTCCAACTAACACAATTACGAGCCTTGACCTACGAAACAAGTAAATTACCATTAGTGTTTGAGATAAAAATTACTGGATAAATGATGGTAAATAGTTGGTTCTTGGTTTATCAATATACACTTTAAGCTACGTTTAGAAAATGTACTTTTGAACTTCCGTTTTTCAAGTTACTAATTGCTAATCTATCAACCATTAACCTATGTTGTGCCTGATGGTAGATATGGAGTCAATTTCAGAGGTTTATTTCGTCACAGTTGTTGGCTGCCTTTTTAACTTTTGACACTTATAATCTTACATTTAACATCTATCACGAGTACATGTAATTGTAATAACTGAATGACAATATAGTCAATTTATTTGCAGACGACCTCGACATGTCTTCTGATGTGGAATTGTGGAGGGAGAAATACGGAGTTAATTGTAACTGTTACCCTGAATGTTACAACATAAGATTCAATCTTGGTGAAGAAATGGCGTAAGTAATTTTGGAATTCGTAAACATATTTGAACTCCGAAATGTTCTTTCAACTTCTTAATTGCTGTATTTCTTTATTTTATACATGCTTGCTCGGTTTGTTTCGACAGTTTATAATGAATTGTGTAAGTATTTGGGAGTTATAAGCCCTTTGACTTCCTGATTAAAATTCTACTTCCGAATCACTGTGAATATAATTTATGAGTTATACTATAATTTATCTGATTTTGACTCCAAGTGTTTTTTTCTTAGATGTAGTTTTTATACTCGAAAAGAAATAAACATACAATACCCCAGTAATCAATTACCTATTGATTTTACAAAGGCTTACGACTCGGTTAGGGGGAAAACATTGTACAATATTATTACAGAATTTTTATTACCGAAAAAGCTAGCTACACTAACTAAGATGTCTTTAACTTGATTCCAAAGTAATGTAAGGATAGCATAATTCATGTTCACGAGCTTTCGTGTTGAAAATGGTCTGAAATAAGGAGATATGTTGTCACCATTATTACTTAACTTTGTTCTGGAGTACACTATAAAAAATCAAACATAGCAACCAAGGTCTACAGCTGAATGACATTCACCAGATTATGGCATATGCTGATGTTGTAAATACTTATAATAGTGGATGGTAGAAGAACAATGATAAGAAATGCAGAGGTCTTATTAAACAGTTGCAGGAACATGGATTTAGAAGTAACTGCAGAGAAAACTAAACACATAGAATTTTCCTGGGTTCGTAATATTGCAAATTATGAGTGCATGAAAATATCGAATAATACTTTTGACAAAGTGGATATTTTTAAATATTTAGGGTCGATGTTAGCAGACCAAAACCATATCCACAAAGAAAATGTAGACGAAAAGCAGGAAATTCGTTTTATGATAGAGTCCAATATATTTTGTCTTCGCGAATTCTGTCGAGGAATTTGAAGCATAAAATATATTAAAGGATAATCATGCCTATCGTATTGGGTTGCGAAACATGGTCACTTACTATGAGGGAAGAACGGAGACTGAAAGTATTTAAGACTAAAATCCTACCAATATTCGGACCCAAAAGGACAGGGATTGACGGAAACTTCATAGCGAGGAACTGCAGGTGTGCAGGTCATGTAGCCAGAATGAAATAAAGTATTAACTATTTCAGGGTTTTAAACTATAATTCCAATCGAAACCGACCGTTAGGAAAATGTAGACGCAGATGGAAAGAGAATATTCAGATGGACCTCGGAAAAATAAGAGTAAAAAGTAGAAACTGGATCCGGTTTGCTAAGGACGAAGTCAATGAAGGGTTTCTGTGAACGCAGCATTGTACATCCGGGCTCCATTGGTCATAAAGTCAGTTAGTTTAGTTAGTTACATACTAGAAAAATATTTATTAACAATTCTGAAAAGTATATTTTTCCTACATTTACTTATACACAGAAATTATATAAGCCTGAAATGGATAGGGGCAATTAGACTAGTTAACAACAACTTTGTATATCAAACCTATACAAAGATATTATTGCATTTGGAAAAGATTTGATAAAGATTGCAATACTGCTTAAAATTATGTAAGAGCGGGAAAGTGTAATTACAACCACAAAAATTATTGTGTATTATTATAGAAGGAAATTGAAGCAAATCAATTTAACTATTTTCCGCAAATACTTTGTCAGACAGTATACCAATAACTACTCATGCTTTCTGTATATTTGGAACGGTTTGATATTTCAAATTGCTGTAAATGGAATTATGTTCTTGATATTATTGAAAATCACCTGTACAATTGGATTTGGATGTGATACTTATCTAAGCAGTTTTTAAAACTACTTGATTTTCCCACTGACTTGGTAACTTTGTTACTTACAACGATAACGTTTAGGTATATTTAGTTACAGAATAACAAGGAAAATTGTCCGGTACCTTATGATAACAAATATTGTGGGCTGACTTGTTTAAACTTGTTTTATTTATGCTGTTAAAGATGTAATAAGTGAGGAAGCCATAAGTGATAATGTATTTTTTAATTTCTGCAGAATGAATGATAAGTATTAAGGAAATACAAAGTTTAAAAGTAACAAAAATAGTTCAATTTATTGAAATAACTATCATGATAAGTTTTGGTGATTATTAAAAGTGGGACCTCGAAATTTAATTATGTCTCTGTGTGTGTGTTACATACTATTTATTTGAAACTCCTCATATCACGATAACAATATTGGACCCAAAGACACTTTAGAGTTGCATGCCCCCACTCTGTCTCACTTGCTTTATTACTGATGTAGATACTTCCAAATCTTGGATGTTAGTAATACCGGGACGTTCTTAGTTTTTAACACTGAATAATAAATGTGGTGTTGTAAATTTTCGTTAAACATGTATATTTCAAAGATAGATAAAAGTATGCCGTAGTGTATCGTAAAAATGTATCTCTGGGTTGGGGCTGGCAACGCAGATTGTGTCAAACAATGTTTCATGTACAAAAAGTTTGTTTATAAATTTAAAAGTTTCAAGATCTTTTCAAACTGATCTGATCTTCATATATATCAAAGTTATCCAAAATAAATAATATTAGTCTAGGCTAATTGTTGTTGAACCAGGAACAAATTGCAATAAAATTTCTGTTAAAGGGTTCTTACGGAAAAATGCTGAGGAAAACAAAGGCGAAAAGTCTACCACTCTCCGAGTGGGGTAAGGTCACCATGCAGAATTTTCCAACATGGCCGCCATGCATTACTACTATTAGCAAAGTCTCACTTACGGGCCTGTAACCCTCCTAATTAACATAGAGCAATCGGTAATACATCTTTGTAAAGGTTATGGAACGCAGATTCCAACGATGTAACATTGTTTCCTATTTTGCTCACCGCCTAGATGATAAAGAAGAAGAATTTTTTTAAAAAAATCACAAGGGACTCGATTCTTTCCGAAAATACTTCATTCCTGGTAACACTGTATATACAGCAGCGTAACGAAAAACTCCTTATTACTACCTTACACATTTGTGTGTAAGATGTACGACAGTCACTGAAATCTAGGCTGAGGAAGGTGTCCTAATATGGGATACACTTTATGGACTGTATCACCAATTTCAATGGAGGAAATACCAGTAGACTATTATATGAGAACACCCTGCGACCACCCTAATTATCACAGTCTTATGGCGCATACATCGTTGTAAAGCTAATAGAACATAGATTTCAACTATAGAGCATTCATTCCTATTTGACTCGACGGATAGAAGAAGAAGAAAGTATAAAAATTACAAAGTAGTTATTTATTTATTATTGAAAAATTATAATTGCTGTTGACGCATGCTGTATCACGGATTTTATTGGAGGAAGTATACCATTTTATGAGAACGCCATGCAATGTAAATAGTTGTTCTTATTTGTTCCAACTGGAAAATTGACTAATAGAAGAAGAATATGGGCCTTAACAGCCTAACAAATTTAAGTAGAGAAAACGCTGAACCGAGATCATCTTGTAAGGTATAATTTAGTGTTGATATTTTTTGAATGAAAACTACCTTAGAGAAAAGGCTTTGAAAAGTTTACCACTCTTCCGGAGTGCATAGGTCTGCTGTGGTGAATTTACTAATATTGACGCATATTTCCTAGTACTTGTTATCTTTATATGTTGAGGATTGTTCAATATTTAAAATCTTATTCTTTCGCATTAATTGAAAGCAAATTCTTAAACAATTTTTCTTCAAATATTATTTTTACAATATTTTTCCCATGGTACACTACCTTTTTATATCCAGTACAGTGTTGAATAGTTTCCATGTGTTAGAGCTTCCTTACATTAGAATTAATATATGCTACTTCTATATGCATTATGTGCACCTATATGCACAATTTAACATTTACATATATATTATATTGGAAATAAGAATTACATGTACGAATATAAAGTACATACAACTATGTTAAGCTCTGCTACATGCGAGTGTAGATGAACTAAGCAATGTTTAATACCAATAAATTGAAATTTTCAAAATTAATTATCGTACTTGGCAATGTGTCATAAGCACCTATGCAGATATATATATATATCTTCCCTCATAATATTACTTTCATCTCAATCACCGTCAATCTTATTCTTTCGCATTAATTGAAAGCAAATTCTTAAACAATTTTTCTTCAAATATTATTTTTACAATATTTTTCCCATGGTACACTACCTTTTTATATCCAGTACAGTGTTGAATAGTTTCCATGTGTTAGAGCTTCCTTACATTAGAATTAATATATGCTACTTCTATATGCATTATGTGCACCTATATGCACAATTTAACATTTACATATATATTATATTGGAAATAAGAATTACATGTACGAATATAAAGTGCATACAACTATGTTAAGCTCTGCTACATGCGAGTGTAGATGAACTAAGCAATGTTTAATACCAATAAATTGAAATTTTCAAAATTAATTATCGTACTTGGCAATGTGTCATAAGCACCTATGCAGATATATATATATCATCCCTCATAATATTACTTTCATCTCAATCACCGTCAATCTTATTCTTTCGCATTAATTGAAAGCAAATTCTTAAACAATTTTTCTTCAAATATTATTTTTACAATATTTTTCCCATGGTACACTACCTTTTTATATCCAGTACAGTGTTGAATAGTTTCCATGTGTTAGAGCTTCCTTACATTAGAATTAATATATGCTACTTCTATATGCATTATGTGCACCTATATGCACAATTTAACATTTACATATATATTATATTGGAAATAAGAATTACATGTACGAATATAAAGTGCATACAACTATGTTAAGCTCTGCTACATGCGAGTGTAGATGAACTAAGCAATGTTTAATACCAATAAATTGAAATTTTCAAAATTAATTATCGTACTTGGCAATGTGTCATAAGCACCTATGCAGATATATATAGGTGCAGATATATATAGATATATATGCAGATATATATAGATATATATACTTTCATCTCAATCACCGTCCATGTCAACTTCTTCAGAACTACAACTTGAACTACACTACAATGAGTACAAGCTTCTGCATACGCACTATAGGGGAGCACATTGTGTTATGCTGCATCCGCATGTTATTACCGTAAGTAGAAGGTAATCAAGAAAGTTCTATCGCTTTTTGTGGAAATCCGTGTTCAGTTGTCCCTCACACCGTCAGTTGAGTGCGAACGGAGGTAAGGCAAAGGTCAGTTGTTGGTGTGGGTGTATCCAACATACTACCTGCTTGTGGCAGTTCAGTTACACCATGAACTTGCGTAAGGACAGAGTGAATATGGGACATCCACACAGCCTCATAAGGGTGTGTATGCTGTACGAGTTCAAACTGGAGTCAAATGGCGCTGCAGTAGTGCACAAGATATTCCAGGCCTTTGGAGATAGTATCATGATTACACGGACAGTGCAGCGGTGGTTTAACAAGTTTAAGGACGGTGATGAAACACTCGAAAGCACACCACGTGCCGGAACACTAACACATGTACAAAATGGAGATCTTCCGGCAACAATTGAGGTGAACAGTGGCCAGACATATGAGGAACTGGGACCTCAATTCAGTGTGAGTGGAGAAATTATTCGGCAGCACCTCCATCAACTTGGGAAGCATTACAAGTTGGATCGATGATTTGACTCGAGCCAGAAGGCAACATGAGCAGAACCTGTTTTTCTTTGTTGTCTCGTCTGAGAAAGGAGTCATTTCTGGATAGGGTTTTGACATGTGATGAGAAGTGGGTCCTTTACGGAATTCCACGGCGCCATCATCATTGGTTAACATCCCATGAACCGGTTTCAGAACAGCCAAAACCAGCACTGCACCGGAACAAGGTCCTCTTGTGTGTTTGGTGGACTGTTCGCGTCCTTGTACATCGGGAACTGCTACCAGCAAGTTAGAGCATCAATGCAACTGTGCACTGTTAGCAGCTGAGCCGTGTTCAAGAAAGACTCAAAACTCTGAAGCGAGCACTTCTGAATCGTAAAGGGGTCCTCCTGTTACAGGACAACGCTAAGCCTCACGTGGCTGGAATGACCCGGGACACCACTCTACGCCTTGGATGGGAAACACTATTGCATCCGCCACACTGCCTGGACATTGCACCATTCGATTGTCACCTGTTCCATTCCTTGGACAATCACCTTAGAGGACGCCAGTTCAAATCTCTAGTAGAGGTGCAAAATGCACTTGATATCTTCTACGCTTCACGTCCCAGCAAGTACTATCGCTGTGGAATTCATGGCCTTTCAGAACGTTAACAGAAGGTCGTTGATGCTGATGGGAACTATTTTTGATCTTCTAGGTACGTGTTAGGTGATAAATCAATTTTCGAAGGTGTCGGGTGAAAAAGCCACAGAATTTTCTTGGTTACCTTTATAATTGGATGCTGGTGATTGAGCCATTTTCACCGTTGCCAGATGTTCGTGACGCAATTCTCATCCTCAGCTACACGAATCCATTTCATTACTCATCCATTGTTGAACCTGGTGATACACACGTTGACTATGAAATTTGTATGCATTTACTTAAGGAGGTAGTGCTTTCGGTTTCACCTAAGCTCTTTATTTTGTTCCCCATGACGTGAACATTCGAAACTGCATTTCGTTTAGCATATCTCCTGAATTTCCATAGACATCGTTTCGTGACCAGCAATGTGAACTTCTTTCGATTTCCCAGCTGTCTTGAAAACAGCAGCATCTTTCTTAAACGTCTCATTCCTCTTTAACATTTCTCACCTTTCCCTAGACCGTACAGCTTTGATGCTTTATCAGACCCTAACACAGCACGCGTGAAAGGAATGTGAGAGCAAACTTCTTCACCAAGTGCTTGCTTTACTTAATTTTCTTAATGTCATAGACAGACTTTGTTTTTACAGTTCGCATTTGCTCCAGGCAGAGAAAAATATAATGAAACTCATTACTGAAGTGATGTATTAACAGGACCAGAAGATCAGTGTCATCACCTATATTGGCTGTAGGATACTTGCGCGCTAATGCAGCACTTTGCATGACAGTCATGACGTCAGCATCTCCTGAAGCTAAGCTTGTTTGGTGTTAAAGCCAACTGATTGTAACTTTTGCGAAAGACGTTTGTTTGTTTGGCTTGTTTGAAAGAAGAATTTCTTTCTTGAGCAACGCTTATTGAAGGGCTAAAATTTACTTTTGGTCCTACATCCCCTTTTATTCCCTTTCGATGAATTTCCGACTTTGTTAATAACGTTGTTTCATAGCCATCGAAAACAACTGTTGGCGTCTTATACTTTGTGAGAACGTATAATCATATTTAATAATCATGAATTACTTTCTCAAATGTTTGTTTTTAATGAAGCAACAACGCACCATTAATAACACTGCACATCTTCAGGCAGACATACTTTGAGTTCTTTGAGTTTTATTTGTTCACGTATGAATTTAGGAAGATGAAACTTTTCAGAATCTTTCATATGACCCCTTCTATCAAATAATGAAGGAAGGTACATGCAAAGCTAGTAAGAAAACATTTCTTTCAAATCAAAGCTAGTTCTTTGAGCACAGAGTACCAGATATTGGAATGGTAGTTCAGGCTCAAAGACAAAAGTTTCATCTTTACATCTAACTCTTTGAAAGGACATTATAGGCTTCATAAGTTTACTTTTCTTCAAAATATACTCAGTAACTGTTCTCAGAGACATCTGTTTGAACTGTAATGAATCATGAAAGAAATATTGCAATAAAAATATTTGAAAAACTTGTTTAAGGATTTGCTTTCAATTAATACGAAAAAATAAGGTTCCAAATATTGAACAATCCTCAACTTATAACGATACCAAGTACTAGGATACGAGACGCCAATATTGGAAAATTTAAAACAGCAGAATTACGCACTCTCGGAGATCGGTAGACTTTTGAACGCCGTTTCTCTAAGGTATTTTTCATTCAAAAAATGTCAACACTAAATTATACCTTACAACAAGATCTCGGTTCAGCGTTTTTTTCTACTTAAATTTGTTAGGCTGTTAAGGCCCACATTCTTCTATTAGTGAATTTTCCAGTTGGAACAAATAAGGAGAACTATTACATTGCATGGCATTCTCATAAAATGGTATACTTCCTCCAGTAAAATCCGTGATACAGCATGCGTCAACAGCAATTATAATTTTTCAATAATAAATAAATAACTATTTTGTAATTTTTGTACTTTCTTCTTCTTCTAACCGTCGAGTCAAATAGGAATGAATGCTCTATAGTTGAAATCTATGTTCTATTAACTTTACAATGATGTATATACACCATAAGACTGTGGTAATTAGGGTGGTCGCAGGGTGTTCTCATATAATGGTCTACTAGTATTTCTTCCATTGAAATCGGTGATACAGCCCATAAAGGATATCCCATATTAGGACACCTTCCTTGGCCTAGATCTCAGTAGCTGTCGTACATCTTAGACACAAATGTGTAACGTTTGTAACGATGAGTTTTCTGTTACACTGCTGTACACACAGTGTTGCCAGAGATGAAATATTTTCGAAAAAGTCCAGTTTTTTGTGATTTTTAAACCTTCTTCTTCTTCTAGTCGGTGAGCAAAATGGGAAACAATGTTACATCGTTGGAATCTGCGTTCCATAAGCTTTACAAGGATGTATTATCCATTGCTCTATGTTAATTAGGAGGGGCACAGGAGGCGCGTGAGACTTTGCTAATAGTAGTAACGCATGGCGGCCATGTTGAAAAATTCTCCATGGCGACTTTACTCCACCTCGGAGAGTGGTAGACTTTTCGCCATCATTTTCCTCAGGTATTTTTCCACAAGAACCCGTTAACAGATATTGATTGTATCTGTTAACCGATAATTGTATTGTAACATGTTCCCGGTTGAACCATTTTTTTGACCTAACTTTCCTAGTCTAAATGATTAGCTTTGGGCAGATGCTTAGGAACGCGAGATGGGTGTAGTACAACGGTGGGGTACGCTAAGGGGGCAACACTTTTAACCAAGGAACAAATATTATTACGTGAGTAGCAGAAACAAGGGAATTCATCTCAGCTTGCTGTGGTGTACAATTAATAGGAAAGGCCATGTTAGACGTTCAGTATAGAATGTGAACCTATATCTATAGAGTCGGAAAACCGAATATCTTTTTTACGTCTCTTTGTAGTCCATACCGCCTTTAGCCGTGGTTCTCATCTGGTATGTTGGGAAGGCTACATTTGGAAATCTGGGGTGAATCAATCCTCACCTCAGTTAATATATTAAAATATGGTTGTTTTCGAAAAGACATAAGAAAATCTTCATAGCCAGTGATACTTATAGACAATTTACTATAACTTCAGATACTACGCTGCGGTAGTTTACAGCCTGTTTTTGATCGCATAGTGTGAGTGTTTCATATCAAATTGAATTATACAATTTTCTGTAGATGCAATGATGACAATAAAAATGTGAATACCTTCACGAAAATTTTAAATATTTAATACTTATTTTTTCAATTACAAGTAAGTGATGATGACATTGAAATTCATGAAAATATATATTTATTTCCAAGAAGTTGGTAAGTATGTAGTGTAAAACAAAATGTATATTAACCATGTGGTCGAAAAATTCCACACCTGTCTAGGATAAAACCGTCAATATGTATATGTAGTGTAGTGTGAAGTGTCTAGGTTGTGTAAATGATATATGCAGTTTAAAGCTGGGAAGTACGGAAAAATTGTATATTCCTAGTTTTAGAAATTTCTGTTAGATTAGTTTGTTATAAACTAATTTACACTAATTAGTTTGTTATATAATTTTAGATTGAAAATAAACGTTTAGCAACCATTTTTACAAGAGGTACAGATTTACTCGTTGTTTGTCATAATCTATTCGTAATAGAAAATAATGTTGGATATGTTGATTTATAATCGTGGGATTTCAACCTTTGTTTATGGTTTGTATGTTGACCATTGAAGAACGACACATTGTCATTTAGGGCACACGTTGTGATTTAATAGAAATTCATGTTAAAAGTAGAGTTGTAGATTCACGTATTTCTTGTCAATCTAAATTAATTCATTTAATTTATTTGTAACTCGCTCTGTCACTCAACAAAGAAACAAGGAAAAGGAATGCAGGCAGGCATGTCATCTCCAACAAGCTAAAAAAATACATTGTTTCAAATTTCATTCTGCTGATCTTAATCCTGTTCTATTTTCCACGGTTTGCAAGGTTTCCTCAAGTCGGCATTAGCTATTCGAAAGTCAAACTAGTCAGTTTTGCAGTAGCAGTACGACCGAGAATTGAAGTGGGGACTCCAAAGTCTTTATACATAATACTATGTATTAGGAAAACGTCTGTAAGAACAACTATGCCTTTATGTAATCTCAGTTTACTACTGTTAAGAGACTGAAAATATCAGAAGTGCGTTTGAATATAGTAGACATCGTGACGGACTAAGTCATAACCTTAACATGCATGGTAATTTAAATATATCTTGTTGGTAAGTAGACGTAATATGAATCGTCAGGAAAATATTTGTACGAAATTGCATTTGATCAGATATATTTTGTTTAATATCAATCAACGAATAGATGCGTGAATGTTTCAATGCTTTTCTATAACGTTTGATGTAAAATAATGGATGTCCAGTCATGTTTCAATGTCTCACATATTTCATTTGTGACTTATAACTTGAATATTTAAACAATACTGAGTACAAATAATTTAAACTCATATCTCGATTTCGTGTGTTTGATGTGATCGATGTGCTGTTTTGATAATGTAATCATTTGGTGAATAAATTTACAATATTACAATTTACTTCATTCATATGATCATCAATATCAAACGTGGTCCATTTTGTGTAGAAAATACTTAATTTGTGGTAGTATTTTGTGAAATTGTATTGGAATATAGATTGTTCCACGTACATTTTGTCATTCTGAACAATACCAATATATGTTACCAAATTTTGTACACATCACACTAGAGAAACTGAGTAACAATCCTTTTACGACTGGAACGTCTTGTCCTGCAACAATACATGCGAATGATTTTCACTCTGGGTCCATTATGAACATTAACACATTCTTTTTGCGAGCTTTATATTTTAGAAAGTTTTGGTGTTAAAATATCCTCACTATAATTTTCAGTTAAAAATTTTATGTCCACATTTTGGCTGAAAATTACTTTCAATTTGTTAATTTTATTACATTTAGTTTTAAAAATTTCTTGTTGATATTTTTCAATTAATTTTTTTTAAGAATTTTTGGTTGATTAACAAAAAATTTCTTTACGATTTTAATTTGTAAAAAAACGACAATTTTTTAAGATGTAATTTGTTTCTGGTTTTTAGTTCAAACATGTGTTTGATAAAAAATACAAATAAACAAATAAACGAGTTTATTGAAACTATTTTGTATTAATATCTTAGATTGTTAATGTTGTTTTGTTGACGAGATTTTTCCTTGTAGATTTTTAGTTGGAGAATTTTAGTTACAAGCGACATGAAAACTTTATTTTTTTAAAAAATCATAGCTTGATACAGTTTTCTTTTTCACTTGAAAATTCAACAGTTTCGTTTCTTTGCAACTTGTTTTAAGATTTAAAGAAGACGTTGAAGAATTCTTTTTTGTGTAAGAAGATTGTGTTGAAAATATTTTTGAGTGAAAATTGTTTACTTAAATTGTTCTCGATCAGATTTTTAAAGTCGATGTAAATAATTTTCTGTTCATTAAAAAATAGAAAAAAATTTTGAACGTTGAAAATCCTGAAACTTGTCTAAAATATGCTTTAAAAATCATGATGTCATTACATAGCTACAAGTCACAGCACCTTCTCATAACATCATTTTAATTGTAAAACTTTAATTGGAAATTGGTCTTGTGCAGATGAATCATTAATACTATTATTTTTGGCAAATTAAGGGAATATTGTAGTGCTGCCATTGTTCTCGTATCTAGCTTAACTAGTAGTCAGTTTACCTTATGTTATAATACATTCCCAAATTAATGAGCACGCCTTCCCATTCCAAAATATAATTTTGGCAATATTTACCCACGGAGAATAACAAAACGAACTATCTTAATTTGCAGAGCTGTGTAGTCGAACCTTGTAGAGCAATTACTAATATTTATTTGTGAGAACTCTCAAACATATTAGGTGAAACCCATTATATCCTTGTCAAGTTTTGAGGGGAATGCACTATGGTACACATGTCCTATTCAAGGAAATAAATCAACGTATCACCCGTATGACAATATGCTGTAATAAAACGTGATCTTAGATAATAAGCTTGGACAAAACCGACCAGGTGGTAAAATTTATTGCTTTTGTTTATATTCTTGGTAATTATTTACATCTAGCAAGGGGTAAGTTGGATTACCCAAATTCACCGAGGTATATATACAAGTTCTTGAGCACATTTACCAACATAACTTTTTGACAATTTCCAAATTTAAGGGATGGAAATCTGTAGTATCATATAACAAAAAGTATCATCGAAGAAGATAAATTAGCTCAAAATCTTCAAGTTTCTGCAATTTCGTGCTCATAAGCGGGAACGAAAATTTCCGCAAAATTTCTGAGGTACATTAATACTAGAGCCCTCTAACTTTTTTTTTATCAATTTCCCAATCTTCCACAAATATCCCTTCCGAAAATCAGTGTGGGCCAGCGTACCCATGCAACAATCAAAAAAAGTGATTCTAAGTGATGTCTTATTACATAATCAGGTCACGTGAAGTTCAATAGCCCAGCAGAAAAAGTTGGTCCAACTTGCTCTCTTACTACTCCCACACATGACTGACTATTAATGGTTCCATGCACAATACTGTGTTGATGTTCGTCATCGATAAACTGATCTTGTGTTCTTAACCAGTGTAACTTAACCTTTGGGTTTCTAGAAAATTACATTCTGTAGTGTATGACCCGATAGTTTAGATATGGATTGTCTCGTCCGTTCTACTTTTATTAATGCTGTTGTAAGGGAATCCAAAATTTGGATGTTAGTTGTGCTGCAGCGTCCTTAATTTATAACACTGTTAAATGCAGTGTTGCAAATGTCCATTTAATATGTGTAGATTTGAAACACGATAATAACCTTAGTGTCATTTGAAATAAATATAACTTTATGTTGGTTTGGCGTTAAATTTTAAGATTATAATTTATCACTTCAGTATTAAAGTTCTTCTTATTCTTTCTATCAATTGATTTCATAAGCCCGCATTTTATTCCTGCTTTGAGTTAATTGTCATTATCTTCTATCTAAGGGGCGGTGTGGCACATAACGATAACACAACACTGATAGTCAATTTGTATTTAGAATCCTTGGCTCCTGCTTCGTACATGCAAGAGATTGTTAACGACTGGATAGACAAAGTGGGTAAGTTTAACCAATATTAATTGCCCAAATTGAAAGGGTAGTACTGTTATATCTGAATAATAGTGTAATATAGCTTATCTTTCTTTACAGAAGAAGAGAAATACAGCTAATGTGTAATATGACCCCCTGACTCACGTATATTCGATCAAGGTTAATCACTTTCATCCTCGACTTTCATAGTTTAAGAAACTATTTAAGTTTCCGTAGTGCTGATACTTAAGATCGCAACAATCCCCTCACGGCCCTAGAATCTGATTCTACCTTCGATTAGTCGTCAAACACTAATCCAGACATTGTTTGTATATCTTGCGATATGTGGCCCAATGTCTCATACGAATCATAGCTTGCATTATTTCACCTGATTAATCGCATTTTATAGGAGCCGTTCACACCATGATGGCGTGAGGTTCCGTTCTCTCATCTTGAAACCAGAAAAAGCAATAACAACAGCTACGGGCTACAGACCCCTAGTTCTTACGACTTGTCTGTAAGTTCTTTAACAGAATGATAATAAGCGTCTCGTTTGGTATTCAGAATCAAACTCTCCATTGAGCAAGTTTCAGTGTGAATCTCATTCTTATCCATCCACTATACACAATCGTGCTAATCTCGAAAACCAGATTTAAGAAGCTTTTTTCCATCGTCAGCATCTTATATATATATATATATATATATATATATATATATATATATATATATATATATATATATATATATATATATATATATATATATATATATATATATATATATATATATTCGAAGAAGGTTTATGACACAATTTGGCGTTATTTAATCTAAAAACAGCTATATGAACATACCACGAAATTCCTGAAGAACTTCCTGGATTAACTTTTATTTAAGGTGCGTGTTGGTCTCAGTCTCTCAAGATGTCTGCAGAAACTGGTGTTCGGAAAGGCATTGTCTCAGCTTCATACTGTTCGTTTTAGCTGTCAACAGTGTTCTATCGCAGATTCAGACTCCTGTATGTGGTTTATTCTACTTTAAGGAACTTGTTATTTATTGGTGCCCAAGATACCTTCGCGGAATTATTCTACAACTGACGTTAAATCGGCTTGTTCATTGGTCGAATGGGGTAGGCTTTCGGTTCTCTAACCACAAAACACAGTGCATGTACTTCTACAGCCAACGAACTTTCCAGCTAATCCAGATTTATGTTGTTCTGTTCCGTTCATATCATCGGTTTAAGTTTGACTACGGTTCTATTGCGTATTCATATGATCGTTCCTTTCTCCTGAAACAACTTGGTCCTGTTCATCAGATGTTAATTTCGCTAGCTACAGGTGACTTTCGCACTGGTTCTATTCCTTTCTTTTTTACAAAAATAAATGAACCATCATTAGCCTATTGTCATTAGAGAGTTCCCACATGACAAGAAAGGTAGCAATGGAAAATACAAAACATCATAAATACTATCTTATTATTAACGTACGATTGATTCATAAATCTCTCATCTATGCTTTTAGTTAAGAAACGTGCCTGTACTGAAGTGGTACTATTAAATCCTCAGGTAACCAAAAGAGTCGATCAAGGAGTGTTTCGCGGTTGAGTTGATTTTTCATGCTTAAAACAACTTTGGGACGCAGGCATTTTTTGGTAGCTAAAACTGTTAATTTCAACAAACGAATATTTACGTTTAATTCAACTACAATTTACGTAATTTCGTTGAAATCAGCTAATCAATATTCACCTTAAGAGCAATATTTATGTTTGGTGGTTAAGTTGAAAATTGGTTGTCAATCTGATTGGTTTTCTGGCGAAAAACTACTAACGTAGCAGAGATCAACTATTTGAAAAATAGTGATTCTATCAAAACTGAACCGTTTGTCAACACTCATTTGGTTACTTGAGGACGAGAATAATAATAATAATAATAATAATAATAATAATAATAATAATAATAATAATAATAATAATAATAATAAAGAATTTTATTGTCGTTAAGCTATACATAGCAAGAGACAACGTCAAAATGTGATACAATATTGATACGTAAGTATAAATAAATAATGATCTATAACTAAATTAATGATGAAATGACATTACAAAATAAATTACAATAACAATATACATTTTAGATACAAGCTCATCACGAGATTACAAAATACGTTACACTTCTATTGACCAATTAAAATACTCCTGTAAAGAATAAAAGGGCGTTGCAATTAACCAATTGTATAACTTACTTTTAAATCTATCGATATGTTCATCTTTTAGTGTTGCAGGCAACTTGTTATACAGTTTTATTCCAATTGTCTCATAACTATTTAATGATTTGGACAATCGTTGATATGGGACATTTATGAATTTACTGCTTCTAGTATTATACGAGTGGATGTCTTGCCTGAGTTGTAAATTTTGGTGATTACTTTTTATATAGAGGAGTACTGTGTAAATGTATAGATTGATTATTGTCATAATTTTAAGATTGATAAAAAAACGTATGCAATGAGCTAATTTGTCTACGTTTGAAATAATTCTGATGGCCTTTTTCTGTATTAAAAGAATGCTATTTACATGATAATTGTTACCCCAAAATAATATACCATACAAACTTATACTCTGAAAAAAAGCAAAGTAAGCCGATCTGACATAGTTATCAGGAACATGATTTTTTAGTTGTTTTAGCAGATATATTACTTTTGATAGTCTTCCATAAATAGAATTAATATGCTGTTCCCACGATAACTTGTTGTCAATATATATACACCTAGGAACTTCATACAGTTGAGTTATTCTCAGTAGGCACTTCTTTTGTTAAAAGTCATATGTCGAGTTTTATTCTCGTTAAGTAAAAGACCATTAGCCTTAAACCAAATCACAATCTGATTCCATGTATTTTCAGTTATAGAATTAAGTCTACTAACATCAGGACTAGTATTTAGGAAGGTCGTATCGTCAGCATATAGTATAGAGTAAGCAGATAAAAAGTAAGGTAGATCATTTATTTATTTATTTATTTCTAGACACAACGGGGTATATAACCCAATTGCAGTGTCCGTTACATGTATTAAGCGTCTATAACACATTCATACATTCATCTTATAATACATAGTTATAATGTGGTTGCAATATCATTGATGTTCTTTCATTTACAATTATTTCTTATTACATTACAAAAAACTTCCTTGAATTGACTTACGCTGTTACTATTAATATCTAAATCCATTGTGTATTTTGTTAACCTATTGTAGATTGTACTCAATCTCCATACTGGTGACCTCTTGTTTGTGTTGGTGTGTAATCTGTCGCAGTAAAAGAAATTGAAATTTTCAAGGCGAGTTACATTTGTAGGAGTGCGTATTTTAAATTCTTGCAGTAAATTGGTGCAGTCGATTTTATTATTAAATAACTTATATAGGAACAACATATCTTGCATTATTCGTCGCTGTTCTAGACTTAACGTATTAAAGTTTAAATTTAAAGGTTGACTATTATATGTTTTCGGATATACTTGTGTCTCCCTATATGTCAAGTACCTTAGATATTTATTCTGAACTTTTTCTACATTATTTAAGTTTGTTTTTGTGTGAGGGTTCCATATAGTGGCTGCGTATTCGAGTTTTGTTCGTACGTAGTGTTCATGTAGCTTTCGGATAGCGGTAATACTATTAAATTCTTCACTGATCTTGATGATGAATCCAAGGTTTCTGTACGCCTGGTCAATCGTGATTTATGTGATTATTAAATGTTAAATTTCTGTCATATACCACCCCTAAGTCCCTGACAGTATCCGAGGTTGGTAAAGCGATGTCATTCATCTTATACGAAAATTTCTGAGGGGTTTTGCGGTTTGTAAAGGACATTACATTGCATTTGTTAGTGTTCACGTTTATGGTGTTCTCTTTGGACCATTTCATCAGTTTATTCAAGTCATTTTGAAGCATTTTACAGTCATTTAATGTTTCTATTGCCATGTATATTTTAACATCATCTGCAAATATCAGCGTGTGAGAGTTTTGTATACTTCGCGGTAGATCATTGGTAAATAGTAGAAACAACAATGGCCCTAAATTTGACCCCTGTGGCAGCCCTGATAGTTGTACATACTCCTGAGACTTACACCCTTTGTACACGACGAATTGTTTTCTTTTTTCCAAGTAAGATTTAAATAGATCAATAAGTTCGCTGCTGAAGCTAAATTGTTTAAGCTTGCTGATCAACCTATTATGATTTACGCCGTCCAACGCTTTCGCGAAATGTATGTATATTACATCTACTTGTCCCCCCAAGTCTAGTGTTTTACTTATAAAGGTACATATTAGACTAAGGTTTGTGAGCGTTGACCTGCCTGTAAGAAAGCCACGTTGTGATTCTGATATAGATGGTCTCACGTGTGCTATTATCCGCTTTTATAAGACTGTTTCATAAATTTTAGCAAAGGTGCTTAAGATTGAGAAGGGGTTTATAATTTTAAATTTCTCTCTTATTATTATTCGATTTCGGGATAGGTGAAACTCTCGTTGTTTTCCACTCATTAGGAAATTTTCCGGATTTAATTGACAGGTTAAACATGATTTTCAACGGTGTTAGGAAGTGATCTATGCAACCCTTTACAATAGAGCTTGGGATTCCATCGGGTACTACTGCTCTTTTGGATTTCATCTTTTTTTTTGTTATATTAGCAATTTCCTGTATTTCTATCGATGATATACGCAGTATATTTAGACCGTTATCTACCCACACTAACTATTCTGTTGTATTGTCTTTACTTTTACTGTATACAGACTGAAAGTAGTCCGCAAACTCCTTAGCGATTTCGTCGTCGTTGTTTATTTCTTTACTATTATTAGACAAGAATTCGGCATTTAAATGCCGTGTCTTACTTTTTACAAAATTCCATAATTCGGATGGATTTTGTTCTAAGGATGCCTCAAACATTAATACAAAATTCTTATATGCATTCCGTACCTCATTTTTAATTTCCCTCCGTAATCTATTGAATTCTTGTTGATGGAAACTTTTACTCCCCTCTCTCTTTTTTAATTTCCTATGATGATATGTTTTTGATTTAATTTTGTTTATTATATCCAGAGTAAACCACGTTGGATAATTTTGCAGAGCTTTTGTTTTCTTTGGAACACAGAGGTCAAATATGCTATATATAGTGTCGTAAAAGCATTTAACAGCTTTGTCTACATCGCTGTATCCTGTAAGATAGTCCCAGTTTACCCGCCCAAGTTCAGTGTAAAGTTTTCTGAAGTCTGCCTTTCTAAAATTATACCCCGTTACATTACGCTTAGATTTTGCTTGTTTTAGACGACCAAATTGTATTTCAACGTTCAGAGTAGGGTGATGTTCATCTTCTTTGACAAAGGGATAAGGTTCTTTGCTAACTTTTACTTGGTCTAAATTACTTAGAACTAGATCAAGAGTTTTACCGAATTTATTATGTACATTATTAAATGACTGTAAATTGTTAAATGACATGAAATTTTTAATGCTTTGTAGTTTGGCCGGAATTTTGAGATATCTATTGTAGTCATTGAAATTTCCGTCCGGTAAAGTGAAGTCACCAAGTATGAGAAGGGTACAACCTGATGGACATTTTGAATCAATTATGTCGAACACTTCCTCATATTTTTCAGTAGGTGACTCCGGTATAAAATATACTAACAGAATATATATAGTTACTTTTTCGCATATCAATTTAACCAACAGACATTCTACATATTCATTTGATAAGCAATCAGTCATTACTACTTTATACTTTCTTAAGACCGCTAACAGTACTCCCCCCTTGGTTTTCCCTGTTCTTTTGTTATCTCTATCTGTCCTATACACATAATAGCGATCGTCAACAATCATTGAATCATAGTGTTCTTTTCGAAGCCAAGTTTCACAGATTGCAATTAGGTTAAAGTTGGACGATAACACATTACAAAGGAACGATGACATCTTTGCCCTTAAGCCTCTGCAATTTTGCATATAAATGTTTATGAGGGTACACTTCTCCTTCTGTTTGTTATTTCTAAGAACGTTGTCTTTATTTAACACAATAGAAGTTTCAGGTATAGACAAACTGGTTGATCCCCGCCCACATTTAGAAATTGCAGTTCGGAGGCTCCCCCTTTCGTCTGTGGTGCATTCTTTGTAGCTCATTGATTTAAATATTTCACTTGTTAGTAGCTTACCTGAAGAGGCAGCTTGGCATCAGATGGTTCTTCCTCTGGGTGACTGGAGCCAGCACCCCTTTGTCCGCTGCCCTGGTTCACTTGCCGGAAACTGCTGCAGTGTTGCTATATCACTTTCTTCTTGGTTGTTCGGTGTCCAAAAGGTAACACTTCATTGCTTGTAAATCACCTACGGTATATCCTTTGCTATCAATGTACAGTTCGTCAAATTGTAACTTTACTCGTTTGCCACGGGATCTTTCTTCTTTCATATACACTACGAGTTCTTTACGTATCATTCTAACGGCCGGTGGAAAGTCCTTGTGCATTATAACAGGACAACCCCGACATCGATATGCATTCTTTAGTACTTCCGACTTTCTTTTGTATGACGCGAACTTTACTATTATCGGTGCACTTGGTCCTTTTGATAATCTATGAGCCCTCTCGATTTCATAAGAATTAAGTTCAAGTTTTAACTGTTCTTTGCAAAAGGATTTCACAAGATGTTCTGTATCTTCCCAAGTTTCATTGTCCTTGCCTTGAATGTTCCTGAATACCAAATTGTTCCTGCAAGAATGGTTTTCTAATTTATCTATCGTGATTCTGTTTAATTCTACTTGTTCCTTCAACAGTTTATTTTCTTGCTTTAGTTCTTGAACTTCTTAGAGACGTTGGCCAACTCTTTTCTGAAAGAGTGCATGTCGTCACAGAGCCCAGATATTTTCTTGTCCATGTCTTCTAGTTTCTTGTATAAATCATCTAGGGATTTTGGGCCTGGGTTTAGTTTGACATTTCCGATAATTAGAAGCACTACCACCACTGTTCCCGCTAACAACGCGCAACTTAATGTTTATGCTTCACTAATTTGTTTTTCTTTTAGATTGCAACACTTCACCACACACCTTGCATTGTATGCTCCTATTCTTTGTCGCCAGCACTCCACACTGACACCCATCCTTTCACTCAAGACTGATCACGGGAGCTCACACAACACACATCCACTCTGGTCAACGAACGTAAATATGTATGGCGTATCATTAGTAAAAATAGAAGTGTCCCAAGTACTGAACCTTGGGGTACTCCGTATTTAACTGATGCAATACCAGATTTATTGTTATTTCCAAAAACAATTTGTTTACGGTTTTCTAAGTAAGACTTGAATAATCTAAAACTTAAATCCTTGATACCGTAGTACTCTAATTTTTAAGGAGAATTGTGTGTTAAACACAATCAAAGGCTTTGCTTAAGTCACAGAATGCTGCCTGAACAAAATCCTTGTTTTCAAAGCCTCTAATAACCTTCTTTTCCAACGAATCAATCGCTCCAACAGTAGATCTACCCTTTACAAAATTAAACTGTGAATCACTAATTACGTTATACTTATCAAGATAATCACATAACTGCATATGTATCACAGTTTCAAGAATTTTTTAGAAGACTGGTACCAGAGAAATTGGTCGATAGCTAGATGGACTATTCTCGGGTCCCTTTTTATATACAGGCACAACTCGTGATAATTTTAAAACTTCGGGGAAGATTCCCTGTGTTAGACATTGGTTAATGTAATGGGTAAGCGGCAGAACAATACAATCAATAACTTTTTTTAAAAAAATTAGATTACTCGACAATCCATAAACATCAACACTGTTTGAACACTTAAAGTTATTTAAAATGTTGAAAACTACTTGGGGAGATGTATTTCTGAATACAAAACTATCGTGTATAGGATTTACAGATTGTTCCATTAGATTGACTGCTGTTACATCAGGTTTGTCAATATTATTGTGTACTTCATCTACAGAGTTCATGAAATAATTACTAAAATCTTCTGGATTGGGGTAAAGACAGTCCCGATTACTCTTAACTATAGAATTAATTACCTTCCAAGCTTGTTTACACTTATTAACAGACGATTCGATTTTTGCCGAAGTATACTGCTTTCTCGCTTCATTAACAGCTTGCTTATATGTATTCCTAGCTTTCAGATAGACTGACCTAGTTACATCATTTTCTCTCTCTTATATTTGTTTAAATGTAACATCACCTCACACTTCATTGAGTAAAGTTGAGGGGTATACCACGTGGAATTATTTTCTTTGTGTGGCTTTTTAAGTAGGTTCCGATTAACTTTACAAATTCTTTGCGGAATGAATATGTCAAAGTTATAGAGAAACAAATTCAAGAAGCGTTCAAACAGTGCATTAGAGTCATTGTAATTCGACAGCAATTGAAACCAATTCATGTTGCAGAGTGAACGCTTAAAATCAGATATTTTACTCTCAGTGATTGGCCTAGAGACAACTATTTTACATTCTGTGGACAAGATATCAACCTCCTTACTTAATAGTACGTTATCCAATTTTATCCATACACAATCATGATCAGAAAAAGGAAATATTGATACATCACAATGAATTTGACATAAATTGAAATTTATAAATATGTTATCAAGACAAGCTAGACCTCTAGTTGGCTTCATATTTGTAATACTATAATTAAATTGCTTTAAAAATTTCTTTAATTCATCTACACTGTTCTTTGTTGTTGTCACGTCAAAATCAGAGTTTAGATCACCACCTATGACTATCTTAAAATTTCTAAAACTAGGCCTACTCAATAAGTTTAGCAGTTCCTCGAGCCTATCTAGAAAGACTATTGAATTACCGTTTGGGGTTCTGTACAGTGATACGAAAACCAACTTAAGACAATTAATAACGATGCATGTGGCTTCGAAATCGATTTCAGTACATAGAAAGTCAAGGACTAATTTCTTACACTTAAGTGAGAACCTGTCTCTTACAAAAATAGCTACCTCATCGTGAGCACGGTGATTCCTACAGAAACTATTAACAAGTACATAGTCATCTAATTAATTAAACACAATTTCATTCTCTTTGCACCAATGTTCACTTAAACCTAAGACATCTAAATTATTCACATTCCCAAAGTCATTTAAAACTACATGTTTATTATTGATCCCTTGAACATTTAAGTACCCCACTTAAAAATCAATAGCATGGCTTTGTTTTACAATACCCAGTTGTGCTATAACCGCTTTGCAGATTTTTGGCTAAGTCTGCATCATTAAACTCTTTTGATCTAAAAAATTAGCATGAGCTAAAGGTATTGCATCACCTGAGGTAGTAGACTGTGAGATTATGAGCTGAACAAATTTATTACACATAAGGTGCTTCCCATTGCTGTTTAAATGTAGCCCATGTCTTGTGAAATGTGACCTATCTAGCAACTGCAAATGAACGTACTTTACGCTTTACTTTACAACTTACATACCTTTGCTATTTTACGATTGGTGCAATTCAGTAGTATATTTACACATGAGCTCTTTGGCAGATCATGTCTGTATGGAATTCCCACTATAAACACATTAGTCTTTGTTAACGTACACAGCACCTCGCACAAGTTTCGCACTGCCTCCTGACCCTCATTTCTTGCCACATCATTTCCTCCCGCAATATAATAATAGAATGGGTTTGCAGCTTGTGTATTGCGGTTGGATTTTGAGATATATGAATGTGATTGGAATGTTTAAGTTTGAACAAGATATAGTTGAGTTGATTAAAAAAAACCAGTAGGTCCAATGATGACAATTTGTACCTCTTGGAATTATGTTATTATATTTCTTTAATATGAAATCTCTAATTCCAGTGGTGGTTGGGAACTTTTTAAGCCTCTTCTTGGGAGCCAGTTTTCTCAGCCTGGTGGAGATTTTCTTTCTGCTGATAATTAAACCACTCCTGGATGTTTTCAAGAAGCAGTGAATTATGGTAAGTGGTAAGATGGCTAATTATAAAGCAAAACGTGAAATTCAACGTCTTCGAATTTTTTCGAATGTTTTTCATTTTTCTTTGCCCTCAATATTAAAATTGCCATCTTTCAATCGTTTAAATCATCGTTTACACATGCTCATTGATGGAACATTATTGTTGTAAGCTTTCTCAAGCATACAATTGGGTTCCGCAAAACTTTTCTTTAACCTCCCAGCAAGTGACGTTTTTTTCCGGAAAAAGTGGACATTTTCAGAGCAAAAAGGAAACATGCTTTTTATATTCCCAATCGAATGACTTATAATGTGTTTTGAAAATGTCACATATGTCTCTTAAATACAGATGTCACTACAAAATACCCGAGTATGAAATAACACAATCTAACGGCAATCTCGCAAGTAATATGCATAATCCTAATAAAAGTATGAAATAAGTAATAGTGATTCACTAGCACATCATCTGAGTATTAAAAGATGTAGAAACACTATGTGTATTCCAGGGCTAAGATAAGAACTTTGGTGGTTGGTTAGTTGATGAGAAAGTCACAGTCAAATTGCAGGACGTAATAGATTTAAATTAAATAGTGCCTTTGATTTAAAATATTATGTAAAAGTCATTTAGGGTTAAGAAGACGGAAGATTCAGAAAAAGGTAATAATTTAAAACTGTGGTTCGAAAATGTGAGAAGAAACAAGAAGAGCCCTAATAAACACACATTGTCCAAATTGATCATATGCATGAGACCGAACCAGAACTCTATCGCGTCAGTACGCTATCAAATGTGTGTATTTACGACCGTGACTGGATTTTCTAACATCTCTAGAAAATTCTTTAATTTCTTCCTATAAGATCTATTACACGAAATTCCAATTAGTATAACTTTGAATAAATTTATTGAATTTATGTTTATTGCGTAGGTGTAATGTTAATTACTAATTTAGGTGTGATGTTTAATAAGTATTTAGGTGTTAATTAGCACATACAGAAAACACGTCATGCAACGTGCAAAATGCTGAAACACGCGTCTACATAAATATGTGTATTTCACTTCGTACCTATTTTACTTTACTTTGTTAATAGTATAATGCGTACATTAAGGAATTTAGGTGTAATATTAATTAGGAATTTAACTAGAAATGTTAATTAGGAATTACAGGTGTCTGAAATTTAATTAGCACACGCAGAAAATGCATCAAAAATACATCATACACCAAAGAAAATAGTCGATTATTTTTAATCAATTTCGATTATTAATTGCAGATCATTAAAAATAATCAAAATAATCGATTATTTTTAATGACCTGTCTTTTTTCAGAGAGACATTTTCACAACAGATGGAAACAGTGAATAATCTTATTATGATTGCAAATTTTATCCAATTCCAGTAGCACTATTTTCATGTTGCTATTATTAACAGATTTGGAAAATTACTGAAGCAAGTGTCTACATAAATGTCTGCATTGCACTTTGTGCCTATTTTACTTGTAACACTTTATTCTTGGCATAATATTAAATTTGCTTATGATAAGAATTTTAGGCGTAATGTTTAATAAGTGTACTCTTAATAAAAATTTAATGAGAAATGTTAAGTGTAATATTTAACAGTGTTTACATTTTAATAAGCATATAAAGAAAATACATAATGAAACGAAGAAAGTAATAGGTTATTTTTAATTAAAGGCAGACACTTTTGTCAAAAAATTCATAACCGTATATACATTTATACAAACTGCTGGTAATATTAAAATTAGAATATACATTAATAAATTTGAAACAATTTATCACTGGCGCTTGCGAATACAATTGAAAATATTGGAAATATAGAATTAAAAAGTATGGTGCGATTTCAACTTTAAATATGATTGAAACGCTAAAATACTACTTCAACCAAGTAACATAAAACATATTTTAATGTGTGTAACTACTAATTTATTTGTATTCGTTTATTTGTAGTTTTATTTGGAGATGAGTAACAGGAATTATTAATGTATTGATGTATTTGGCTGGGTGCAATATAAAATTGCTAAATACAACAATACAGAACGATACAAAATAAAACAAACAACAATCTTATAACAAGCAATGAAGTACTGAAGTGCTGCGGTGCTTTTTTTAACTGTATTGTATTGTGTTATAGGTAATAAAATGCAGATGTTATTGTTAGAGTTTAACATTTAACTGTATTGTATTGTGTTATAGGCAATAAAATGCAGATGTTATTGTCAGAGTTTAACTTTTAACTGTATTGTATTGTGCTATAGATAATAAAATGCAGATGTTATTGTCAGAGTTTAACATTTAACTGTATTGTATTGTGTTATAGGCAATAAAATGCAGATGCTATTGTCAGAGTTTAACTTTTTATTGTCCCTGCTGCACAATTTAGCTTAAAATTTTGCTTAAATCAAATTATAATTATTTGCATTAACATTTTTAAGTTTTCTCACCAACTATCCTAAAACCTATTCCTAACAACTACAAGTGCTATAGGAACCAGAAAGCAGTGGGGATACTCATGAAGCACAAAGATAGAAAGTGTCCGTGAGGTAAATAAGCATATAGTGTGTCGGTGAGGAGTTACACCTTTGGCGGGCTCCTAGCTCCACACGGTATTTTCGACGGATGGTGCCCATATCCATGATAAGTGCATGGCTAACCTTTCGCAGAACGTCTGACTCCGTTTTAGAGATACGACATCTATTGCGCAGTGAACCTAGTACAATTAGAAAGTTCTTTTGCAAGGAGTCTTAAAAACAATGTAACAATTTAGAATTGACCCCTTCAAAAATGAATATGCACTTAGGAAAGCAATTCCTCCCACAGAAGAAATGAATAAGAATAAAAATAAAAAAATAAAAATATACTGAAAGTACATTTCGTAAAGATAAAAGATTTGCAACTATTTTATCTATGGATCCGTACAGTAAATCTGAACCATTCCTTATTTATTGTTGTCGTCAGATAACACTGTTCAATTTTTTTTCACTTTTTTTTTTATAGAAACGAAAGTAGCCATTCTATATTGATTTTTTGCCACAGAACTCGAAAGACATACTTAAAAATTCTCTCCTGGCTCAGGTTTATGAGTAACTTAGCGTTTCATATTTTGCACATAACGCTATGAAACATTATAAGTACATGATTTGAAATTATTGTTTAACACGGTACAAAGTATTGTTCTTAACAAGAAATTGCTGCATATTCGACTTGGCAACGTTGTACAGTTAGTGCTAGCAACAGCTAGTGGAAGCGTCTCATGAGTCACGTGAGACAATGATTGGAAGTTGCAAGTAGCTCCAGTTAACGTCTCTAATCGTATTCGAAGCGTGCTTTAAGCAGTAATTTGGCAGACTGTTTGTATTACTGGTGAACTAGCAGTTTGAAAGTAGTAAGTGAGGACATTATCGCTGTCGTACATACTGTTTTCATTGCGAAGTGTCAGTGATTCAAGGAAAGTGCAGGAATGTCCCGCGTTTGTAAAAATTCGGTGAACAGTGTGTGCTAAATATGTGCGGACATTATTTGTGTTTTCAGGAAGCGGCTGCAGTGCGAAGAGAATATTTACTATACTTTGGGTATCGTGTTGCAAACCACGATAAATCATGGGCTCCCCACGTTTGTTGTGCGAGTTGTTCATCTACTCTCAATGCCGGATGCATGTGAAGAACGTTTCCATTGCGCTTTGCCGTGCCCGCAATTTGGCATGAACCAACAAACTATAGTACAGACTGCTACTTTTGCATGCTACCCTGCATCAAGAAAGGTATAAATAGGAAGAAGAGGCAGATCGAATACCCAGTGATACCATCTGTCATTCGTCCAGTGTCCCAAGGAGAAGGATTGCCTGTTCCCGATATCCCGGCTACCATTCCGACGGAAAGTAATACAGAGAATGAAAGCGAAGACGAACCTGCTCCACATATCAGTGACACTCATTCTTCATTTGAGCCGAAAACCAACTATCCTGAACCACACCGACTCACACAAGCGGAGTTTCATGACCCGATTAGAGATTTTTAACTGCCAAAGAAAGCTGCGTTCTTTGCATCTAGGCTACAGCAGTGGAATCTTCTGGAGGATAGAGTTAGGATATCAACTCTACCTGATCGTCAAAAAGATCTTGCAAAATATTTCTGCTGCACCGATTAGTTAGTATTTTGAAAGGATATTCCAGGTTTGATACGGAAACTGAAGATTCCGTACAAAGTAGAAGATTGGAGACTGTTTATAGACGCATCCAAAACAAGCCTTAAAGCTGTGCTCCTGTACAATAGTATGGAAATATTAGCATCAATCTCTGTTGCTTATGCACCACTAGGTAAAGAAAGTTATCCCATGTTGGAACGCGTTCTGGATCTCATAAAATATCGTGAACACAAGTGTTTAGTTTGTGGTGATTTTAAGGTGATTGCAATTTGCTTGGTCTACAGGGTGGCTGTACAAAGTACAGTTGTTACCTATGTGAGTGGGATAGTCGTGCAAAGAATGTCCATTACACACAAAAGATATGGCCGCGACGAACAGCTTTGTTGCCAGGCGAAAAGAAACATTTCAAATGTACCTCTTGTGAACCCACAAAGCATTGTGTCATTGCACATCAAACTTGGACTCATGAAGGCCATGAACAGGAATGAATGTGTATTGGCATACTTGTGCCAAAGGTTTCCGCGTCTAAGTAGAGAAAAGATTTAGCAGGGAGTCATTATTGGTCCGCAAATACGCTAGCTATTGCAAGACGAGGTGTATGAATCTATCTTTAGTGTTGATGAGCTCCATGCGTGGTATTGTTTCCGCAATGTTTGTACCAGATTCTTGGGCAACAACCGAGCCGAAAATTACAAATAATTAATAACAGAATTGCTATCTGCCTACGAGAAACTTGGGCGCAACATGTCACTCAAAATGCACTTCCTCCATTCTTTCTTGATGTCTTTCCAGTGAATTGTGGATCTTTCAGTGACGAGCAAGTGAGCGATTTTACCAGGATATTTCTGCGATGGAACAACATTACAAAGGAAAGTGGTCAGTTTCAATGTTAGCTGATTTTTGCTGGATGATTCCAAGATATACTCCAGCTGTTCCTCACAAGAAATAAGCAAGGAGACGGCGTGTTTAAAACAAATACTTTAGGAAACTTTTACCGATACACTTCTTGTCTTGTAACGCTACGAGTATATGAAAAATGCAAGAGTGCTATTACACCAATGGCGTTATGTGCAAAAGGTAAATAATGCAATTACCACTAAATCTGAGCTAGAAGCATATCATTGTCATTTTATTGTTCAGCGTCCAAGAAATTATAAAGAATATATACGTATATTTTTATTTCCGTAATCATTTCAATGTTTTGTGACTTTTACCTTTACAATTTCATTATTATAGCGTTATATGTAACATGTAAATTGTATACTTACAAGCAAATCTCAGCGAAGAGCACATTTTTATTGTCAGTTTCGTGTTCAGCTCTCAAAAATCAATATAGGATGACCATTTACATTTCTATAAAAAAAATCACTGTTGCACAGTGTAATCATACTTTGCGAGGGCGTCATTGTCCCACTTTGAACAGAGTAAGTAGATGCTAAATACGAGTAAAGACATTCCGTTCTCAGTTATAGACAAAAGGAGTCACCAATGAAAATTCCTAAAGGACACTTTCTACCACGCAAAACACCTAAAACACATTCCCTGTACCACTAAAATGGCTACCATCACAGATTATACCACGTTTCTGAAATAAATGTACAATTAATTTCGGTAAAATTTAACACAAATACCCTAAAATGATTGATATGTGGCGGTACCTTCGTTAGTGTTTGTCTTTTCCACTGGTCTAGTGGTTAGGGCGTGTGCCTTTAATGCACGTCGTTCTGTATTCGATTCTCAATGTGAGGGCATGTAAATCTAATCGATGAGTTCGAAAACCAGTCATGTCCACATTTTGAGCGAATTGAGGTTATTGCATTTGCTAACTCAACTGATGTCGACGCACAGTTAAGCCGAAAACAAGGTATCTTCCCCCAATGGTTTTAGAAAATGTTGTACATTCAATTTTCCATTTAGTTTGAAAACATGCTATATCCTAGTGATCACTTGTTTTTGAACTAAACTTGGAAATATGCCGTCAGATGGCACCACATTCGACCAGATGGTAGCCATTTGTCATGAAGTTAATTACACACGGAACCGAACAGCTTATTGAGTTGCGTGCTTGCTTGCGCTTACCATAACACGAGTGATTCAGATAATGATTCTTCAGATGGTATGTCCAAGAGAAGGAAGAAGGATAAAAGGAACTATGAACCACATAAACTGAAAATGGAAAAAGCGAAGGGTTCACAGTTTAGCGTAAATAAAGGAAAATATTTTCTCAAATTGAATAGATCTTTCTTCTATTTCTGTCATGAAGGAATAGCCAAATAGGTCCCAATAAAGTTTGTTCTTTTTCTGTTAGATTACTTGAATGGGTTGGCAGAAGATATTAGAGTAGAGTGGCCCAAAAGTAGGTATACACCCCTGAGTTGATCAAGTATAACATACTAGCTTACCGGTATAGGTTTGTTTGCTTCAGTTATTCCGAGCTTAAGATATAAGTAAAAAGACATTAAGAACAAATAACAAAGAAACTAAGTCTACCTGATGGATAACAATAAGAAATGGTTTAAAAATCAATGAGTTGATCAGTACGGTACTGTATACCTACTTTTACCTACTTTTGGTCCACCCTGAATTTTCTGATGGCTGACCAGGACAAATCGAAATCACTCAGTCGTGAGATTTTTAATGTCTCAGACTGGTCGTATTGATGCCATTCAACAGTGTTTTTCACTACGTGGGCATACATTCGACGCTTGTGACCGTGATTTTTGGGTCGTGAAGAGAAAAATCCAGAGGAAGATCGTATATACATTCCTCAACAATATACCACACTTATAGAATCATCAACCACATCACAGAAGTTTATTGTGAAGGTGACCAAAAATATGATACTTGATTTCAAAAGCTGGTGGTCGGAGTATTATAACAAAACTGTATTATCAACAGACTCCTACGGGAAAAAAATGAAAAACAGTATTTCAGGTGTCTAATTACAGCAGTTTTAATTATAAAAAAATCGATACCTGGTGAGGCGAAGTATCTAATTTCACTGGTGATTTATGCATAATCAAGTTTGCTCTGTTTTGAAAAATAAGTATCATGAAAGTGGCTCCACTACCAGTAAAGGAAGCATATTCTCGAAAGGTAGCTATAAACCAGAGCAAAATTGCAGATATCAAGGAAGTGTCAAATTTATACCACGTGAGTTTTTATCCTTTCTATGAAGAAATTAGTTTTTGGCTAATCACAGATGGTCATGATAGAGATGAGGATTTCTAAATCTACACTCTTAGTTTGCTACCTGTTATATCCCTGATCCAAGAGGATGTCTGAATTTACGACTTAGTTTAACTTTGCGTTAACTATTAGTACTATTACATAGACAGACATAACCATATCCATGTAATGTGTGGCATATGCACGGCTAGCATAAATGATTAATTCATTTTGAAAAGGACTTATTTTCAAAAATACTACACGTACACACATCAAAGATATATGTAAAGAACCACAAATTCACCAAGTTTATACACACTGAACAAATGTTCAATATGTGCCCCTTTTGTGACACGACACACGTCCAGACGATACTCCAGCTCATTCCATACATTTTGTAACAGTCCTGTCAATTGTCTGCAGTGTAGCACTTTTGCGTTCTTTGGGCTCGACTAAGGATTGCGGTAGTGGGGGTACGTATACAAGGTCCTTAACTTACCCTCACAGGAAAAAGTTGCAGGGCGTTAAATCAGGAGATCTGGGAGGCTAGTGGAATAAATCTAGGTCATACTCACCAATACACCCAATTCAGCGATGCGGAAGTTCATCGTTTAGGAGGACACGAACTGGAAACTGTCAATGAAGGGGTGTCTCGTCTTGTTGGTATGTTGGCCTTGTTTACGTACCACCATTACTACAATCCTTAGTCGAGCTCAAAGAATGCATCAATGCTGCAGTGCAGACAATTACAGGACTATGCTACAAAATGTATGAAATAAGTTCGAGCATCGTCTGGGTGTGTGTCGTGTCACCAAAGGGGCACACACTGAATATTTGTAGAGCTGTGTTTAAACTTAGTGAGTTTGTAGTTCTTTTCATATATTTTTCATATGTGTACGTCTAGGGACGTAATCATTTTGACGTCAATAAGTCATGTATTTATTGGGGAAGTGTACGTGTATTGGGTTATTAATATCATAGTAATCTTCTAATAAGCTTAGAATTAGTATAGTTTAAGAATAGTCTGCAAATTTAAAAAAAATATTAAAACATTTTGTTTACTTTTTTGCTTTAAATGGTTCTCCAAAATCTTCTGAACTGCTATCCTACTATATGCAATTATACTAGGTATTTCATAATGAAATTAACTCATAGTACCTTAGAAATTATTTCTTTGGATGCGGAGTTACAATCATGGATGGATATTTACTTTTAAGAGGAGTTGTCCTTATGGGTATAAATATGCGCCCGGACGCATGCCATAGGAACAACTGCGCAACCAACAGAACCAACTTGTGCTATGTGGTTATAAAGGAAAAAATGGTATGTAACCGAGTCGGAGATCAAACGCAGCAATGGGGCCAGTGCAACGTGAGGATGCGTCTGTAGAGAGTATGCATATTTTTGATGGAGAGTATCCATGCAGAAGTTGCATAATTGTAACAAACTAGTAACTGTAATTGCAAATATATTGGTTTCATATATTGTTCAGAGAAGCTCCATCAGCGTAAATTAGTATCTTAAATAGTCCATTTTCATATCCACTCACTTAACCGTAAGATTTCTATGTTTATGATAATATTTGGTGCTGGTGTAGTTTTGAAGTATCACACTTTGGGAGATTTACAGTAAAAATTGAATACTTTGCAGAAAAAGACATATTTATAAGGAACAAATTTCTGCAGGCGATAGAATTAAATACGAAGTAATACAGCTATATTTTAGGATTACCAGTGTAGGGTTACTAGTGTAAAATCATCACAAGTGCTTTATAACGGATAAACTAAGTGAGTACATATAAAAAATAACTATTAGATGTTACTTTCGACCGGCAGTGTATTTCTACACAGTTCACGGAAGCTGTATTTTATGTTTGCAAGTACAGCGTTACTGGTATGAAACCATGACTAGTTTTTCTGAATGTCTTTCTCCAAAGCGAGAAACGGTGCACAGAAACAGGTTTCTCAAATACGATAAGAAGGGGAAAAGGTATAAACAAAATATAAACATACAAAAAAAAAACTATTAATACATACAGAATTTATATTAAATAAACATATGCAGCTATATTATTTAAAATATAATACATTCAAACCTTCATTTCAAGGAAATACATCCCTTAATAACAAAATATTTGTTTTAAAAGAAACCAAAAGTTAATCACATAAAAACTGCCAAGCAACGAACGTCCACATTTTCACTACACCATTATTATCCATCTCTATCACTCACTCCCTTAGCCTTTGAGCACAATCTTGAGACTTTAATTTAAAAAAAAAAGAAATTTTTGAGGTCTGTCGGGTAGATTAAAGGAGGCGATGATGATGAGAATGAATGAGATAGCGGAATGATGAAGGTGGGAAGAAACGGAAGAATCCCAAGAAAACCCACGCACAGTGTTTATCCACCACAAAGCCCACTTGCCTCGAGCTTGGATCGAGAACCTCATGCACCAGAAGTGAACGCTCTACCACTTAGCTATCGCGGTCCCTACAGTAAATTAAGAACAAATGGGTATATTGCTATATGCAGTGTGCGAATTGACGGGGCATGTCAGGTATTTCCCCTCTGAAAAAATTTAACGGCAGCGGAGAAGAAAATTTTCATTCCTCGTAGGGATAACTTTTCAAATTATATCTATATAGATAGTGTACGTATGTGACGACTAGATGGATGAAATTCATCCCTCGCCCTAGAAAAAATATTCGATACAGATTGATTATACGGATTCACGTATTTATATAGTTTACAGAAGAAATTTCTAATAATATTTTAGTGGACTACTGTGCAAGTAATCAAAATATGGTGTGCTCTCACCTGTGAGATGCGTATTTACGTGAAAATATATTAAAGAAGGTCGAACCTGGTATGCACGTATTCGCTAATAAGGTAAGTAGTGGCAGGTGGCGACGAATGTAACGAGCAAACGACTTTAACAAAAAGATATCTTTGTATCGTGAAAGCAGTGGTTTTCCCTAATCCTTGTTTACGAGTATACCCACCATCGCTGACGAGGCTGCCCCTTACGGACACACCCCCGCGCGGCACTATACTGCGCACATACACTGACTAGGTTAGATAGCTTTCGTGCTTTTTAGTGGCCATCTAGCACAGGTTGGTTGGTTTTTAGCACAAGACCTCTTGAAGTGAATCTGCACCTGGGAATACAAGTGCACACTTGAAAAATGATTGCTGAAGGTACAGAACGTGAATTCAGAAAGAAGTATATATTTCATGAATTTTTGTATGGATTCGTATAATGAATCTGCACTAAATATTCAATCCGTACAGTGACTATAAGCCACAAATAACCTCCAAACGTGTCATTAGAAAGATTACTGGTGAGGAGAAAAGGAGGCGTCAATCTATGCTAAGTGATCAGTACAAAGTACCTTTGCATTACAATTCCATAAATAATAAATCACACTTTTTTGAAAACTGTTTCTAAGCTTACACAGATGAATTATGTGTTCTTTGTTTCCATACATAAACTATTTTGCATCTAATAACAAATGGGAAATGGTGTAAAATATTGGCATGCCTCCCGATTCTAGTTATTGTTACATATCAAAAAGGGTGTTTACAGTGATTCCTCCATTTATTCTTTACCTGTGCTCTTACTGTAAACACGGTTCAATTACTACAATAGTGTTCCACCATTAAAATATATGAATCTACATTACAATATTAATAGAACACGGGTAATAACTTTTATCAATCTTATCTGATCAAAACTATATGTTTATTTTCTCACACTGTTTACTTCCTCGACTATCGTAATGGTACGGTGCATTCATACGTCACCTCAACCTAGGGTTTCCGCCAGGATTTCAAAATCGGGGGGTGTTCAAAAATTTAAAGGGAGACCTTAAGTTGACAAAACCAGAGCACCACACAATATGACGTCACTAAATGTGATATTAAGTTGAGCAGTGTTTCCAACTGATTTGATGTCAACTTATTAATTTTATAGTAGAGTAGCAGACCGGTAAAAAATGTTGAAAAAAGATAATGCATTAATGGCATAATATACTTAAAGAGATATTTGCATATTTGTATGAAACCATAGCATCTAAACACATGCAATTTGATAATGCACTCCGCGAAAGATTTGTTGCGAGAAAAAATTTGGAGATCTACAATATAGGCCTATAATTGACTTAAAAATTAATGACAAGCCTACATCGTATTAGTGTGTGATAAGTAGATCCAGGCGTAGAATACATAAACATAAAAACAGTAATTTTATGATTAAAATTAATGACTGCGTGTGAAAGAGGACAGTACTACCAATTTTTAAAAATTGTATAACGTTTACTGTATGTAGAAAAGGATACTGCTGTCCTATTTTGTGTTTGGATTTCCAAATTTACGAAACAAAGATGTAATATCGTTCTCGGGTTATGTAGGATTACGGGAGACCAAAAATACGTAAAAACACAATGTTTACTGTTGCGGAAAGATAATTGATATTGATATTAAGTAATTTTGTGAATTGTGTAGACCGGAAAGGCCATGTGCGGAATGGAAAATTTTGCAATTACCATTTGCTTTTAATTATAATAGGCGAATATAACCTCCATTGCGGCGTTTTAACTTGACTTCGCTTGCTAATGTTCGCTCGGCAATACTGATTCATTTATTTATTGATACAAGTTATAGTCATTACCTGCATCTATGACCTTAAGCGTGTCACTTTGAAGGGATAACACCCTCGGCGAGCACACAATCAAGGTTCGGGGGAGGAATATAAAGAACGGGTAAGGTACGAAGCGGCCTGGGGTATGTAATTTAGATACCATCCCGGCATTCACCTGGTGTGAATGAAGAAATCCCAGGAAAAAAAATTCATTCAGGATAGGTGGCCTGAAAAAGCTGTTACACCTTTCCGAACGACTGACCCTGTCGGAAATCGAGCCCGAGACCAAAGGCAGGAGCGTTAACGGCTACATACACTCATCAATACCGTCTGAAACTTTTTAGTTAGTGATATGTTTGACTTAATCTAGATTAACCTAACAAACATTTAAGAAAATAGGCAATATTCAATAAAACAGTAATGGTTTTCAACAAAAAATGTTTCTCCCCGTAATCCGACATATGTCTTGTTCTCATACACTTCATAAGTAATGCAATATGTGGGTGCTGAACCTGTGGGTTCGATATTTCTTTATTAATAAATGTTGTGCTTCTCAAGCATGTAATCCCAGAATAGAACGGGTCTATAGGCGGGAATTCATATCGCTTAATGACCTTCCCATTTTAAGTCAGTAGTAATAACTTGTCATTAAGTAATTTGCCTACTTTGGTTTTGCCAAAAGTTCGTACTATGCGCGACGTCGTCCATGCAGTGTTCATTGTATGGTCGACGCCGATAAGTAAATAAAACGGGATACTTCAAAAGTTGAGCCAGTGGGTGTGCAAACGTAAACCTCGTGTAGCTGAGGTACAGGCTGCATAATTACTTCATTACATCAATGTTAATGTGCATCCTCAACTTGGGGTAGCGCAGTTTCCGCAGTTCAGATTAAGAATACGTGAGCAAATTCATATTACTTTGAAACTCACATTTCTGGATGAAAATAATCAGTGTTCGAAGTGTAGGAAAAGCAGAGGCGGTATTTTTCATTACGATTTTGACTCGACATACCGGCTATCTAAATGTTGAAATGCAGTGAGGGTATGTTGCATAAAAGATTCCATTCTACTTACATAATGACTGGAAACCATTGAAGAGCTCCATTCTAGTAACGCGGGTGGAGGGGCATGGAGGGACTTTGATTCCCTCATTCCAACAACTTTCTGAAAAAAAAAATATCCATTTATGTTGTATTATAAAGAATTATACACGAAAATGTTCAAAAACCGAATGATGAAATTAACAATTTCCTGCGCGAAAATTCCTGGTCCCTCACTCGATTGTGGATTCTTCCAAACATATGGAAGGATCGCTCCCACAGCAGATAACCCCTAAAACCTCCCATGCTCAAAACACGGCATTTATTAAAGCAAGAAGACACACACACACACACACACATATATATATACATACATATATATATATATATATATATATATATATATATATATATATATATATATATATATATATATATATATATATATATATATATATATATATATATATATATATATATATATATATATATATATATATATATATATATATATATATATATATATATATGAACAAACAATTAATATGGCATATCCAAATATAAACTAAGTGAACTTCTTTGAAGACATCTCACTTTAAAAACAAAAGGAAGGTAACAGGTAAGAAAACTGTCGATGTTGTAAACTTAGAAATTATTTCTACATAAAAAATAAAGTCTTTTTACGTGTAAAGTTATTCCTCAATTACTGTACATAAAAATGGATTAAATAAAAGTATTTAGCATCTGTTCTCGAGTGACAGTATATTTTAATCATTGAAAACCTAGAGACGGTATGCCTTCATCACTGAAAAACCAGAGGTGATATGGCATATTACCGCATACCGTCTGTCTTCGACCACTAAGAATAGCGTAAAATTAATCTAATTTGTAATTTATAGAAAGAAAGTAAAAATAAATAAGAACGAGTAAAAGGAAATAATCGGAAAAAACGCAACTATTCCAAATTAATTTTTATTGCATAGAAACGATTACTTTTCTTACTTCATTAAATCGGCCTTCAACATTAGCCGGGAAACAGACATGCAGACAGAGCAGAAGATTGAAAAAATTCAACGAAACTGCAAACCTAAGATAGAAACGCATTGAAGAGACCGTTCTCAACGCCAGGAAATCAATTTGCTGAGATATGGACGCTTCATCGCACGAACAACGCGATACGAAGCTACAAATAAGACCAACGATTTGTAACATGACTTCTGCCTCCAAAACTCAATCGCGCAAGATCTCCGTGTACGAGCTCATCATATTTGTTTAACTTAATCATCGAAAGACAAATTTAACATGAGGAAGAAGACATCCAATACGTAAAAAGACTGTTTTACAATTCTTTGGATACAGTATTTAGAAGATACCCTCGACATCCGCCCAAAAAGAAGGAAGTCACCGGAAAACGCCCTCACAGAAGAGAAGGGAAAAGACGATTGCTAGCCGCCTATGATGCTGGGACCCCGACTCCTCATTGGTCACCGCACGGGATTGAACTTCTAACAATTTTGATGTCCAATGAATTAGAGGACTTTCCATTCACCTTTGTGGACTAAACAAGTGCCACCGAACAACTTCTACAAACTGTGCAGTAGTGAAGTGTTTGTGTGAGTGTTGGTGCCAATTACGACGAACTGAAATGGAAAACTTTAAGTCCGTAAGTAGTAAGCATTCATTGACATAAATCTGAATCTATTGCAGTTTCTTTACAAACGCCTATTACTCTGCTCTCCCGTCTGAATGTCTGTTTTTAAGCTAAGTATTGTTTTCAGTCCGACACTAATCAAAATTTTCTAGGAACTAAATTCTAAATTAGATTCACTTTAGAGAACAAAGGTACTCGCATTGAGCCTCACACACTACCTTTGCTATTAATGAATGTTTCCTTTTGCTCACAATTTCCTCCACGAAATTTGTGTACCTTTCATTTACTCTAACAATCTCCCCCTAAAATAAACATGAGGATACGTTCTAGATTTGTATGTATGGAAACCTCATTTGGAAAAGAGCGTTTAGTGTGCGCTGTGCCTCTGAGCCCAGGTAAGCATCAGTAGCATAGGCACACAACGACAGTGTGAACACGCCTTCTAGACACTGCATGTGTTGCCGCATGCCAATAGCCCACCAGGAACAGGTAAACTTCAGGGGCGTAACAAGAAATAATTATTCAAAAATTACATTTTTTTTCATTTATGGGTGCACATTTAGTAGTATTAATACTAGTAATGATAGTATAGTAGTAGCAAGGCAGTAGTAGTAGGGTAGTAGTTTAATAGTAGCAATGTAGTATAGTAATACGCTAGTAGTATTAGTAGTAGCATTGTAGTATAGTAATACGCTAGTAGTATTAGTAGTAGCAATGTAGTATAGTAATACGCTAGTAGTATTAGTAGTAGCATAATAAGGCAGTAGTGGTAGCAGTTGAGTAGTGGTAGTAATAGTATACTAGTAGTAGTAGAGTAGCAGTAATTCAGGTTAGGTTAGGATAGGTTCAGGCCAGCGAAATAAAGTCATATTTCAAGTCCCTTGTTCATTATTGTGCTACCCTGGAATAACGCCCCTTATCGAGATTTTCATAGAAATGAAAGAAATAACTTATTGCTGAATCTATGTTCATAGGTGACTTTCTACGCCTGCATAAATAAATTCCTTAAACGTTTGTCTTTCGTTCTGAATTAACACCTTTTACCTATAAATTTTAATCAAATAGGTCCACGCATTGTTAATCTGTACTGTTTCTGACACTCCAAAACACTTATTAAGCCTACAAACGCAGCGCCGTAACTTGGATTTTTTGTGGGGGCAAGCATTAATACGCGTATTTGGGACCCCTAGAAAAAGTAGTTTTTCTAATTCTTGGGACCCCTCTTTAAGTCTTTCTCTTAGTCTTTATGAACCTCCCGGAGCCTGTGGGCCCTCCCGCACGGCAAGATCTGTGAGGCGGTTAGTTACTTCCCTGGGCCCGTTCCATATATGACAAACTAATTAAGAGGACAATATTGACAAATCTCAAACCTATACGAATAAATATTATTTCTAGGGTCCCTAATAGTAGACATTTTTAACTGAAATGTGCCTATGTCTCATTTTTTTATTTACCTTTCGTGTGCTGTTTAGTTTATGTAATGTGGTGAACCTGTTTGATGCTTCATTTAAAATTTCATGTTCATATCGTATATAGAGTAAGAAAATTTTCTCTTAATCTCGACTCCCTTCGAACGGCGGGCAGCTTCCCTGGAGGTGCAGTTGCGCCCTCTGCCCTCCCACAAGTTACGGTCCTGTACAAGAGTCCATTTGGTGCTAAAATAAATTGATATATCATGAATGTCAGTGCACCCATAAAATAGAACATAACTGAGGAAACCTGAATTTTCAATCTTGATACATGTATCAATGCATGCGCAGCATGAAATGAGATTCTTAAAAAAATCCCCGGCATTCTTCCCGCCTTTGGTGGGACAACCCTCAATTATTTACGCATTACTCAGTGCATTTGCGCCGGCGATGTCGCTGAACTCGAGGAATGGAATACTCCATAACTTTCTGTATCAAATTAGTTCTAATGCAGAAAGGAAACTTGCTACTTTGATGCACATTGCCTGCAGATATTCCTGTTATTTTAGTCAGAGACGTCACTAGGCTACCCAGGCTAGTTGCCGAACTGTTATATTAATGTGCCCCAAAATATTTAATCTCCACCTGGAAATTCTTATTTTCTATATTCGTTAGACCCCTTTCATTTGAAAACCATAACATAATAGGCCTATATATAAAATAAAGCTTCATACATATACTATTACAGATATTACATTCACATAATCCTTATTTGTGTATAATGTTCTTCGTTTGCTGAATGTAAAACGCAACTTACACAACCGTCGTAACAACGTCAATGCCTTTTTATTGTCTATCAGTACACGAACAAATTCCAGGTATGTCTTAAATTCCATTTCACCTTCGACAAATTGCCTCAGCCATAATGCTGTCAACATAGCCTTGATTATGGATACACTGCTCATGAAGTGCTCCAGGTTAGTGACGTCATTAAGTGACGACATGTGCTGTTGCTCTTGTTATGTCAACATAAAAACTCCCAAAATTTAAGGGGGTGTGGTGCTTGATTTTCAGAAGTTTTATAGCTATTATTTTTAACTTTCTAGATTATCCTAAAATTCTGCAATAACAAGAAAAATTACACCTTTTTCACTGCAGTCCTACCTACAACAAAGTAGAAAATGTTGAATTGCCCTTTTCATTTCTTTTCTTTTCTTTTCTTTTCTTTTTTTTTTTTTTTGCGTGAATACTATTACAATCAAGGTAAGTTATAATGTTAACAATCTAATTCACTTGCCTGATGAACTAAAATCCGTTTTGGATTTCGTGATTAATCTATGCATGGAGAAATAAACGTCGGATGTTCTCCTAAATTTATCATTTCTCTTGTCAGTCTTAGATTTCTATTTGCCCTACCTAAAATGAAAAGTCTTCATTTTTCAGGACTGAGATCGGTCAGTGGTTAGGTTTGGTTAGATGAACTCGGTGTTATATCTGAAGTGCTAAAACAAAATGATACACTAGAACATTTATTGCTAATTCCAGATATTGCACATTTATAGCAATATTGTAGGGGTAACTTAATTAGTTAAAATCTGTAGCCAATTCAAATTTAATTTTGTACTTACCAATGTGACATATATTCACGAATGAGTTGATTTGATTTTGAGTTTAACGTCCCTTTGAGCAACGAGGCTATATGACACGGTACCTACTGATTAACGTGGAATCCAAACCACATGAGCTCCCGCCGGGAATAGAGCCCGGATCTCTCACGCGAAAGGCGAGTACGCTAACCGCTTAGCCACGAATGAGCGCATATCCGCGAATGTATTAATAGTTTTGATTAGAGATGCATGGACTCGGAAAAAAACCGGGTGTTTTGGAAAAAAAAACTCGGTTTTTTCTCCTTCGCTTTTTTGCTTGGGAAATTTTGGGCTTTTTTCAAAATTTTGCTTTAAATTCATAAAGAAGACTTTGTTTCGCTTCTCTACAGCACAAAACTCATTTAATTAGTGGTTGATGTAGGTAATAATATAAAACCTAAAATAAAGCATGAATTTCGAAAAGATTTTTTTTAAAAATTCTTAACATATTTACATTATGAATTCCTAAGGATTAACCAATAGATGTAATAATTTTTTAACCTCTTACACACAAAAGTAAGTACTTTTATTTTAAAAAATGATACAGAAATAACTAGCAACATTCTATGTAGTATTTTTACTTCAAAATATCACATCCCCTCTTTTTGAAACAAAATAAAATAAAACATGAGATAAATACATTTATATAGTAATCTTAAAGGCTGCACATCAAGAGCTTGGTTATGTGTGGTTTTGCACATTCTTGAAACTTTTAATTTTCATATACATTGTATGGATATTTCGAACATTTTTTTTTTCTTTGATCACATACGTAATAATCTGTTACTACCTATTAGGTGCTTCGGATCTTCAAAATCGGTAAAATTCCGAATTCTATAATGCAGTGTCTGTTTCTTAAGCTTGTTTAGAATCGGGCAAGTACCGAATTTTTTGTTCATGGATCATATGCGTAATAGACCGTTCATCTGATCGTGTGGTTTCCTAAGCTTATAACCACCAACATGGTTTACCCAGTCCTGAAGGTTTCTGAATTTTTAACGACAGGAATTCAAATTTTCTGTTAAAAAACTATTACATTTAAGAAGAGTGGAAAGAATGAATCACTGTTTCAATTCAAAGAAAGGCGAGAAAACTTTTTGTAATAATTAGCGAGGCATTTCTCTTAACATTATATTAACAAGATTGATTCCGTACGCAGATGAAATTATTAGAGATTATCAATGAGAATTTAGGGAAATCTATCAACTATCGACCAGATATTTACTATTCGATAAATCCACGAAAAGAAATGGGAATATATTACCCAGTACATCAGCTGTTTATTGATTTTAAAAAGGTTTACGACTCGGATAGGAGGGAAGTATTGTACAATTCTTACAGAATTCGAAATACCGAAAAAAACAAGTTAGATTAATTAAAATGTGTTTAAATGAATCCCAGAGTAAAGTACGAGTAGAAAAATTCTTGTCCATGAGCTTCTTCGTCGAGAATGGTCTGAAACAAGGAGATGCGTTATCGCCATTATTATTCAGCATTGTTCCAGAGTACGCTATAAGAAAATTAAAGATAGCAACCAGACCCTAGAGCTGAATGGCATTCACCAGGTTATGGCGTATGCTGATGATGTAAATTTAATAGGGGATGATAGGTGAACAATAGAAATGCATAGGCCTTACTAGACGCTTGCAGCGACATTGGTTTAGAAGTAAATGCAGAGAAAACTAAATACATGGAAGTTCATGGGGATCGTAATACGGCAAATTGTGGATGCGTTAAAAATCAATACTTTCGACAAAGTGGATACTTTTAAATATCTAGGATCAATATTACCAGACCAAAATTATATCCACAAAGAAATTAAATGTCGACTGAAATCAGGAAATTCGTGTTATTATTCAGTTCAAAATATTTTGTCGCCGCGAATTTTGTCGAGGAATTTAAAGCTTAAAATACAACGATAATCGTGCCTGTTGTTTTGTACGGTTGTGAAACATGGTCGCTTGCGATGAGGGAAGAACGCAGACTGAAAGTATTTGAAAATAAAATCCTGAGACGAATATTCGGACACAAGAGGAACGGGAATGGGGACTTCATAACGAAGAACTGCATAATTTATACGGTTTACTAAGCATCCTTACGGTCATCAAGTCTAGGAGGCTCAGGTCGGCAGGTCATGCAGCCAGAATGGAAGAAAGTAGAAAGGCTTTCAGAGTTTTAACTGGAAGGCCAATCTGAAAACGCCCATTAGGAAAACCTAGGGTCAGTTGGGAGGACAATATTAAGATGGATCTCGCAGAAATAAGAATACAAAATAAAAACTGGATCCAGTTGGCTAAGGATAGAAATCAGTGGAGAGCATTTGTGAACGCGGCATTGAACCTTCGGATTCCATAAGCCATATATATAGAGAGAATATATTTAAGTTAAGCACAACTGCATAATAACCATGAGTGAGTGGTTAGTTTTTGCACTTCTATCGGAAAGTCCGGGATTCAACCCCGAATTCGAGCATTTTGATAAAAGTTTTTCCTAATTCTATCTGTGAATGTAGAGATAGTGCGTGTACTGTGAATGCTGGCCGACTTCCTTTATCGTTTTTAAATCGTTGTTATTACTAATTACCAGTAGTGAAGGATTTGCAAAGGGGGTTAATGTGGGGATGTTTTACAGATTGAAGCTTGTACTCCGAAATTACGGAATTTCTAAAACAATCAAAATATTTGTTATGCCTTTACTCATAAACTTCAAGCTCTCCTCAAATAAAAAATTAGGTATTTTTAGAAAAAAACAACATTAATATGGAAAAACCCTCCCAAAATACTTTTTTTAAATCCTCTACTGATTATCACTATAAAATGGTCTTCAAGGTTGTATCCGGAAGATTACTGCTGAATACAAACAAAACGAAATATTAGTTATGCCTATACGAGTACTCATAAACTTCAAGCTCCTCCCAAATAAAAATTAGGAAATTTTAGAAAAACCAAACATTAAGCAGAGAAAAACCTCCCAAAATGCTTTTCTGAATCCGCTACTGATTATTTGTATAAAACTGTATTCAAGGTTGTATCCGGAAGATTATTGCTAAAGCATTGCACAGATACAGTATAACAAAAGTGTGGAAGTATGCTCTGACAGATATACTGACAAACGTACGTATATCTGACGGACGGATATATTGAAAAACATAAGTTTAACTTGTGCTAGAAGCTTGAGTAGGCATACTAATCTCTGGGAAATGAAACACGGATGACTAAAACGAAATGACGTAGAGAAGAAAAACTGTCGATAACTCGGAAGTTAAAGTTAAATGTCCTCTACAACTGCCTTCAAATACTACGTACTGTATGTTTACTTCAATTCATAAAACATATGCTCCATCCATCATGATGGGGAATTCCAGAGCGAAATATGGTATTTAGGTCATCAAATCTTATTTAGCTTTAGAGTATACTATAAGAAAGCTATTCAAATAGAAAAATCATGAAAATGAAAAAAGCCAAAATTTCCAAAAATTATCGTTTTTTCCCAAAAAAACCCGGCTTTTTAGTGCAAAAAACCATCGATTCAAAAAAGCCGGCTTTTTTACATCTCTAGTTTTGATGATAATGCATAGTTTGACGAACTCTTCTCTGAACCGTCATTAGGCTTCTTCACATTTTCACACATTATAACTTCACTTTATAACCTATATATGCCTTATGCGGGTTCGTTTAATATTTAAGTTAAATGCTTCTTGTGTTCCTAATGAAAAACAAATATTGGAAATATATTTAGAAGAATTCTAGTGAACCGCGGCGCAGTCTTTAAAAAAAAATGAAAATTACTGTTCCAAGCTCCTTAATGTTCTTTGATGCAAATTCATTTATTTTGATTCACTCGTGACGCAACTGAACAGCTGCCACTCGTATAGGACTTCTCAACTATTCCTCGTATGAACAACTTATAAAATTTTCAAAATCAGTCTCTACACTTTTTTTTCACTTGGAACATCACATAAACAAGGTCTTTCCAAGGTCACCATCAAATCATTAACACGTTCCAGGGTGTGCCTGCGCCATTCCAAAGTTTGTTGAAAATGATCTCTCTACTGAAGTGGTACCGATTGAAAAAAACAGTTCTGTTGCCAGAGCTGAGAAAATAGTAAACATAATGGGGCCTATGCAGAGTCGTCCTGACTCGTGACTAGTGCTATACTAGAGTACGACTAACATATGCTTCCTGCAACAGCCAGGCCTTTAATATGACGCTAATCATACTTCAAAACGGCTCCGCATGAGGCGGAGTGTATTTATTTTCTTCACAGTAAAGTTTCAATAAGAAATTCGTTGAAGAAAGTTCTTTCAATAGTTTGAGAGTTCTATATTGAAATTGGAAATGAAAATGAAATGAAATGAAATCTTTAAGTTATCAGCGACCTAAAGCTCATTTTTGGATTTAAAAAGGACATTGAGAAACATAGACTTAATTTCGAACTTTATTAACCAAGCCTCGTATATTTCCGCACATTCTAGAAACTCTTCTCTCATCGCTTTGGTATGTCTTTTCAATTGTGTTAGTGAATCTCAGTCCGATTTCATGGCTATATATGGACATACGCTGTGGGAACAACGACTCCCTTTATAAACGCTTCTTTGAGTCCAGAAAACGGCAAACTTGCAATCACACCTACATGTTGTCATCGTTTATCTCTGGTTGGTTAAGTCGAAGCATCCGCATCTCTCCAGCCAAAGAGCTTGAATTCAGCATTATACGTCATAACCGGGGGACTCCAGCCCCGAAGGACTCATACGAAAAAGCTAACTAGGAAGAGCCTCAGTGCTCCGGCACCCTTGGAAGGGCTATTTCCACGTCACTGTTTACTCTTGCGCTCGTCGCATTTTGTCGAAAGCAGCGTTCATGTTGCCTACAATCATAGCGTTGCTATATAGTTATGCGAATGTAAACGTTCTTTTTTAATACGTCGAATGTCAAAACAGAATTGATGAAGTTTTGTATATGTGAAAAAGGATAATTCGTGTTTTCTCGTAGTAACCTTTACGATAAGTGGAATTGTGATATAAAGCGTCGTGAACAACCCCATGGACTAGGGATTGCAATTGTGGCACCAGCTTGGGATACTCATCACGGAAGCAGCAGTCGGGACTTAAACCCAGGACAGTAATGGGACAACATTAATGGCTAGCCGAAGAATGACGTGAGTTGTTTAGTTTATACGCCAAGCCACCTACTCCGTCGATATTAAGTAAAAGGTTGTTAAATTCCCTTATTTTATTAATCAATGTGCATGTAATATTTGTGTTACTATCGTTATATATTTACTATCTAAGTCTTGAGTTATCACTTGTAAATTCAATGCATGATTTCATCACACTCGTAGTATAGTAAATATTTCTTACGTTGTCTGCACCTACACCTGCTGTGTTCCCAACCACTGCATAGCGGAGATGCAGGCATGGGCATGCAGGCATGGGAATAGTTAGGAAATAAAATAAAATAAAATAAAATAAAATAAAACTAAAAATAAAAGAAAACAAGATAGACAAAAGTTGGTTCGAACCACGATGAATATAATGGTAACAAAGTTTTACGTCCCACGGTTATGCTAAAAGAGACGGTGATGATGAAAGATGAGTGAAATGAAGAAAGTGGGAGGAAACGGGAGAATCCCGAGAAAACCCACGAGCACGGTGTTTGTCCACCACAAAGTCCACACGGCGCGGGCTGGGATCGAACCAAGGACCCCAAGCACCGGAGGTGAACGCTCTACCACTGAGCCACCGCGCCCCCGTCCATATTGAAATCGGACTTTTTCGCACAAAACATGAAATACGTGAAAAATTCCTGTTCAGGCTCGGATGAAAGCAGAAATTTTAAGGGGTGTTACAGGAAATTTAGGGGGTGACAGCCCCCATTGGCGCGCGGGGGGGTCGGGAGGAATCCCTCTCTCAACTCCATCACCATACTGCGTACTCATATTCATTCGCACTCTGCTACAACTGAAATTTATTACCTCGTTTCCTGTATAGTAAATAAGCCCTAGCGATATTACACCCTAGTAAAACATAGTAATATTATTTCGGTAAGATTGTTGCCGTTATTTTTCAGTCATCTATTATATTACAAATCACGCATTTCATTCTCATTTTTAAGAAATGAGAAAATCGCATAAATGGGGACCTGAAAATTTGCCTTGAGCTTACAAACGAAAACATGTTTGAAAATAATGAGACATTTTGTCTCAAATATTAGTAAAAATTACTTATTTTGTTTTGAACATGCAATTTTCTCATTTCTGAGCAAGGAAATTTTTTAAGAGTATAGACATTACAGCAACGATGACACACCAATTCGTTAAGAACTGGTTCCCTATAAGGATCAGATTCCATTATATACCTCTAAAATTACATTTCCTAATCGATGTGACCAGAATTTTTCTGTTTCTTTTTATCTTTTTCATTTAATGTCGGGAATCCGAAGACTTCAAAACATTTAAAGTATATTTTGGAAGCAAGTTTCATGACAATTTCAATCAGTGAAGGTCAAATTCCATTTCTCCGCGTCTTCTTTCATATTGTCGTTCTGGTTGGCCATTGTGAAGCTTTATAAATTAATAGCCGATATGAAATGAAGTAGTATTAGCCTTAATCCATTTCTTCCTGCCGCTAAAATAATTCCAGACTATCATGTGAAACAAACATAATCTTACATACCACAAGGCAATTTAGTATAATAGCAATAAGCAATGGGTTTAATATTTTTAGTTAGCAATAAGCAATGGGTTTAATCTACAGTATATCATAATGTCATATGAACGGAATACATGAAAACGATGTTATTACGATACGACGTAGATTTTAATTATATGAAGTATCCTGCTCTCATGAAAATCAATAACACATATGGTTATTATTTAAATTGAATACCACTACTTGCTTGAGTATTCCAGTAACAGAATAACATTGTAGACGCTTTCCAAGTAAGCAAGACGGACAACATTGTTTGGCCAACAAATGAAATAGAAAATGTTAAGGAATTCAAAAGTTGATTTGAAAAAAAGAACCTTCTTCGATTACCTGAAGAACTTCTTGGAAGTAACATCCTTCAACCAACTACGTTTTACTGTTGAACCAAATCTTCACTGGATAGAAAGGTAACTGGCATGTTTTCTATTTTCTGTATAGTTACCGGTATGTAGCATGGCTGCTCAAGGTCACAATGTGCTGGTCGAGGCGAGCTGCCACATTATTCTGTTGCATGGTTGACAGTGTAGTTAAGCTACTTTGCACTGCAGAATGTACGTTGTAGTGTCTCAGAGTGATGAGGTATGCGTATGTGTATAAAACACAACCATAATATTCTAATAAATACGCGAAAATATTGTCGCTCACATGCTGGAATTATGTTCATGTTACACAGTATAGATTAATGCAGGGACGTCAAATTTTCGTTATTTTCTGCCCAAAAGAGATGTTCTTTACGACAAATTGGTGCTGTTGTTCCTGTTAAACTAAAAGATAAACATTGTTATTTATTTAAAATAGTGTTATTTTTCCGGACAGTTGTAATAAAATTTAAACATACGGTATTAATCATTTTCCCGGATTAAAATAAAAAATGGGATATAAAATTTAAATGCCATCATTTTGAATGAAATTATGCACTTCGATCAAAAAATAAATTCTAAGACAGAAATACACACATACTATTAATTTATTTTTATTATTTCTACTACAAGGATTCTTTTTTATGTTAATTATCCCTCTGTGATTGATTGTATTTTTTGTTATTGGATGCTGGAATAATTGTGTTTGACTGGCAGCACTGCCGGTTATTGGAAAGCTGATTGACGGTAGAATTCGTCTGCCTTTGCAGTGACCTTGACCTACCATGCTACGTGCCGTTCACTATAATACTTTTTTTTTCTAAAAGAGTGATAATGGCATTTCGATTTTAAGTAGGAGCAACGGCACCGACTTTCCAAAATTTATGTAGGTGCATATCAATGGCAGGACGTGCTAGCCTCTATGTTTTCAGGGAAGTCTCGATATTTAATTAATTTCTTTTTAGTTCAAATATTTTATGAACACTGTCATAAAATGCTTTACTGTGATAAAGTAAAATATACCAGTAATATAAGGATAAGTTGGGGTTGTTTTAGCTCAGTCGGTAACATGGCTGACTTAAACGCAAGAGAAACGTTTTCAAACCCACGTCCAGTGCTGTAGTTCTAAACTTTTCAGAGAGTATTCGCTGTTTTGTGATCATCTATTACTGTCATAAAAGGTATAGAAGGTATTTTTAATGACCAAATTAAAACGCATGTATTAATTCAATTGAAATATGAATGATACCTTAGTGTTTTATAGTTTAAAAGCATTTCATGATATTTTCTTGATGACACTTTAAAAAAAATATTTAAATCACCACATCTCAAGGCTCCCACCAGTCATTCACAGCACCATTCTTACAGGGTGAGCATGCGCTTCACTCCTCTATTTAATGGCTCCGGGTCCATGGGTCTTAAAACCACAAATCCATTTATCATAAACAGGCTAAGGCAAGGTTGGCTCTAAAGAAAGCAGTCCACATCCGAGGCTTATTTTTCTATTGTGCTCGATCACATATTTAAAATGCCGGGTGATCGGCCCGGCACAACCCGCAACCTAGAGGACCAGTAGCTGACTGCAGTTCCAAACTGGGCGATGGGGACGCCACATCCCGACGCCGGGTTATCATTGGACTCATGCCTCAATTAATAAAATTAATAAATATAAACGAAACAAAAGTAGAAAGTACTATACGCTTTGAAGCAGAAGGTATACCCTAATGACTAAGATTAAGCAGAGGGTATACAGCGTGTACCGCCGTGTACCCTCGACTACAGCCCTCCCCACGTCCAAACTAAAACTCTTGTGGGTGCCGGAGCACCCACGTATTCCGTGCATATAAGGAGTATTAAATACATGGAAGTTCGTCTGGATCGTAATACTGCTTATTATGATACGTTACTATATCAAATGATACTTTCGATAAAATGAATACTTTCAAATATCTAGGATCAATATTAACAGACCAAAACCATATTCACAAATAAATTATATGTCTACTAAATACAGGAAATTTGAGTTATTATTTATTTTGTCGAGGAATTGAAGCTTAAAATATGTAAAATGATAATCATGCCTGTTGTTCTGTATGGTTGCGAAACATGGTCGCTTACTCTGAGGGAAGAACATAGACTGAAAGTACTTGATAGTGATGGAAAAAATGATTCATTTCGGAGAATCGATTCATTTGCTCTGATTCACTAAAATGATTCGATCATTTAATTCGTTCATATGAATTGGTTGCCGGCGCATTCCCTTCGCGCAAGTAAATTGGTTTGAAAATGATTCGCCCATTGAATCAGTTAGGTTTCCGCTCATCTATTTTGCGCAGATAAGTTATTCGACCATATGAATTGAGTGGGAATTATTCGATCATATGAATCGCTTGGGCTACTACATTTCTTTTCTGCGCAACTCAATAAATTCCTGGGGCCGCGGTGGCTCTGTGGTAGAGCGTTCACCTCTGGTGCTTGGGGTCCCGGGTTCGATCCCAGCCCCCGCCAAGTGAACTTTCTGGTGGACAAACACCATGTGCATGGGTTTTCTGGGGGTTCTCCCGTTTCCTCCCACTTTCTTCATTCCACCATTTCATTCATTACTCATCATCACCGTCTCCTTTAGCCTAACCGGCATAATCGTGGGACGTAAAACTCAAAGATTTCATTTCATTTCATTTTTTATTAAATTCCTTGTGAGGAAGTACAACCTCGTGTATCATCTTTGCCACATAATACGGCCAGAGTTGCATTGGGGTGAGTGGTGGCTTGGGAACTCTTAGCTTCAGTGCTATTACGAAGTTTCAATAATATGGTGTAGCTCTACTTCCATTCTTGTTATTTTTGCATCCTGTTTTCATATTAGGGCTTGAGACAAAAACTAAAAGTGTTGCAATCTCCACGTTTTTCCTGCCAATTTCAGTTCTCGAGGAAATACTTTGTTGAAATATACTCCATAAGATTTTCACGGGATACGAGCAGTTTTAAAAATTTATTTTCAACTTCTTATTGTCGTATATATTAATATGGGGAAAAATCTAGAGCCCTAAATGCAATCAATGTATAGGCTACATTCATGTTTTTGGTTTTAAATACAAGAAGTACTATGCAATGAGTCCGTAGTAGTATATTCATTTCTGGAGGGGCGGATAATTAATTAAAGTAAATTCTTATCTCGCAATCCATTCTATTCTATCCTGAGGTCACCGTGACTCACTTATAAAGCTGTTACCTCCGGTGTGTGGGGTTCCTGGTTTGATCCACTGCTAAATAAGTTTGTGGTGTACATCATGATGTCTGTGGGTTTTGTCGGGATAGTCCCCTTTCCTCCCACACTCTCATTCCAATTATTCCATAATTTACTTGCCTTAATCATTCGTTTTCCTAGGATATAAACGTGGAATCTTAAACTGCAAGATTTCTGTTTTATCCTATTACATTCTAAAATATGTTCTATTTTATTTTTGACTGGCAAAAAATAATGATCTTTTTGAATCCTTTTGAGCTAGAGAAGAAAGGGAGTTAACACATTAACATATATTTAATATTATTGTGATCATTTTATAAGGTTTCCCTCGGGGAGACATTGAGTAAACGCGGAATGAAATGAAATGTTAAAAACTTTTACGTTCCATGGTTATCTTCGTCTAGACTAAAGAAAATGATGATGATGAGTATGAATGAAATGGTGAAATGAAGGAAGTGAGCGAAAACGAGAGAACTCAGAAAAAAACTACACATATGGTGCTTGTCCACCAGAAAGCCCATTTGGCGTAAATAGGAGAAAATCAGGGACCCCATCCACCAGAGGTGAACGCTTTACCACTGAGCCAATACTACTTCAATAAGGAAGAGATGAACATATATTTGCAAAAATACTGGTAACCCCAATTGAACTCAATCTGAAATGCCAGAGGGGATAATTCTTAGCCTCGGGGTACTTTCTCCTCTCCTACCCCTGAAATCATCACTGTTCGTCTATATTCTTAAGAGAAAACCATTAGTTAGTTAAATTTGAGTTGAGTTGATTTTGAGCTTAACGTCGCATTCAGCAGCGAGGCTATATGAGACGTAGACCTACTGCTTAACATGGAATCCGAAACACATGAGGTCTTGCCGGGAATCGATCCCGGGTCTCCCACATCCTCTTGTTTACATGGAAGCTCAAAAAACCATTTGAATCTCTACGTACATTTCAATAGTAGTAAAGCGAAAAATAGGTACCACTAACCAAGGGCGCCGATTTCTCTGTAACTTTGGGGGGGGGGGCATTAAGGTGTGTTTCGTTGCAGATAAGGGTCTAAAGGATTTTAAGACTAATTCAAATTATACAAATATTGAATATTCATTAAAATACATTTGAGCATTCAGGGGGTCCGGGCGCCGGCGCCAGAATCGAAGCCCTGCCACTAAGCTTTGTTCCATGTGGACAAGTGTTTCTACTGACAGATGCAATGAATTATCTTCCCAGAAAGAATCTACGTTCGTCTTTCTATACATGTATATATGTTTGTGAAATCCATTATGCACAGTACAAATAGTTTACAGTGCACTTTTTCTGTGTAAATATTGTATATAGATTGAATATAATATAGTACTTTGAGCTGATTATGAAACGTTAAAATTGACCTTTTTGGCTAGTGCAGTTGAAAGTGATGGCTTTATTCAAGTTCAAAGCTTTATCCAATATACGTACAGTATCTTGATAAAATAGATAAGTGATCATCAAGAGTAGTATGTTGAAAGTAACTACAAAATCGTATTACATATAATTGAGCACAGTGACGACGCCAGCTGTAAGTTCCTAGGGGGCAAGGGAGGGGCAGATACATTTTCGGGGGGGCGGCTATTTTCCACACCAAAAATGACATTTATTACGTTTGACTTACTTTACATTGTGTATTTCGTTGTTGTTTTTATATTAGGCCTATATGGTAAACTTATTTCAAGTAAAAATTTGTAACTAACAAATAAGTAACGTCTGCACATGAAATATTTTTCAATGCAACTGTTGAAACTTAAATTGAATTACTTTCGCGTTTGCTACAAGTAACAAATTCGTCTAGTATTATATGCTACGTATATATATAAATTTACGAGGGGCTGCTGAAAATCTCGTAATCCAACCCAGAAGGAGTGTAGGTACTAGGTAGAAAGATGAAACTGTAGTTTTGAAAAACATGTTTTCAACAAATTTTCATATTAATAATGAAAACAAATTTTCATATTAATAATGAAATTCTTATTGCTTTCTCAGGCCTCTGAAGTGATTATGTGTGCCCAAACAGCGAATTTCACGAACATCCAGATCACAACATTTATAACATTTTTGTTCCACCAAGGATACTCACCAAAGTAAATTAATGAGAAAATCAGAGAAACACTACGGAACTCTTCTCCATTATATACAGTGGTGAAGAAGTGATGGCTTAGTTCAAACGTGGCTGTTTTTCAACAAATTATGCTTTACATCCAGGATGACTTTACATCCAGTGACTGTTCCCGAAATCATGGATGCAATTTGTGACATTATTCTTGAACATTACAGCATTTCAGCCAGTGGTAGATATAACCTGGGGCCGGGGTTCCTACGCCACCCCAGTTTTTGACTGACAAAAAGAATTTAAACTATTATTTATATAGTTTTTAAAGTGTATAGTAAACTCACAATATACTTATTATAGTCTGAGGTCTGGCTGCAACCCCCTTCCCTCAGTTTTTACCGTCTCAGTAAAACTTGTGTCAAAGATTGTGGGCATTTCTTCGGAACGCGTCGGTAGTATAATTCATAATGGCTTGGGTATCCGCAAGTTCTTGACACAATGGGTTCCCAAAAATCTGTCAGGAGAATAAAATAGTGACAGCATTAAGAGAAGTCTTCTTCCAGTTTGAATGTAATGCTGATCACTTCGCTCACGAATAGTAACCATGAACGAAATATGGTTGTACCACTATGATCCTGAAACGAAACAACAGTCAATGGAGTAGTAGCACTCATTTCTCCCTCGCCCCACGAAGTTCAAGACACAGAAGTTGGTTGAAAAACTGTTTGCAACATTCTTCTGGGATAAGTATGGAGTCGTACTCATAGACTACCTCCGCAACGGTCAGATATTTAATTCAGAATCTCTACATTACTCACAAAACTAAAAGAAAAATTCAAAGTTCAACACCGCAGGAAATGAAAAGAAAGGAAATGTGTTCCTTTAAGAGAATACACCTGTCCATCGAACCCCTGCGAACACAATTAGCATTGCATAATCTAGGATTTCAGTGTCTAGATCATCATCCTTATTCCCCAGATTTAGCACCGTTTAACTATTGCTTGTATTTATTTCCCAAACTTAGATCTGATTGAACTTTAGATCTGATAAGGGTAGTATTACGAACAGTGGTGCGAGGAAGTCTCCAGATTTTTTTAACTTCTGCAAAACTGGAGCACTGTACAAGGTAGTATATTGACTCTCGAGGGAAGTGTAGAAGAAGTAAAACTTCATCATTCCACGTACACTCCTGGGTTGGGCTACGAATTTTTCAGCAGCTCGACGTACATTTCTAGTCAATATGGTAGACGTCATGTCAGTACTTTGAAACAAAATAAGTAAGGGAGCACTAGTGCATACCAACTACTAATTAAAGATCAACACTCTGACAATACGTTTTATTGGGAGCTAAATAAATAATCGATTTAATTAAATATATTTATTATTATTATCATTTGCAGGAAGGGAAAAAAACATTTTTTTCCTTCAAAAAATTAAGCCCTGGTAGTCTCAAATTAAGCTGTTATAAGCCCATCCTCCGAATATTGAAAGCCGAGAATAATGTTTCAGGAAATAGAAGTATAGAACCTTTAAATAAAACAAAATATGAAACTGAAAACTTCAAAACTGGATAAATTCAAACAAGTTATGTAATTGGTTTTACCTTTCTTTTGTTTCTAATCGAAGTTGACCCAATGAGAAGAAAACAAGTCTACCAAATCTACTATTGTTCCCTAGGCACAGTAATTAAGATTCATAAGAAAGAACTGTAACTAAAATTAACCGGAAAAGGCGCTAAATTAGAAAACAGAAATATGTGTGCATACCCAGACGCTCAAAAAAAAAAAAAAAAAAAAAAGCTTGAGGACTAATCTGCCACATAGTAAATGTATAGATAGTACGATCTGACAATGAGATTGGTTATGATACTGATATAAAATACTATATATAGAATATTTAATGATTGTAGGAGTCTGGGGGGGCAGTCTGGATGGCAGTCAGGGGGGCAGGAGTAGCCACCAGGGGGGCGCTCGCCCCCCTTGCCCCCCCCTCTGGCGTCGTCACTGATTGAGCAACATTGTCAGTACTTCGCGACGATAAGCAAGCAACAGAAAAGTTTATTTTGAAAGTAATCTGCTTCTAACAACGCGGCTTCCTCTCTTCGCAAGAAGCAACCCTATCACTTCTCTCTCTCACAACCCCACAAGCTGGCAATTTGTGATTCTCAATTCATTTCGATCACGGCAAGCAATTCAGTGGAAGTACAAATGATTCATTAAAAGAATCGATTCATTTCTGGTAAGAATCATAATTCATCATGTAAGAATCATGTTAAGATCTTCACAGATACGGGTGACTATTCATATCTCTGATTACATACATGGAAATATTTGAAAACATTAGAATTTTATTGAGGTTAAAATGTAAAGTAGTGCATTTTTGAGGCTAAAAGTGATTTCGAGGTCAACAGATTTATTTGGTTAAACCTAAAAAAATATTATTGAGATTATAATCTCATATACTTGAAGTATGATACGGTAACTAAAGCCTAGAGTATTGTTATAGTTTAACACCAGTTTAACCTCAAATATAAGATTATTTAGTTAAAACATCAATAGTTGTTGGAAATGTTAAAACTTCACATACTTTGGGTGAGAGATGGCACATAAAGGCTAGAATAATGTTGTTTGGCATCAGTTTAATCTCAAATAACTTTTAAAATTTGTGGCTAATAGCAAAATAAATAAATAAAATAAAAATAAAAAATAAAAGATTGGTGAGATTAAAACTTCATATACTTGGAGTATGAGACGGTATACAATACTGAATGCTTCAATATAAGCGTAAATTCGTATGTAAATGCAAGTTTCCTGAGATCATCTTTAAAGTCTTTACTGGAGTATTAATTCATATAATACCATATGTTCAGTTATTACATACAGTACGTACAGTATCTTGATAAAATAGATAAGTGATAATCAAGAGTAGTATGTTGAAAGTAACTATGAAATCGTATTACATCTAATTGAGCAACAATGTCAGTACTTCGCGACGATAAGCAAGCAACAGAAAAGTTTATTTTGAAAGTAATCTGCTTCTAACAACGCGGCTTCCTCTCTTCGCAAGAAGCAACCCTACCAATTCTCTCTCTCACAACCCCACAAGCTGGCAATTTGTGATTCTCAATTCATTTCGATCACGGCAAGCAATTCAGTGGAAAGTACAAATGATTCATTAAAAGAATCGATTCATTTCTGGTAAGAATCATAATTCATTTGATTCATGCCATGATTCGTTCATAACGATCGAATCGTTCATGATCGACACAACGCTAGTATTTGAGAACAAGATCCTGAGACGAATATTCGGAACCAAGAGGAACGGGAGTGGGGAATGGAGGAAACTTCATAACGAGAAACTACATAATTTATTCGGTTTAATAAACATTGTTAGGGTCATCAAATCTCGGAGGCTCAGGTGGGCAGGCCATGTAGCGAGAATAGAAGAAAATAGAAATGCTTTCAAAGTTCTAATTTAAATTCCAATCGAAAAACGACCATTAGGTAGACCTAGGCGCAGATGAGAGGACAATATTACGATGGATCTCGATGGAATAGGAATATAAAGTAGAAACTGGATCCAGTTGGCTAAGGATAGAAGTCAATGGAGAGCTTTCGTGAACGCGGCATTGAATCTCCGTGTTCCATATAGAGGTCTGCACTGGCCGGAATTTTTGAGCCCGGGCCCTGCCCGTAAACTTACAGTGTCAGGCCCGACCCGAGTCCGAAATATGTTTTAGCATTTAGGCCCGAGCCGGCCCCGAGCTCGTGTGATAATGAAATGAGCCCCTAAATAAGCCCGAATTAAAGAAACTTAATGATTAACACAAAATTCTAATTTAATTACAGCAATTAGAGGTTTAATTTTGCAGTTGTGCTTTAAAAGTTCTCCAGAAAGAACGGTGCAGTATACATCGTTGTACAGTATATTTATAAAGTTAGGCCCGAGAAATATGGTACTATATTTAAAAATTTACGGCCCGAGCTCGACTTGGCCCGAAGTGATATATGGTTCGTAAGCCGATCCCGGTCCATGGTCCGGTCGGGCTTAGGCCCACGGGCTCGGCCTGAACCCGTACACACCTCTATTTCCATAGGCCATGGAGTTAGTAAGAGTATTAAAAACTTTTGCTAAGCTCATTCCTAAATGCTATTATATGTAATCATGTAATGTATTATATGTTTTGTGTTAATCATTAAGTTACTTTAATTTGGGCTTATTTAAGGGCTCATTTCATTATCACACGAGCTCGGGCCGGGCTCGGGCCTAAATGCTAAAACATATTTCGAACTCGGGTCGGGCCTGACACTGTAAGTTTACGGGCCAAGCCCGAGCTAAAAATTCCGGCCAGTGCAGAACTCTATATGGATCACGGAGATTCAATGCCGCGTTCACGAAAGCTCTCCACTGACTTCTATCCTTAGCCAACTGGATCCAGTTTCTATTTTATATTCCTATTCCAGCGAGATCCATAGTAACATTGTCCTCCTATCTGCGCCTAGCTCTTCCTAATGGTCGTTTTTCGATTGGAATTTAAGTTAGAACTTTGAAAGCATTTCTATTTTCTTCTATTCTCGCTACATGGCCTGCCCACCTGTGCCTCCGAGATTTGATGACCCTAACAATGTTTATTAAACCGAATAAATTATGCAGTTCCTCGTTATGAAGTTTCCGCCATTCCCCATTCCCGTTCCTCTTGGGTCCGAATATTCGTCTCAGGATCTTGTTCTGAAATACTAGTGTTGTGTCGATCATGAACGATTCGACCATTATGAACGCATCGTGGCATGAATCAAATGAATTATGATTCTTACCAGAAATGAATCGATTCTTTTAATGAATCATTTGTACTTTCCACTGAATTGCTTGCCGTGATCGAAATGAATTGAGAATCACAAATTGCCAGCTTGTGGGGTTGTGAGAGAGAGAATTGGTAGGGTTGCTTCTTGCGAAGAGAGGAAGCCGCGTTGTTAGAAGCAGATTACTTTCAAAATAAACTTTTCTGTTGCTTGCTTATCGTCGCGAAGTACTGACATTGTTGCTCAATTAGATGTAATACGATTTCATAGTTACTTTCAACATACTACTCTTGATTATCACTTATCTATTTTATCAAGATACTGTACGTACTGTATGTAATAACTGAACATATGGTATTATATGAATTAATACTCCAGTAAAGACTTTAAAGATGATCTCAGGAAACTTGCATTTACATACGGATTTACGCTTATATTGAAGCATTCAGTATTGTATACCGCCTCATACTCCAAGTATATGAAGTTTGAATCCCACCAATTTTTTATTTTTATTTTATTTATTTATTTATTTATTTATTTTTTGCTATTAGCCACAAATTTTAAAAGTTATTTGAGATTAAATTGATGCCAAACAACATTATTCTAGCCTTTATGTGCCATCTCTCACCCAAAGTATGTGAAGTTTTAACATTTCCAACAACTATTGATGTTTTAACTAAATAATCTTATATTTGAGGTTAAACTGGTGTTAAACTATAACAATACTCTAGGCTTTAATTACCGTATCATACTTCAAGTATATGAGATTATAATCTCAATAATATTTTTTTAGGTTTAACCAAATAAATCTGTTGACCTCGAAATCACTTTTAGCCTCAAAAATGCACTACTTTACATTTTAACCTCAATAAAATTCTAATGTTTTCAAATATTTCCATGTAATCAGAGGTATGAATAGTCACCCGTATCTGTGAGGATCTTAACATGACACCATCAACAAGCTATGCTGAGATAATTGTTGTAGCTGTGTTGTTGTATATATATATATATATATATATATATATATATATATATATATATATATATATATATATACGAGACACGTAGCAAGGATTTAGTGAAGGGAGGGGTCCGTGACATGAAGTATGTGATCATCACACGAGGGGCTCGATCATTCTATACAATTTTACTTTAACATATATTGGTTGTTTAGCCAGGATTTCGGGGGTGGTAAGAAGGGGAGAGACGTGAAATTCTGAAGGCCCAGGAGCTCGATCAATCTAAACTACTTTACTATCAACATATATTGGTTTGTTAAGACAATAAAATGGGGATATGTTGGTAAGTATTTTAATAACAAAGTATGAAGAAATCTCCAGTAAAATAATTTTAAAAAAGTATTGAAAATGATTTTCCAGTATTTACGTCCTTCCTCTGTTCATTCAAATATAAGAATTTTAATTTCATTATGGCCTCAACTATTATAAAAAATACATATATGAAACTTTTCATTCACTATTATGAAAGGTACAAAAACAATAATGTCTTGTAAAATATTTTGCAATATCTGCGTTCCTTTTTCTGTTGAATCAAACGTTAACAGAACTTTCTTTCCACATAAATTTTTGTTTTTATTATTCCGTCAACTACTGTCTGTTCCAAATGTCATGTTAAAGAAACAGCAGAAAATTGTTTTTTGAAATAACATGTTTGATACTGCAAGGATGTGATGACGAAAAATTATGATAAAAAATGTCCATACTGTTACACAATGGCACTATGCTTTCGGAAGCTTGAAATCTCCCTGACTAGTAGCAGAAATTCTGAGAATCCCGTAAATTTTCTAGAAAATTCCAATTCCCTGACTTTTCCAGGATATCTTGCTCACCTAGCCACCATGTATTGCGAGTAATACAAATCAGGAGCGTCATTTCAGACTTCGCTGGGGGGGGGGGGAATATATATATATAATATATACCACTTATTACTGCATTTACACTTCGTAAGAATTTCAGTACTTAATTTCTTGCTATTACTGAAGCTTCCGTTTCATCTCTTAAAAACTTTTCCAGCTTGTCCAGGTGGTTCACGACCAGGGCTGGCGCGAGGGAAGGGGTCGAGCCTTGCCATCGCCCTGGGCGGCAAAATTTGAAAAAGAAAAAATATAATGTTTCGTAATACGTCCATATGGAGAAATACAATTGTGTTCACCTGAGAATGTAATTGAACTTACTTCACTCACATTCAGGAAAATAATCAGGAAATTCGGAGCATTCTCCTTCACTTTCAATTCAAACTACTGGCCACAGGTATCTCGTTCAATTTTTCCCTTACAGTGTCATAGATATGATTTTCAGCTAGGGTGGATAAGACTATCAAGGTTTCTTTTATATTTTTTCTATTAAGCAATGTTCTAACGCTCCACTCCAAGTATACAAAAGGTATATTCCCACTTGAGACAGGCCGTTCTAGCCTACAGTATCTTGACACAGCTGCGAGTTGTTAACAATTTTACTGAGCAAATGACAATAATCGTTCGTTTTGTACAAATTACATAAAGTAATGGGGAATGGCTTGTAAACACCTTCTTGGTTTCGTACCGGTAACAGACATCACTATAGTCTAGGACTCACAGAAGTAATAATTAAACAGCTAAAGGCAATGAACATTCCTATCGAAGATATGAGGGGCCAAGGATACGACAATGGTTCTAACATGAAAGGCAAACATTCAGGTGCTCAAAAGAGAATTTAAGAAATAAATTTCCTTGCCTTCTACTCCTTGCGATTGACTTTCACTAAGTCTTATCTCAACGATGCAGCCACAGCATCTCAGTACGTTGTTTCATTTTTTGTTAGTTAAAAAGTTTGACTTCTTTTCTGCGTCAGTTCAACGTTGGACCTTACTAAAGGAGCATATTAGCAGTCTCACTTTAAAACCATTAAGCACCACAAGGTGGGAGAGGCGAAATAATGCTCTGACTCCACTTACATGTTAGATATCAAATACGGGAGGTTTATGATGCCCTGCTTCAAATAAGTAACAATAGAACAGATAGAATGGTCGCCCACGATGCTCTGTGTATAGCAAACCAGCCGCGTGGCTACTTTCCTTTCCTCACTCGTTATCTGCTATGACTTTTTACTCCACAGAAACATAATAAGCAAGAATCTCCAAAGCATTGATTCTCATGTGTTGGATGCAGTCGGGTTTCTTGAAAATATATCTGAGTACTTTGAGAGGAGAATAAATGATGCAAAGTTTCAATTTTATTTGGTTGATGCGATGGAGTTGGCATCAGCATTAGATATGGATGATCCACGGATTGGTAATACAGCGCAAGCTCGAAGTCGAAAGAAGAGACAATTTCAATACGAGGCAGACGTTGAAGCTGTTGAAGATCCACAAACAAGATTCAAGATCGATTTTTATTACAAAGTTCTAGATGTGATTGTGTTAGCTTTAAGAGAAAGGTTTGAGCAACTTAAACATCACAGCAGCGAGTATTTCGATTTTCTCTACGATATAAGTAATCTTAAAATATGCTACCTGAACTTTTGTTTAAAAAGTGGATTAAACTTGCCAGCATTTTAACACACGAAGAATCTAAAGATATTAGCCCGTTATTTGAAAGACGAACTGAAAGAAGTGTTATCCGCTATAATTAAGCCTAAATGTTCACCAAAAGAGACTTTAAAATTAATTAAGGAACATGACTTTGCTCCCAATGTTAGTGTTGCACTTAGGATTTTGTTAACAATGGCAAGTAGAGAAAGAAGTTTTTCGAAACTTAAGCTTAAAACTATCTATGTTCTTCCATTTCTGAAACACGCTTGAGTAGTCTAGCAATGATATCAATAGAAGATGAATTTGCTGAAACACTGGAGTACGTGGTATGATAAAGGAATTTGCTCATAACAAAGCAAGAAAAGTTTCTTTCAATTAAGGTGAGTTAAATTTGTGTCTGTCTATTGTGTTCTAGTACATTATAAGGCTTAGGCTAATCACTTTGTTTTGCTATAATATCTGATTCACTATATTATCTTGATACTCCATACTCTATTCGAAACACCTTTTGATATGAAATAAGCTTAAAAATTAAAATTCTTAGTCGTGACTAAAGGATTTTTCTTGTGTTTTATTTTTTGTATGCGCTGCTGTACATCACAAGCAGTGGCGTATTTAGGAAGGGGGGTTTCCGGGCTTAAGGCTCCCCGAAATCTTACTTACTATAGTAAGTATATGAAATATCATGCAGAATTTTCACATTTTCAGGCAACCCCCCTAAAGTTAGCAAAGCAGTAGGGTGGTGGCACTTGGTGCAGTTTTTACCTACTGCGCATGCGCAAACTGCTCCGGTTCATGTTCCGACACCTGCTCCGGTTCCTGATCCGACCTCTGTTCCGAATCATGTTCCAGTTCCTGTTCCTGTTTCCCTGGAGCAGTTTACGTGCAACGAGTAGCCTTTTAGGACTATGAACACCACTAGACCACGCATGCGCAAAACATTACACACTACAGCAAGACCATGACACCGCTGGTAGTATTTTCTCAACCATTATATAACATCAGGGGTGTAGTCGTTATGTTTTATGAGGACTTTTTTTTCGGTTCCCCCGAAGCAGTTTACGTGCAACGAGTAGCCCTTTACGACTATGAACACCACTAGACCACGCATGCTCAAAATATTACACACTACAGCAAGACTATGAACGACCATGACACCCCGGTAGTATTTTTTAAACCATTACATAACATCAGGGATGTGGTCGTTCTCTTTTACGAGCACTTTTTTATGTAAAAAAAGACTATGGCAGTATAGTAGAACAGAAATTTAAAAAATAACAACAGCCTTTAACAATATAGCATAAGTCTGACTAGTCACCCCCCCCCCCCCCACACACACACACTTGATTGCTCATGCGCAGTAAAATTAAATCTCCAATTTAATCGACATTACACGCATGCGCAGAAAAATTACAGTTCCAACTACCACTTCTGGTTCCGATTAAACACACCACCACCAGCAGCAGACCACAGACTACAAAGGTTACAACATAGGACTATGAACACATATTCCAACTCCTATTGAACATTGTAGAGCAATAGTTCGCACCCCGTTTGGGTGGGTTTGCACGCACATAGTATTCACACTCTTCCAGTTGCAGTGCCAGTTCCGATTCCGGAGCAGACTACGAAACAAGTACCCTTTTACGACTGTGACCTATTATAGCAATTGTGCAAGCTGTACCGCTTCCTGTTCCAGTACCAATACCGGTTTCTGTAGGCTGTTACGATCCCTTTTTGAACCGTTATAAAAGAGTGTGACCTATTTTTCATCCCCTAAATAACATAGTCCACACACTTGTTTACGCATGCGCAGAGAAATTACAGATCCATATCTCCACTTCCGGTTCCGATTGAACACAGCAACAGCAGCACCAGACCACAGACTACATAGGACTATGAGCACAGATTCCAACTGCTATTGAACATAGTAGAGCAGTGGTTCGCTCCCGCTTGCGTGTGGTTTCCTTTCAAGCTCTCTCTCTCACACACAAACACCTGATTTACGGAGCATTTTGTGGCGCATGAGCAAACTGTTCCGGTTCCTGTTCCGGCTCAAGCTCCAATACCAGAACTGGTTCCCCCGGAGCAGACTACGCAACGAGTAAATTGTTAGGACCCCTTTTCTTGAAAGACGCCTATTTTTCATTCACACACACAGACATGGTTTACGGAGCATTTTGTGGCGCATGAGCAAACTGTTCCAACTCAAGTTGGAGTACAAGTTCCGGTTCCGAATACACAACACAGGAGAAGCTGCACCCGACTACGAACATAGCAGACTTTTTTTAAGATAAAGCAAGAAAGGCTCTGACACAACAGCAACAGCCTACGCAACACATATTCTAGAAAGGTTATGACCACATGCACAAATGAAGAAGCGACGCCTGAACAACATATAAAGTAGCCTAAATTCGTTTTACTCTTTCACTCTTCTACGACAAAAACAGTGAAGCCGAGATTAAAACAACACAACACAACACAACACACACACACAAACACACACACACACAAACACACACACACACACACAAACTCATGGTTCACGGACCACTTGGTAGCGCATGCCCAATAAAATTACAGTTTCAATATAGGCCTAGTAGAAACAACAGGCATGCGCAAAAGTATTACAGTTCCAATTCGATAACACACAGGAGAAGCACGATTGGCAACGGTGTTCTTGCAGCCTGTTCTGACTATGGCGTATAGTGTAGTTTATGGGGGATACGGCCTTTTATAACAATTATAACCGATATGGATAAAACTTTGTATATAGAGCTTTCCGAAGTAAACCAATTTGCATAAAATTCAGTAAAGAGAGGTTTTCGAACATGCTGATTACTTATAGCATATTTACTTTTACGTAGGTCTTGTAGTTTATGTGGGGGTATGCCCTTTCTATGACCATTTTAACCGATTTGGATGTTCTCGGTATACAGGGATTTTCGTACATGCTGATTACAAATATCATATTTGCTTTTACTTAATGCTTACAGTTTATGGGTGATACATACTTTTATGACAAATTGATTTTTTTAGCCTTTTACGACAACTTTTATTATTCTCTAAATAACATAGGCCTGCAATGGCTACACATATTGGTATGAATAGAAGTCTATGGCAACATAGTAGAGCAGAGATTAAAAATAACAGATGCGGTGGCTCAGTGGTTCGCTCTCACCTCGCATGTCGCCTTATTTAGCTAATTCGACATATTCGTGGGGAGTAAAACTTAAAAATTGCATTTCGGCTCATAAACACACACACACACACACACACACACACACATATATTTAATATATATATATATATATATATATATATATATATATATATATATATATATATATATATATATATATATATATATATATATATATATATATATATATAGGGTTCACGGGCGCTTGGTAGCGTATGCTCAATTAAATTTCAATTCCAATTTAGTATAAGCAAAGAAAGAGTCCAGTTCCGATACCAATTACCCCCAACAGGAGAACGAGTATGAGATTGGCGGCGGGGGTTTTGTGACTTTTATAAAAGACTATGACCTAAATTTTCCACACCAATACCAACACTTACCTGTACTGATGTGGAAAAAAGACTATGGCAACATAGTAGAGCCGAGATTTAAAAATAACAGATGCGGTGGCTCGGTGGTTCGCTCTCACCTCGGGTGTAGTGGATAAACCGTCTATTTAGCTTATTCGACATAATCGTGGGGCTTAAAATTTTTCTCTTTAGCCACAAACAAACACACACACACACACACACATTGTTTACCTAGCACTTGGAGACGTATGTGCAGCTCCAATTTTGATTACAACTATGGTGAGTCTTGTCAAATAAAGGTTTTAGGACTGTGTATTGTGTTTTTTCTTCCTTTGCACACTTTTTTCACGCAGGTGTCCATGTTTTAGATGCCTAGGATCATTCAGGTGTGTTTGGTCCATGTGGACTAGGATGATTCTATCTTCTTTTTTTTTTTGGACACTAGTATATATATATCAGGGTTGCAAATAACCACCGGGCGAGTGGTTCATCGGTGCGGGAGGGAGAGTTTTCAAGCACTAAAGACTATAAAAATCACGATTGGAATGTGAGATGTGGGCTAGTGGCTTTTCTCTTGGGCTAGTAAAATTTTGTTGCTTATTTGCACCTCTGAATATATATATGAAAATCGTATTTCTACTACTTGGACCTTCAGTGTTTTTTTCCTTACTTAATATGCAAAGACTACATTCTATAGTTATTTGGAACTAAATGAAGTGTTTTAATACTTAGCACTTATGGTAATACTTAGCATGGACAGCTGCGACCTAGCCAGACTGTCGCCTTGCAATATTGTTTAGTCAGTGTTTATCTAGAAGTTCTCATGACCAAGTTATCTTATTTTTCTACATTGTGGCCAGTGAACTGTGAATTACCACAGATTCTTTCGACATTTAATATGCTAAGTGGCTTAACCTGATTAGCCTACATTTTAAAATGAATTGACCAGTCGGTCAACCCAGCTCGCACCTGGAGCACCTCAACTCTTGGAATTTTCTCCGCTTATTGATATAGCTAACACGTTCGTTTAATTCGCTATAGAATTAAGTAAAGGGGCATACGTCTTATAGTTGACCAAGAAATGAACAACAGCTACCCCCCCCCATTTAATGAAGTCCCGGGTCTGCTGACCCAGTGCGTATAATTAGTAAACGGGTCCTACCAATTTCCTAATTATACAGTGCGACTGCCTGCATTTATTCTGCTGGATACTACTGTCAACTTTATGCGCATTCTTCTCGCAGCAGCCAGGAGCTTACGTCGCGGGATTACTCTTAGTGTTACCCCACAGTGCTAATACCCCATGTGCACTAGTTAGTAGTGTGAAAAAAGTATTTGTGGTGAACCCCAAATATAATATATATATATATATATATATATATATATACGTGATACAGTTTCCAATGGCTGTAACGTCGTAAAATTTGAAGTTAATTTTATGTTTGTGGAAATAGTTAAGTGTCTACTCACCCATATCAATGTTCAGTGTTGTGATTGTTTTTCGTCTATATATTTCCTTTTTCATAGTGGATTTAATAAATAAGCATAGCATTATTCTATTTAAGGTTTTTGTTGTGTGTATGAATGATATTTTTGTGTGTCGTGGTCTGAGCAATCATCTGGATGTCCGTGATGATTTCGAGACGAGACATCCGAACCTCTCGGTGCTTGATGCTCATCTCATTGTTGAGACCTGAGGGCGATCTGGGGAAAGTCCTGTAATGCCCTTTTGGAAATGTTCTTTGATGTCTTAACCAGGTAAGTTCAGGTCTCCTGAAAGTACTCGTTGATGGTACAGCAGGGGTAAAATCCGGAAAGCGGTTACACATTTAAGGAGCCAACCTAAGGTGACAATCTGGAATACATTGTGTATGTACAATGCGAGCTGTTTTTTCTTAAATATTTAATTGATTTTTAGATTTTGACTATTATTTGCATTTTAGCATTGTGCCTTGACCGGTGATACCTCAATTCAAGCTACGTATTGTAGCTGTAAAGGTAGTAGCCGCACCACAGATATGTGCGTGGAATCGCTTTCTATTGTCTGGTTTCTTGGCTAACCTCTGCTATGCTATGCTTGGCTATGCTATTGTCTGGTTTCATTTTCCAGAAATTCGCGAACTGCCGCATTTTTGTATCGTTTTCTCCCCACTGGTGTTATTGCTTCTCCTGACCCTGATACAGGAAAGCAGATTGATTAACATTATTCCCGGAATAGTTATAATATCATTCGTTTCAGTCTTAATGTTGTCCATTCAGTTTTGAGTACAGTCTCATAAAGGAAAACATATTTTTATACATCATAATGAAGTCATTTAAAACTTTTAGTCAACAGTTTTCACATGATGAAACATTCTCTTTCACTAGTCTCACACTGTTCCTGAAGTTTCGTTGAAACAAATCGCGTGTCACAAGCAAGCTCTTGAAAGATTCTATACTAGACACATTTTTTGTTTTGTTTCGTGTAGCTTTGTTTCTATCGCGATACCCAGTTTTTTTTTTTTTTTTAATCTTTCACCCATCACCTATGCCGACATGTTACCGCTATCCTCTATGGATGCTTCTTACATATGCTAAATGTGACTACATACTAATCTTATTCCTATATTGATTTCATTCCTAAAACCTCTCACTTTCTTTAAATCACCAATTACCCCCTTATATTTGCTGCCCTTTTTGACCAACCTCCTAAGACTTTAGGGCCAAAATAACTGTACCTCCAGACAGGGCTTGTCGAGTACTTTCGATTACACCTATTGGTCAATGTTTACCTTCTGGGACCCTTGGCAATGGTACTGAGAATAAACGACTGTTGGAGTTCATAAATTGTGACGTCATAAAATGCGCACCCAGATTTCTGGTCTATAGCAAAAGATTTTGAGATAGATATTAGTTTATTTAAGATCATTATATTGAAATTAGTTGATTTTTGTTATATTCTTATTCTTAAAAATCTAAAAGCTCTAAAAATCTAAAGGATCCTTCGACCCTGTATTCTCTTTGAATATAGTTATGGTTCTCATGGCAGAATCTGAAACAAAAATAGATAATATTAGAAAAGGAGCAACGTCGCCTGCGTTACGAATTTGGTCTCACTTCCCGGATGTATGCGGATAGATACAGAAGTCGAAGCTGAATAAACGTGCAATATAAATGTCGGGTGTTCTAAAAGTGCGCTCACGGACAACAGAGCATAATGCTTAAAGTCAAAATAAAGCGAAAATACTGTATAATGTTATATCCTCCAGATCGTCCCTGAACCACTAAAGGAAATCAAAAATTTCACTATGTGGCAACGTCGTATTTTATCTTCGAACCACTAGTATGGTTCTGTGAATCCATTAAGAGGTTACATTAATTCTTCCGCGAATAGGTGGTGTCGCGAATTAGCGTCAACGCCTAGCGACTTTAACTGCCATCAGGAAAGAATCGTTGGAACTATTCGATGAATTGATGGTTCTTTTATCTGCGACGTTGCCACATTGGCACATATTGCAATTCATGTCTGCAAATGAGGAGCGGAAAGGTGTATATATATATATATATATATATATATATATATATATATATATATATATATATATATATATTGCTTTATTTTAACTTGCACGTAAAGATGTTCCACGTCTAAGATTTATAAATATCTTTTTTTTCTCTTTAACAACACTCTCACGACGTACTCCAACATGTGGTACATATAAATCATGAAATTATTCCTTCAAAGCAACTGAATCTCATCTTTCTAATATTAAGGGGCACGTGAGCTGCTCTATTTTGGCATAAATTTTGTACTGCTTTACCCCTTAGAACTTCCCTGATTTCCCGCTGGAACATTCATGAAAAATCCAAATAGTCAATAGTCTTTGATGTAATTAAGAAACCAATGGCGTAGATTTGTATAAAGGACAAAGGAACAAACATTTATGAACAGGGTGTTTCAACAGACTTGGCATACATTTTCAGGACCTTAATGAAAAAAAAAGTTTATGTGTGATTTTGGTCGGAAACGCCTAATACGGAGCTGGAATAATTTTAAAGTAGCTTGTTAACTGATACTTGACGTATGATGTTTACCGTAAATTTGTTCATACCCGTAATTTGAGGTTTACGACGAAAGTTGAAGATAAACTTTCTTCTTGTATAGAGGTCCTCAATATATATGTGAAGTTTGTCGGTTTATCCATAGAACACTTCTCTATATAAGAATATACTCAAGTGATACAAGTAACATCTTTATATTAAACCTTCTTTGATTAATGAAGTTTCTATCATTCTTATTGTTACTGTCAAATTTATGATCTTAGTTCGAAATAAATTATCCTTTAAAGTAACATTTCTTCTCTTTTCAGATTTCTATGGATTTTGATATCATTGGGAGCGATCATTGCCAGTGTAACTTTTGTGATGATTTTCTGGTATAAATATCAAGATGATCCTACAGTTACGGTAGTTGAGACAGTAGACTACTATAGTTGGAAAATTACGTATCCGGCTATGTATTATTGTCCCAAATCTATATCTGATACCATATTTAATAATTTCGTAGCTAGGTAAGTAATTAAGACGCTTCCGATCGTTAAGTAACTTCATATGAAAGGTTAATAAAATATCGTATTTTTTTTTTTAACTTGTCTCTTACGCAGACGAAAATATTAATGTAGCAATAAAAATAAATTTCAAACTTGCTGGAGTTCAATTGAGACACACAAAATATGGACAAAACGTAAATAAAACATCAATAAACACGTTTAATTACTGAATAGTAAATATCATGAGGAGTTAATCTCATATGCACTTACTAGTTACTAATTTGTTATGCACAAGTCGCCCATATTTAATGAATTTTAATGAGGTCACCCAAAAGGTAAGCAAAATCATTTTTTTTTAAGAGAATCTTTAAATTTTGGGGCATCTCTATAATTGCCTAGACAGGTGGTCCTTTGAAGTATGATGACTAACAGTGGTGTATTTAGAATTTTGTTTCGGGGGCCTATGCACAGCACGGGGAAGCAGAGAACAGTTGTTCACCTGAGTTTGAGAATTAAATGTATTTAATCGATTGTTTATTAATGTACTAAGAAAATATGTGAATCTCTTATGTCGGTTAAAAATCTTACCCACATCCCCCCCCCCCAGGCAAATCTGAAGTGACGCTCCTGCAAACACACGTTCAATATTTGTAATCTTATTTCAACTTAACTGATTTCATTTTAGAAAAAAAAATGAAAAAAAAAAATATTCAGTTTTATCTGTGTACACTTTTACCTGAAAGAAGATGTTGAGATAAATTGAAGCTGAAATATACTGATTGCAATTTTTATTGCAAGTATTGCAGTCTGGTGAATCTTATGTGATATGAAACACAAAAATTTAGCAGTGAATCTAACTTTTGATTCCATTCATAGAATAAAAAAGGAAGCATCTTCTTGGTCTACCTAATTTCTAGGGTTACTTCTCCCTTCCCCTTCTTGATTTTCTTTAATTCAAACATTTAATTTTCTTTATAACTAAACGAGGTAAGTATTTCTTTGCTATAATAACTAAAGTCCCGTTATGTTGATATACGTGTAAGTTGGTGTGGAACACCACTTTCGCTTATCAGCTCCTCTTAGTTTTGGTGTTAATGACAATGGTCAACTTGAATCACAACTAACAACGGTTGAAAGTATGATGGGAGAAACGAAAGAAAGTAACAACTAAGAAAATGAAACAGAAGAGTAGAATCGCCGAAATAAAGAAAAAGAGATTAGAAATTGTAAGAAGATTATAATTGTTATACGTAAAAGGCGAAAAATCTAACAAATTTATTTCGGGAGGGCTTGAGCCCGATGGCCCTCCCTAACTACGCAACTGACAATGACAATCGTGATAGAATGAATAGAAAATTGTAACATTTAAAATAATGAATATGTATTGTGAAGTTTGTGAAGTTATGATCCCACCGTAAAATGGACGGCACGGTGGGATCATAACATATTTTGAAGTAAGAATGATATCCGGTTAACGTGATGACAAAACTCTAAGTGGTAATCAAATGTTGACAGGGAAATTAAAGTTTTATAGAGCTGTGTCTGCTGACATACAGGGTGGCCCAAAAGTAGGTATACACCCCAGGTAGGTTGATCAAGTACAACATTCTAGCTTATAGGTTTATTTTATCCTGCAGTTCCGAGCTTAATGTATCAAACGTATCAGTAAAAAGGCATTAAGAACAAATAATAAAGAAACTAAGTCTACCTGATCAATAACAATAAGAAATTAAATAATAAGCAATAAGTTGATCAGAACGGGAATGCATCCTACTTCTGGGCCACCCGGTATGGAAAAGGAATGTTAAACATTAAATTTAATATCTACACATATAATATGAAAGACAATGACCGATAATGTAATGAATACACGGAGGTGTTACGAAGAAACAGTTATGGCTTGATTAGTTGATCAAAACGGGAATGTATCCTACTTCTGGGCCACCCTGTATGGAAAAGGAATGTTAGACATTAAATTTAGCATGACTACACATGTAGCATGAAAGACAGCGACCAATAATGTAATGAATACACGGACGTGTTTTGAAGAAACAGTTATGACTTGTTATTAATGATATAAAATCACATCTGCTTAGGCAAAAGACGCATGCAAATTCGTACTTAAAATAAATAAATTAGTGAAACGCAACCCTTTAACAGAACAACATAACACATCCCATGGCACGCAAAAGTGGATAATAATAACAATAATAGTATTTGTTTTATGGATACCTTTGTTCCAATATTTTTGTATAAGTTTTAACGTATTTTTTACAGTGAAAGGGTATTTAGCGGCGCACATACTCTGGTATGCTTCGTGGGGACGCACATGCACCAATGCCCTTATCACATTCTTTTCTGTAAACTAAACGATAAAAATCCACTCAATTTCAACCACCACTTGAATTATGTTTATTATTATTATTATTATTATTATTATTATTATTATTATTATTATTATTATTATTATTATTATTATTATTACTTACTTACTTACTTACTTACTTACTTACTTACTTACTTACTTACTTACTTACTTACTTACTTACTTATTATTTGCAATTTCCTGTCGCTTATAAGTTTTCGTCCAAGAACGTTGCGAACTTAAGGTTCAGCCTAGTGGTAAATCCGGCCCCGAATGCTCACCTTATTTTCTGAGTTAGACCTATGTTACAACTAAAAACACTTTTAAATATTTTTCATAAGAGCTTGGAATATTCTTTTTAACTATGCAAATAATTTAGGTTAATTGAAGAAGTAGGAAACAGATAGCTGAAATACATCATTTTAAATTTGGGTAACGATAAACTAGTTATCTTTTCAGCCATTACGGCGAAGTAGACACTGCAACCAGGGAATTGTTGAGGAATTTCACTAACGATCTTATTGATTCTAATATTACAACCGTTGGAAAGTTGGTGAAGTATTCTTCAAAAGTAGATCTGAAATCTATGCCTCTTAGGAAGATATATGAGAAGGTATGTATATCTATTTTACACAATATATAAATTCTTAATACAGCAACACAGTCACATAAGTTGCAGTGGCGTAAGCATAAGATAGTCGATTGAGGTGGTTTAAAACTCTCACATTCATGGTGATTTCAGGTTTTTGTATATGTATCTCACAAGGGATGTATGCAAACCGTGACAGCTAGATATTTATGAAAATTGGTACACTGACTAACTGTGGGTTGCTAATCAGTATGGTGATAGTCACTCGGTGCGGAAATGCCTTGGTTACCTGTTACGTATAATATATATAGACCTACCAAGTACTGACTGCGTGAGGCTGTGCCGACTAATATCCCAAAAATGCCGAAAAAAGGCAGAAAATAAAAAATGTGTGCAGATAACCTGATAAATACGGGAGGGGGACACGTGACCAAGAACATGGCAGTACCGTCAGACTAGTGGTGTTGCCATTCCAACACAAACTTATAGTTTTTCAAATAGAACGTGAACCATTTTATGACATTAAAACAATTGGCATAAAACATAAAAGAAAATAAGCAAAAGGAGAGTTATCAGTGTTGCCAAATAAGGGAGATATGAGGCTTTAAAGTTGAGAAATTATGGGGTCCGTACAATGAAACGAACAAATGCTCAACAACAACAAGACTGCAGAGGAACGGAATGTAAAACAGGGAGTAAACCACAGCATGTGCAGCACCCAGTAACTAACGTTCTTGATATGTCATATCGAGTGTGCGGCTTATTGAGTGTGCACACTATCTATGCCTTTTCTGTTATACGGTTTGGTTTATTATGGTAAAATGTTGTGGGTCTGTATATTGCTGGTAACGTGAATCCAGTATGTTTTATCTTCATCATTGTATCACATGCTAATATCCTAACAGCACAGGACGTGCTAGACATGTACCATTTTGGTGTCCCAACTACTTTTTAGGTACCCGACACTTGACACATATGATATTTATGTACTAAGCATGTACTTCAGCTACCTACAGTTTTTGGTACTTGTTATACCTAATTGATATTTGCAACTATGTACCATAAATGTAGCATTAATATACCTGGCTCAGTTTCGCACTCCAACAGTTATTTGTTTTTATGCCGTCACTTGGGACATATATCTGTCATGTTCTAGGTACGTCCTTTAGGAACATACTGTTTCAGATGCTCTAACAGCACAGCATGTGCTAGGCATGCTACATTTAGGTGGTCTAAATTCATTTCCCACATTTGATGCTTTTGTTGTTTCTACTTTCTAAGCAATTGTGTACTAGAAGCAACAAACGCATCAACTTTATTAGATGGAAACTGTCGCCGATCATTTGAAGGTAAATATGGAAGAACCATGAAATAAAGTAAATAGACACTTGTCATTTTGTTATAAAATTACATCGCGAGTAGATTTTTATCTGATCCGAAACGGTTATCGTCGAATATACGCGGTTAAAGGAGTACTCTGATTAGTCAAATTCAAAAGCCCTCAACCATTTATCGGTCTACAAGCGACCTGTCCCATTGCCAAAACAGGCTGTCCTACAGACCAAATAAAAAATTATCGACCGGTAATCCTACTATCTGCCCCATCTAAGATATTTGAAATTATTATATACGAAAAAATTTATTCACATGTACGGTCAATAATATCTCCCTTTCAAGATGGTTTCATGCCAAAGAGATAAACTATAACCAACCTTACAGAACTCTCACATTTTATAGCTAATCAAATTGATAAAAAGGAACAAGTAGATGTAATTTATACAGATTTTTCCAAGGCGTTCGACGTAATTAATCATGATATACCTCTCAGCAAACTTGTGACATTCAATTTTTCACAAAATCTTCAACAACTTATAGCGTCCTATCTTTGACAACGGAAACATCGCGTTCGATACAAGAATATTTTAACTAAGGAATATGTCGTAGACTCTGGGATCGCACTTGCAACTTCTGTTATTTATACTATTTATTAGTGATTTACCATCTGTAATAACATCTTCCCACAAACTTTTGTTTTCTGACGATCTAAAAATCTATCGCAATGTCTCCACGGAATTAGACGCAATTTGTTTGCAAAATGACATTAATGCTCTTTCCCAATGGTGTGAATCAAACAAATTGCTACTAAATATTAGAAAATGTAAAGTAATATTACCATACCGTATGTAAAGTGTATTACCATACAATAAGGGAAAACTGTAATTAGGCATTGCTTGTTGCTCTTCCGAAATAAATTAATAAATAAATCGCGATGTCTGCCTGTCTGTATGTGATGTCCAATGTTAACTTTTGAATAGATTATATGATTTTGATGGAACTTACTTTAAAATGTTCCTTTTTGTTTCGTCATATACGTATTGTTTTTGGTCGCTTTACGAGAAGGGGAACTCCCTTGTATTCGAGTATTTGCTGCTTCTTTGAGCATATTCGTGATATTACGACTATTATTAATATTACTGTATTCTCACTATTAATATTACTACTACATCTATTACTTCTACCCAGGGTTTGAAAAAACAGGTGTTTCTAAAAAAAAACAACCCACCTGTACCCATATGTTTTTTCGGGTTTAAAGTTTTTTTTTTAGTATTTCAACGTCTTTGGGGTAAAAGTGTCATATTTGTAACAATTTTCTATTCACTGCTGTTTTGAAAAAATAGGCGCCATTTTGAAATTTTACATTGAATCACCAAGAAAATCTACATAGCATTTAGAATGTCTCGTGCTTCTACCTTCAGAATTTCAACTTAAAAGACCTAAAATTGCACCCTGTGGGGAACAGGCAAACAAACGAACAAGTGTAGATCGAATCATCGCAGGAAGCTCACCTCAGTGACATCTGCCAAATATATTAATTTAAAACAAAGATATATTTCATGTTTTAAAAAATAAATATTTTAAAATGTCTCATATGAAATAAATCTCTTCCAGCATATAACAGATGGTTTTATTCTTGAATTTCACTTCGGATACATTGTGCGTTCAATTACGACAATTTCCAGAGCACTTTTGGATTGATGTGGAATAAGATTTAAAATAGGCTTAAGGTGGGAAAAGCTGACTGTCGATTACAAAATCATTTCAAACTAAATTAGAAAATATGTTTCACCTTTCAGTTTTTCAATGTTTTATAAATTTTTCATCTTCAATGACAGTAGTGTGGACTGGAAGCCTAGCAATATTTCATACTAATTTCTACTATCTAGGTCACTATGTTCTCAAATTTTATTATCGCATTTTGTTTTACAGTATCTTCTAATTTTTTTAAAATGCATATTTCTGTTCAAATAGGCTATAAGCATAATCATACATTAATTTGCTCACACAAACTAAATACAACTTTCTTACAAGGCTGTCTATAATCTTTATAATAAATTAACTGAAAATGTTACAGTTTCGGAAGTATATCACTTCCTCCTTCAGACTACTACTCCAACTGAAACCATAAATAATATTACATCATTTGTTATCTCTACGAAGCAGGAATCACTTTTCATTAAAATTCAATATATATGTCCATTGTTGTGTCATTTTAAATTCTTAACAGACATAATACATTAACAAATCTTTATATTTCTTTTAACATATATTACCTAAAATATATACTAATTAACTACCTGAATATCGAAAAAGCACATAAATAAATTTAACCCTATATTATAATACAATATAACCCTATGTTGTCCTTATATTCTATCTTTCTTCTTTCTTCTCTTTTCAAAGTGTCCTCCTACTCTTTATTAATATTCAAACCACTATTCCAGTTCATAGCTTTATCGTAAACTTCTTTTATCCTCTTCGCTTTTTTCCACTTTCTAACCAGTTGTGTCCCTTCATATTCCAATATATTCGCTCCTTCCCACTTTACTTCGTGGCCTGTTTCATCGACGTGCTTGTAAATGGCATTAGTGTCTCTCTTCAATCTTACGTCATCTTTATGTTGTTTTAAACGTTCTTGCATTCTCTTCTTCGTTTCCCCTACATACACCTTATCACAAATCCCACACGGGTACTTTATATATCGCTCCTTTTTTACATAATTCCGCTGACGTTCTCATCTTCTTTTTCTTTATATCTATTATCTTCATTCCTCCTTTCCTGTACGTCTTAATACCTTCTCTCTTAAGAATTCTTATCTTCTCTTATATCAACCCTGCTCTTTCAATACCAAGCCAACTTTTCTTCTTGTCCTCTTTTTTCTCTTCTTCTTCTTTCTCACTTTTCTTCCTTCTCTTCCTGCTCTTTTTCTTGTCCTTTTCACTGTAACCATTCTCTTTCAGCTGCTCCCATAGTCTTTCTATATCTTTCTCCTTTTGATCTTCCTTCATATGTATTTATCATTCTGATCCTCTCTTCCATATTCCTAATTAAATTCAGTTTTGTTCCTTCATCAACATCACTTCTTTTATGGCAGTAAACTCCTGCTGCATATTCTTTTTGGAACCACGATGTTATAAAATTTCCTTCCTTTGTTCTCATTACTTTGATATCTAAGAAATTTATTACTCCTTCTTTTTCTATTTCCTCCTCTAATATGATACCTTTTCTTTCATCATTAATTCTCCAATAAATTCTCTAATAAAGGTAGGAAGGAAAGTGAGAAAGAAGAAGGGAAAGAAGAGGACAAGAAGAAAGGTTGGCATGGTATTGAAAGTACAGGGTTAATATCAGAGAAGATAAGAAGAATTCTTAAGAGAGAAGGTATTAAGACGTACAGGAAAGGAGGAATGAAGATAATAGATATCATAAAGAAAAAGAAGATAAGAACGTCAGCGGAATTATGTAAAAAGGGAGCGATATATGATGTACCCGTGTGGGGTGTGTGATAAGGTGTATGTAGGGGAAAACCAAGAAGAGAATGCAAGAATGTTTAAAACAACATAAAGATGATGTAAGATTGAAGAGAGACACTAATGCCATTTACAAGCACGTTGATGAAACAGGCCACGAAGTAAAGTGGGAAGGAGCGAATATATTGGAATATGAAGGGACACAACTGGTTAGAAAGTGGAAAGAAGCGAAGAGGATAAAAGAAGTTTACGATAAAGCTATGAACTGGAATAGTGGTTTGAATATTAATAAAGAGTAGGAGGACACTTTGAAAAGAGAAGAAAGAAGAAAGGTAGAATATAAGGACAATATAGGGTTATATTGTATTATAATATAGGGTTAAATTTATTTATGTGTTTTTTCAATATTCAGGTAGTTAATTAGTATTCAATATTCAGGTAAAACAATCAATATTTAGGTAGTTAATTAGTATTTATTTTAGTTAATATATGTTAAAAGAACATTTTCAAACACATTTTTCTGACCAGAAGAAAATGAATTATTTAATAATTATACGATTTTTGTTACAGTTTCAAGGACCTAACGTCCTCTTCATCAGACATTGAGAAAAGACAGATGACAGCAAATCTTATATCTTCCTCAGCCGTTAGTTAGCATTTTCATTTTCATTTTAGCATAAATGAAAATGCTAACTAACGGCTGAGGAAGATATAAGATTTGCTGTCATCTGTCTTTTCTCAATGTCTGATGAAGAGGACGTTAGGTCCTTGAAACTGTAACAAAAATCGTATAATTATTAAATAATTCATTTTGTTCTGGTCAGAAAAATGTGTTTGAAAATGTTATTGTGATTATCCAGAACCATGGAGTATATTTATTATGTTAAAAGAAATATAAAGATTTGTTAACAATGTATTATGTCTGTTAAGAATTTAAAATGTCACAACAATGGACATATATATCGAATTTTAATGAAAAGTGATTCCTGCTTCGTACAGATAACAAATGATGTAATATTATTTATGATTTCAGTTGGAATAGTAGTCTGAAGAAGGAAGTAATATACCTCCGAAACTGTAACATTTCTAGTTAATTTGTAATAAAGATTATAGACAGCCTTGTAAGAAAGTTGTATTTAGTTTGTGTTTAAGATGGACACAAGGCCTTTTCATCATAATATTAATTTGTTCTATAATTATCTGAAGTTAAGGTAAGTTTTTGTATTCATTCAGTGCATTCAGAACTTTATAAGGTCTTTAAAAAGACTTATGTTGAATGTTGTTGTACACAACGTGAAAGCATCTAATTCGCCCATGCCAAGTCCAAAAGCTGGTAAAAATAACTTTCAATGTCATCATCTTAGTTGTACTAATAATATACTAATAACAAGCTCCAAAATTTACTTGGATTTTAAGGTGGATTTTTCAGGTGTATCTACTAGAAAAACCCCAGTCGTTTTTTCGGGCTGGGCACACTTGGGCAAATCTTGCTACTATCACTATAATCTTTTACTGTCATATTTGCATATGACATATAATACGTTTCAGTAGCATTTCATCCTTTCTTTTTCTTCTTTGTAGGCTCATGGTATTATGTAGATTATCTGAAGTAGAAATATTTCACACAAAATTATTGATATGTTTTAGAATAGTTAAAACATATTCAACGCAATTAAATTTTAACTGCTATCAAAAAAGATAAATACTTCGATATCAGGAAACTAAATTTCATTACATTACTTAAGATCTCTTTTCATCAAATATTTGTTGCATGAGTGAAAACAAGCTAGACCTGCTTTTCCGCCAACGTTCGCATTTTCTTTCTTTCTTTCTTTCTTTTTTTTACCATCATCTTGTCCTCCATTTGCTGCTCTGCTGCCATTTTGAAATGTCTATGATCACGTACTGCAGTAATACGTAATGATTAGACATCGGGACTTGACACCGCCTTTCTATGGCCACAATTTTGGTTTTGACGCCATCTTGAAATGCCTATGACCACGTACAGCAATAATTGGACCTATTCTCCCCTCCGGTAAGAAGATTCTCAGAAGAACACCCATTTTTGCCATTTCCGAACATTTCTTTTGGCACCCGCTGGAATCAACCCCTCCCCCCCTCTTCAAAGAATCACTCGATTCGGTCCACCAGTTTTTGAATATTAGCGTGAATATACTTCGTTACTTTTCCATTGCCTCCATTTTCTTTTGGTCACCATATTGAAATGAGATGGTGCGACTGACAACTTTTAAACTGTATTTCTTACAGAAAAAAATGTTCCGAGGGGCACCTTATTATTCGGAGGGGCACATACTATTTTCACACGTTACTAATCTATTATTCTATTATAGACGTATTGATTTTGTCTCCTCCGGGCGGACACTCTCAGCGTTCTGGGGAGCAATGCCTCGTAAAAAAACATGTCTGGGAGGAACACTGCTTTTACCGTGCCGGTTCTGTTTTCTGTGGCACTAACAATGTTAGAGTGTGTACAAAAGAGCATCGCTCTATCTGATGCCCTTTGCATGGCACTGACACACTCATAAACCGTGCGAGCCGTTACATTAGCCCGTCCCTTCTTATAGGGCGGGCTGAAAAGAACAGAAAAAATGGGTCAGAATAGATGGCTCGACGGCTATTAGGTTTGAATCTAAACCACTCAATTTTTTGGAAAGTCATGTTAACATGTAGCATCTAATCCCTCTCCTGTGGGATGACATTGATAAATTCTAAACCTTTCAAATTACTGGTAAAATATCAAGCATTAATAAACACTTTTTTCCTTCATACCTGACATATTATTAATTTCCCAATTGTCACGAGCACTTAAGATTTTATGCCGACCTTCCTAGCAAAGGGAGTTAACTTGCTTCGATAATACCCGACATTTCGATAATACTCGAAAGTTCGATAATAACTTACCCGAAACTTCAATAATACCCGAAACTTCGATAAGACTCGAAATTTCGATAATACCCGAAATTTCGGTAATTTCAAATACTCGAACGGTTTCGAGTAACCGATTACAATTTGATAAATTTTCACTCCCGAAATTCGCTAGGTCCTCAGCTTTATCGATCACCCCTAGCTCGGCCACGAGGACGGACAGCAGCTGGCGTTCGATTTGTGTTACATATATGCTACGTAGCGAGAAACGGATAACTTCAACCAATCAGAGCCATGTAATTAGCTCGTACGGCTAAGGTCGAGCGAGATTAAAATGTATGCGTGATCAGTAGTATGCCAGTTTGTGGTTTCCGTAAAAGGGTACTGTATCCCAGGAGTGTTCGATCAAACTGTAGTTTACTTAACTTGTTTGAAACCGTGGTATAACTGTATAAAGAAAAATGAATATAGCATATTCGAATAAGGTTATTATGGACTGGGGCGTGTAGGAACACAAGTTTGTAATTTAATAATTATTTCCTGAATACAAACCTCCAAGAATCACGTACTCTCTCCATCGATCTATGGAGATACATTGTTTTTATTTATTTATTGTTATTTATAGAACTCAGCAAGTTCGAACTAGAAGGAATTCCAGTCTGAGATACAAGTGATGTTGCCCAAAAATGAGAAGTAGCTTTTTTAAATCCAAGATAAGATAAGGAACATGACAATTTGCGTCTCCTTCTCAAAATGTAAAATTTCACGAGCCTCGTGGGTAACAGAAATTCACTCAAATCTTTGATCTCAAACATTGTTTTAGTGGATAAGCTGTTGTACCGACACAAGCGTCACATCATCTGGAAACCGTATACACCTAATCATCCTACCTTCTACTGAAATGCCATTTCCATTATCTAGGTTCTTTTTGACTAACTCTTATCATTATCATAGGTATTCTGCCTTTATTAGCAGGTCACTTGCCGCAGCTGACAAGCTTCCATACTCTACGGTCCTCCGCTAATCTCTTCGTCTTCACTTATGATCTTTCTGTTTTTATATCATCCATTAATTATAGTCTCCTTCGCACACTACCTCTCTTTCCCTCCAGTATACCCTTTAGGATGTCCCTCATGATACAATTTTTTCTTAGGCAATGTCCCAACCAGTTTCTCTTCCTCTTCTTATGTAGCGTCGTCGAGCCCATGCGAACCACCGGTAGGACTTTTTGATTACCGTTTTGGTCTTAAAAATATTACCTCTATCCTTGCGTAAAATGTAAAACCTCGTCGAATACTCGCTTCCTCAATCTCACAAAATATTACGGAGTTTCTAAGACAATGCCAATGCAATAAACATAATAAATAAGATTTAAATAATTTCTCTCTGAATCACATCGATAGCAGTGATCTGAACAAGGAGCGGTGTGATTTATGATTATAAGGTTAGAGGCTATGGCCTCAGTAAGAGAGCGGTCGTTCAAATTGAGAGTAGCGCAATGATTCATTAACCCAACAGAGGTCATATTACAAGATTACAAAAGGATACATAGAAATTAATTGCCCGCCGTGTTGTCAAATTATACACAAGTATAGCTGGTTAAATACCTAATACAGATTTATAAATAAAGTGGGCCACACTGGTGGCGATAGGAAACACATCCAGGATTCGTACATCAAGGAGAGGAGTTCAACCACATACCAATATCAGTAATTACATTAAGAGAGGCGGACGAAACAATAAGGTATGAGTGCGCCTCGTTAGAAATGAGAGGGTTCAAGTAAATGGGCAATTACAGCTGGAGAGTAGTTGAACGACCAAACAGTTAGAACCAACGATCATTGTAAATTAATTAGTTAATTTACTAGAGCTTAAAGAATATTCATTTACGTATTAAGTATTAAGCCAGTTGAGGAAGCGACTCCTCTTGATCAAATGAAATATTACATTACAAACACCATATTGAAAATTGCAAGGATAGGAATATGGCAATGTTGAGCTAAACACGAGAATGACGAACACATGATTTACACTAATAGGCACTTTCCTACCCAAGCCCTCTTGCACTATTCACTGGCGACACACAACACAACTGCGAATCGAATTATATAAATTTATCACGGGGGACGAAATTAACTCACTCACTACAGTAATTTTTTGAAGTCAGAAAACTGGGAGTGGTTGTTAATAGCCCGAGCGGATTGGCTGAAAGCTGTTAGTTCTTACTTGTAGGTGGATGCAGAGGAAAGGACAGCAACATGCGTCTTATTCGAGACAGAGTCTTGACGTATCTTGTCTAGGTGATGTCCCTCGAAGGGGGAACAGAAGTCCCCGGGAGCAAGCAGGACTGCGATATTAGACTACTTGTAGAATCACCCTCGCAACGATCCACCGTAAGGTGGCTTACTTCTTAGTGTATGGTCCGCATGGAGGCGTACCTACTGAATTTATTGAAAGGTTTGAGATTTTCTACCGGTCTATTGTAGTAACAAGAATATTAACAGTATTACAGATGCGTTGCAAGTTTTGTTTATTGTTAAAGAGTTCAGTTTCTTTACAGACCGTAATGACAACAGTTCTAAGGATCACAATTAAATCACAAATTAAGATCAAAGTCACAGGTTCCCACAGATCAATGATTTTAAACGTAGGTGTGGCATTCAGAAAAGTAAAGTCGACATCAGAGAAATAATTCCTCGTTCAATGAAACTAGGTGCGGAAGCAAGTAGTTTAGTCTACGAAATAGTTCAGATTATTTAGGGCGATAGTGAATAAGTGTACAACAGCCCTCTGGGTGTCCCAAAACAAAATGTTCACTTACTGTCCAAACGCAATTAGAAGTCCAGTTTCCAGATAAGGGCAATGTAGTGGTCATCACGCCTTATTGAATTAACACAGCACTTTCTAGTCTTTTTCGTACTTCACTATACAGAACACTAAGTCCAGGAATAGCGATCACAATTAAGTGGACTTGCCAAGAAATAGGCATAGTCTAATGTATCGCTTAAGTAACTAAGCAACTTAACTCTGCAAGTAGTGCAGAGGACTGCCTTCCGCGAAGGAGAGGTACTGGAGCACGGGTTATGTGCTCATCGTGTAGTTCGGAGGTAATGAACATCGAGAGATCTAATTCCTGAGGTTTTATGTGTATCAAGTTTGGGTGTGTCATTATTGCATCAGATTGTGCCATAGTTGGAAACATTTCTTTAGACGTTGATTGGCTGCTAATGGTAATGGTTTGGACCACTTGGTGAGCTCTGATTGGCTAGAGGTGATTTCATACTACTTATGATAGGCGCGCGACGATTCTGATGATTATGATAGTTCCAAAATGCACACACCTTCACAAGAGTAACACTGAGTAAAAAGAAAAAGAATACAGACATGGGTTCCAACTAAAACCCGTAAAGATTACACAACATTATACAAAAAGGGGGTGGCACATAGTCACCACCAATGTTCGGTTCAAAGGTCAGTTTAGCAGCTGCGAAAGTATGAAGTCAGTGCTAAATATAGAATCTGAGTTAATATCAGGAGTAATACTCTAAGAGGGTTTGTTAATATTAATGTCAGACAGATGATTCACCTTAAAACAGAGAAGTTCTTTCAAAAAGGGGAAAGAGAGAGAAAAATCTCATCATATCATAGTTGGTCGTAAGGGTTGAGAAGGATGTATGCAACGGAAGTGAGGCAGACATCTCTAAATATCTATCGTCTTTACAAGTGGTTTAAGAAATAAAGTTATTCCACCGAATTCGTAAATGAAGAAGTTTAAGAATAGGTCTTGGCGATACTCGTATAAGAACTGATTTAAACAAATTCGCGTGATGTATGTAGGGGAGAACTTGTCGTGGATGTACAAGGTGTTTTCAAAAACACCGTAAAAAGTTTGGTCAAAATTTTAGCCACGACACTTAACAATATCTAAAAGTGTTCTTTTCTTCCCCACTATTTCTAACACCCACTCATTCGTTTTCCGCTCGACCCGACTAATTTTTTTCCATCCTTCTCCACACCCCCATTTCGAATGCTTCCAGTCAATTTTCATCGCTTTTACGTAATGTTCACGTTTCCGCCCCCTACAGTACAACACTCCACACGAAGCATTTTATAAATCTTTTTCTCAACTCTCTTTTTAAGGTCCCACAAAACAGACTTTTCTTCCTCTTAAAGGCTTCTTTCACCACTCCTATCCTTGCTTTTATTTCACGTTCGCACTTCATGTCATTACTAAGAATACTACCCAGATATCGAAAACTATTTACTTGTTCTATTTGCTCCCCTCCCACTTTTATATTTGACACAGACCTCTTCATTTCAATCACCATGGTTTTTGTCTTTCTAACATTTATTTTCATCCCATATTCTTCAAAGCCCATCCTCATTTTTTCTAACATTTTATTGATTTCCTTTTCAGATTCTGCAACAAGCGCCATTTCGTCTGCAAATCTTTTGCAGCTAATCATTCTAACTCCTACCGAAATACCTTCATCATCATGTAAACTCTTTTTCACAATCTCTTCTAGGTAGACATTAAATAGTGTTGTGAGAGGCAGCATCCTTGTCAAACTCCCCTTCCAGTGCACTCTCTTCCGTCAGTTCTTCCCCTATCCTAACACTTGCTTGTTGGTTCATGTATAAGTTCCTTATAAGTCTTCGAACTTTCCATTCCAACTCTATATTCTTTAGAACTCCCAACAACAATTCCCAATTCACGCGTTCAAAAGCGTTTTCTAGATCGAAAAATACAACATACATCTCTTTCCCTTTTTCTATAAATCTTTCACCGATCGCCCTTAATAATACAATAGCATCTCTTGTGCACTTACCTCTTCTGAACCCGAACTGCTCCTCCTCAACTTCTTCATTTGTTCTTCCATATAACCTTCTGTTCAGTATTCGGAGCAAAATTTTAGCTGTATGAGATATGAGACTAATAGTTTTATAATCCTCACATCTCTTTGGGTTCGATTTCTTAGCCATCCGTATCATGAACGTCTTCAGGAAGTCTTTTGGCCACTCCCTTGTCTCATGTTTTTTATTGCATAATCAGAACAATTCTTTCTTTCCCTTGTCTCCTATATTTTTAATGAATTCGATTGGTATATTATCTATCCCGGTTGCCTTTCCATTCCTAATCTCGGATACAGCCTTTACAAACTCATCCCGAAGAATACTAAATCCTTTATCATCTTCGCCTACTTCATTTTCTACTTCAACATTTAGGCTACACAGTCTCTTCTTACTCTCATAGAAGTCTTCCACGTATTCTTTCCATCTTTCTATGACCTCTTTTCTGTCGCTGACTACCTTCCCATTTTTATTTCCTACTGTCATCGTAATACACCCTTGTTTCCTCCGAAATTCCACTGATTTCACCTTCTTATAATTTTTCCTCATATTTCCCAACTCTTTCTAATCTTCTATGTTCTCGCATTTTCTTTTGTAAAACTCTTGTCTCGCTCTGTCTGTTTCTCTCCGTAACTCATTATTCAACTTTCTGTACATCTTTCTGCCCTCTTCCGTATCAACCTGTTTCCACGTCTTCCTTTTCCTCATTTTCTGCAACACCTGCTCTGTAACCCATGGTTTCTTAGCCGTTTTGTGTTCGCGGTAACCTACTGCTTCTTCTGCAGCCTGCTGTAAGCAAAGTTTAGTGTATAACTCTTGTAGATACATGTTAAATAATGTTGGCAATAGACAACATCTCTATCGAACTCCCCTTCCACTTGCACTCTCCAGTATCATTTCCTTCCTATTCTAACATTTTTTTGTTGGTTCAGATATAACTTCCGTATAAGTCTTCGATCTTTCTATTCCAATCCCCAATTCACGCGATCAAAAGCCTCCAGCAGCCGACCAAAACGAAGGCGGTACTCTTCGGACAGTCGGGAATATCGCAGCAGTGACACGAGCTGCCACCAGATCTCCACAACATTCCACCTCTAAACAGGCCGGTAGCCAGCCCAAAAATTTAGGGGGAGCCTGTAGATGTTAAGGGGGGGCCGATCCAATTATATTATACTTGATCACCATATTATAGTTAATTTGGAAGCCTACCGTGAAAATTTTAGGGGCTGGTAAAAATTTAATAGGGGCGCGGCCCCCTACATCCCGTTGGATACGGGCCTACCTCTAAACATGTTCTACCCAGGTCCGTAGTTAGGAGGAGCTAAGGGCTGAGACACCGAGAGACCAACTTCAGTCCGTGAAAATTTCAACTCTTTATTTGTATGTATATACATATATAGTATACTGAAGTTAGCCCCTGAAAACATGGACTTAGTGATCTTAGCCATTTGCCTACTGCTCTGCTACTACTTGGTGGTGTCCGTTTTAATATTGAGTCAGTGTGATAGAAATTGCGTACTCCTAACATTTTTAGGTTCTCGAGCTAACCAAAACGAAGATGAAACTCCAGCTTGGCAACAATTACGGAATTTCTTGAAATATCTGCAACACCAGGGTTCTACATTCACTATTCCACTACTTGTTCATAACTAAGATCACAACGTTTGTGTTACTCAAGGACAGACGACTCGTAAATATACAGCGCAAGTTAAATAGGGTACAGAATTTTTGCGGAAATTCATAAATCTTTGTTCTTCTAGTGCGATGAACGGTAATTCTGTTAGTAGAAGATAATTGTAACAACTATATAGTTACATGAACTATAGTTAAATAGCTAAATATAGTTTAACATAGCTGAACATAGAAATATAGCTGAACACAGTTAAATAGCTATAACTACTTCATGTATATTATTTACAGATTATTATTCCAGTCCAGAATCTTACATTCATTTTACATCAAAATTTCAACCCTGTGCGTAAAATAGTATATTTAGATAACGATCATGTTACTCGCATCACCACTGAACATGGGATTTGTTATGGAGTCCATGCTCACATCAGCGATAATGTTGGAAATGATAGGTAGGTACTTCAAATAGTTTGAAATAGTTTCAAATTAAGAAGATTAAAATCGTAGAGCTTAAACACTCTCATTACTATTAATGTAAAGAAATTAAACGTGGCTTTGTGGTAATAATAATAATAATAATAATAATAATAATAATAATAATAATAATAATAATAATAATAATAATAATGATAATAATAATGATAATAATAATAATAATAATAATAATAATAATAATAATAATAATAATCTAAAATGTGCTTTTATTCTTATAACCTGAATTTAATGGGATTTATGATGATCAGGGACGTTGGAATAGGATGTGAACTTAATGGTTACATTAGATGTAATATTTAAAACAAGGCACAACACAGTTCCTTCTAGAGATGTTTTTTTTTATCTGCTTAAATTAGTAACACTCTAGAATCTTAAACAAATTTATTTTAGTTTTTGAGACTGACACAGCAAAGAACAATCATAATTTAACTAAAATTATAGGTTCAGGATTTTTGCTAGTTTGATGTGTCTTTTCATCGCCGAAGTTATAAGAGACGTGAAGATGAATAATGTGTAATATTAAAAAAAAAAAAAAGATTATACAGAAGGTTGTTCGCTGTATATCCGACCGTTTTCGATTCGGTGCTGCCACCTGGTGTATAATGCCGGAACTGTGGGTTTGCTAGCAGGAGCAGTGTTATGTCTGACCTTGTAGGTGCGTGAGTGATATCAAATGTTGAAGAAAATCAACCAGTATTGGGAGAGATATGTAATGGCTTTTTTCCATGCTAAGATTTCGTACGTACACCTTATAAAACACTGTCGGGAGAATGGGATAACTCTCGGGGTGACGATTGCAAAAGCCATTGTGGCCTGTTACACACAATAGGCAACCTTGCAAAACATTCCCCCACGAAAACCGTCAGGAGAAGGGCTGTAAGCAAAGTGACAGCGTAGTGATAAGGGTGATCCGTTGATTGGGGTGCAAAGAAAATCTTCCGACTTAATGTGATATGGCCGATATATTCCACCTTGCACCGTCAACTGTTAACAAAACAATTCACAAGTGCCTCAGGTTGAAATGTGTGCAAAAGGCCCGTGTACACCACCTACTGCCGCATCACATTGTCGAACGTAAGAGAAACTGCAGGAAACTGAATGATTAGTACCTGGAGGGTTCCAAATGGAAGAACGTTTTGACAATGGATGAGTCTTATGTCCATCTCACTGCTGGTAGTCGCATTCTGCCGATGTGAGAATCACGGCAAGGGGCGCAGCAACTATGTCCGTCAGCACAGGGAAAGTATGTTTCGTGGTTTTATGGTTGTTACCGGATTCGGATATGAAACTAAGTTGATGATACACAAGGTAGACAAAAACGTGAAGATGAATTCAAGATACTTCCTAGAATCCATTCTAACACTTATCTATCGGAGAGACATCCTACAATTTTATGGAAGGGACGCGAACAATGTGATGATCCATGTGGACAATTTTTCGAATCATTCCACCTGAACATCACTACGTTATTATCAGGAAATGGCAGATAAATTAGGAATTCGTGTCATTCCGTTTGAAGACATTACTGTGAAAAACTCAGATGCCAGTCCAATGGATTTTGGTGCAATTAGGTCCAATTAGGAATTCGTGCCATTCCGTTTGAAGACATTACCGTGAAAATTACAGATGCCAGTCGAATGGATTTTGACGCATTTGGACGTCTTCAATATCGCTCCCCGATCACCCTGGATAGTCTATGGAAAGCTTCCAGGGAGGAGTGGGACTGAATTCACATGCCTGTCCTGTTCTGCGCCGGAGCTTGCTGGAATGGAAACTGCGATACTCCACAATGCTAGGAGTCCAATAGAACACGGTCGGTGGTGGGAGCACGATATTTCTTAAGGTGAGTATACGTCAAAATTCGATATACAGCGAACAACCGGGATATACAGCGATATATATGCTAAGGAACGTAGATGAAATCAAGTAAATGATATCAGTGAATCAAGTGAGAAGGTGTAAAGAAGGGCCCGAGAAAACTCACGAGAGCACGTTGTTGTTCACCACAAACTTACTTGGCCGGGCATCGAACTAGGGAGCCCATGCACTAGACGTAAATGCTCCAGCACTGAGCCACCGTGCCCCTTCTCTTTGAATGACTGGAACACTAGTAGTTATTATGATACGGAAAAGTTTCAAAATTCAAATGTGATGTGAACAAATGTAGAAACTAGTCATCTATCGAAAGTGTTCAAATTATTGGCAGTTGTGATTCAGACACAGCTAATAACGCTGACAGATGGAATTCAAAACGTTCGTAATCGTTGGAACTTCGGCACATTTGTTTTTAATGGCTACTTGCAACTCGTTGATTGGAGGTGGTCTTTCTGCTGCTATAAACATTGTGCTTGACATGTGCCCACAGAAAAGAATCCATACGGGTCAAATCTTGAGAGCGTGAAGGGTACTCGATACTGTTTTTTGGTCCAATCTATCTGTTTGGTAGGTTTTCGTCAAGGTAGGCTGTTATATCGCTACGGTAAACAATTTGTACCTTACTAATTGGTGGAAAATGTTGAAATTTTCCACGATGAAAAATATTTTGAAACCAGGGGAAATTCTTAGTTATACTCTGGAATACCACATTGGAATACCAACATAAGGTTATTTTTCACATATTATTATGTCAGGTTATACATTAAAGAAACTAAAACAGTATTTAAATAATTTTAAAACAGATTTTGTGTGAAAAATGAATGAAGCATTTTGTGAAAAATGTGTTTTCAGGTTACCCAAGAAAGCGGGTAATTCTTCAAACTGTGTTCCAGTGATACATTTAAAACCCTTCTTGAAAAAAAAAATTACGTATGTTCTATTTCTGTAGATATGACATGA